>NC_082401.1:1007126-1374626 GCF_031168955.1 Gadus macrocephalus
GCGCGCGTGTGTGCTGTTTAAACACACGCAAACTAAACACGTAACGCATAATACAATCAATGGCTATGTCTATTACCGCGGGGACACATGCATATTAGGATAGCATACAATACTGATAAGAAACAATGTTTATAATGTATTGCGCATATCATTAAATAGAACCACAGTTACCGCATATCATCTGTTATACGTTTTCTTTGCCGAAATTTATTTGAGGACTCAGTATTTCTGAAGTTGTGGAAGAAAACCCCTTATTCCATGTGTGAATTAGGCCATATTATTTGGCAATAAACTGAGCCATTTGCAGTTTGAAATTCATGTGCATCTGTCTCATCGGAGACTGCAGATGCGCTGTCAAAATATCAACTCGTCCGATTCAAATGCGCTCATGGCTCTTAAAGGGGATGGGAGCTGGCACTCTCATTGGTTTGTTGGACGTTACGCCCAAACCACACCTACGGGTAACTAGGCTGCTTCAGACCAACCCTTTTGACACTTGCGCCGCGACGCAAGTGTCATTTATCCGCCTGTAAAATAGCGATAGCGCCGTAGAACCGCCCACAAAGCTACTTGCGCTTTGCGCTTCCCACTTGCGTTTCAGACCGTTAAAATAGGGCCCCTTGTGTCATTGTCTACGGATAAGACAGTCAAAATGCTTAGTCATGTTGTCAATATAACAGTGTACTCTGGAGGGATGTTCTGATGTAAACTATGGCTAAAGTTTTGAAGACAATTATTGTAAATTGTAAGTTACACCTTAGTGTATGTGGGAGATGGATTGCAAGAGAGCTTTGAATGTTTGTACTGTAATTTGTTGACAGGCCATGTCATTGCTAGAAATGTGTACATAGAAAAATCTCCTTAGGGTAACTGTAGATGCATTGCTGTAGGAATTACAGTGCAGTCATCCTACAACTCCTGAAGGATGCAGTTCCTGTCTGTTGGGCCACAAATTCTCAGACACTGTAACATTGTGTTGTGCTCCAGCTATATACTTGCCAGTTCATGGTTCAGGAGATGCACCTTTGAGCTATTCCAGTACTGGTTGATCGTTGGTTGATCTAACACTTCACACATTTCCCTTCTTTAGAGAAAGTCAAGATTCACCTGGTAGCAATTGACCAATTCAGGACATATTTATAAAAAAAGAACAAAAATAGTCTAATGCCAGTGTATAGAAATGTATAGAAAATATGCTTGACATATTATGACAACTTGTTCAACCATTTTGCATGTAAAGACTTATGCAATGAACTAATACCTAAATGTTGTGGGGGTGAGACTATTCCATAGAGACCATTACAATACATTTTGATCAACATGACATAAGCAATTGATAATGTAGGAAAGAGCAGAGAATTGTACATAATCATGTGCATGGATGTACCAAAGCATTTGAAATGTGTTCAAGTAAATGAGAAAGTGTTTTTTTCATGTGCACAAGTGACACACTGATGTGAAGATTGAACAGGTAGTTTTGAGAATTTCAATTCTGATCTGAGAAATGAACCAAAGCAACTGAGAAAAACTGTAACGTCATTCGTCATACGTCATTGTACTTCCGGATTAGAGCATCGCCGGCGTCTGGATTGTAGACTGCCGCTTCTGTCCCTGTTCGCGTCTATCGTTTTCTAGTGTATTCTTTTGTCTTATCCCCACTTCTCTGTGTTAGTTTACTTCTTTAAATCTCCGTTCCCACTTATCCGTTCCTTCACTCCTGGACTATCAGCCGTGTTAGCCAGCTAGCTAACTGTCGGCCTGTCAAAACTTATCATCGCTGGATCCTTCTGTCTCCTGAGTGTGTGGATTGCTGGCTCTGGACCCGGGTGAGTACGGTTGTGTGTTTGTGGTGGTGATTGTGCCAACCCGGGACTGACCCGCTGCATCCCTCACTAACCCCACTGCGTGCCTCGCTAAAAAAAAAACCTTGGCCCAGCTGTCAGGCTACCCAGCTGGCGTTCACGGGGGGGAGCCCCCACTCCCCACCGGCTCGTCAACTGCAGCCTAGTCGGATGCCGTCATGGCACGGTGGGGCTTGCCTGCCGCACGGGTACGGTCTGGGGCAACCAACATCACCCACTCCACCCATCTAACTCCATCACCTGGTCCACTGCTGCATCCACACAACTCTCTGCCTACCAGCTTCTAGCTAATCAGCTACTAGCCATTGACAATACACTACTACCCAGACTTCTTTCATCTGCTGTCATGTCTCATCTCCATCTTGGATTACCACTCCTGCTACTCCAGACTCTTTGGACCCTCTCCTCTACCAACTTCTCGCCCACTCGCCTACACTGCCGTTGACCTTCACCGCCTTAACACCAACCATCGTCTCCCTGCTGCTGCTGCCACTGCAGCTATCAAAGCCGGGATCCTTCACCGATACCGCTACATCCATCGAAGTTCTGGCCCTTCTCTCCCCCATGGCTCACCTATCGCCTCACTCTGGACTAACTCCCGCCCCCCCGTCACCCCCATCTGCTGTACTGCACACCTCAACAACCTTCGTTCCCCCTCCCCTCCTCCCCCATCCATCTCCCTTGCACTGCTGAACTGTCGCTCCCTCTCCAACAAATCACCCGTTATATCTGAACTGCTACTGGACAATAACACCGATCTGCTCCTCCTCCTGGCAACAGCCCCTGGACTTCTATGCTCTCAATCAAGCCACCCCTTCCAACTACAGCTACATTGCCAAACCCGCCTCTCCGGCCGAGGGGGAGGCGTTGCCGTTCTCCATGAACGATCCCTGCCCATCACTGAACTGAACCTCCACCTCCCGTCCATCTCATCCTTCGAACACCTTGCCTTCTCCCTCCCCAATTGTATCACTACTGTTTTAATTTACCGTCCCCCGAAGCCTCACCCATCCTTTCTCTCTGAGCTGTCTGAACTCCTCACTTCAACATTCACAGTGACCAGCCCAACGCCCCACTGACATCTGACTTCCTCTCCCTTCTTGACTCTTTCCACCTTACCCAACACATTGACTTCCCCACCCATACCAAAGGTCATATCCTGGACATAGTCTGCTCCACCTCCCTACCCATATCTAACCCCCATCCTATCCCCTTCCCACTGTCTGATCATCTCTGCATCCTCTTCTCCGCTCCGCTACCTTCACCCCATAGTCCCAAAAAGCGCTCCATTTCCTACCGCAACAACAAATCAATCAATCCACTCTCACTCTCCCAGCTCATATCCTCTGCCTTCCCGCCTGACTTTGCCCCCTCTTCCCCTGATGACTACGCCAGCATGCTCAACACCATCCTTTCTGACTCCCTCGACTCCCTTGCCCCCTGGAAAACTTCCTCTGTCTCATTCACCAACTCCGCCCCCTGGTACACCCCGGAACTCCGCACCATGAAACAGTCTGCCCGCCAACTGGAACGACTGTACACACGAACCCGCCTCACTGTTGACGCCGAAGCCTACATGCTTCACATCTCCTCCTACCGCGACGCCCTCCAAGCTGCTAAATCCGCCCACTTCTCCACCCTCATCAACAGCACCAACCAGAACCCCCGCATCCTGTTCTCCACCGTCAACAAATTGCTCCAGCCGCCGGACATCAATCCACCCTCTTCATCTGACCTCTGTAACTCTTTCCTCCTCGCCTTTAACAATTAAATCTCCCAAATAAACAGCTCCCTGACTGGTGCCCTCAGTAACCCCTCAACCCCCACCATTCCTGTCATCGTCCCCCCCTCCCTGATCTCCCGCCCTCCCCTCCTCTCACTGCCTTCTCCCCTGTTGACTCCTCCCACATCTTGGACATAATCACTGCGTCCAAGATAACCACCTGCTGTCTAGACCCCCTCCCAACGACTCTACTCAAGGCTTGCCTCCCTGTCCTCATCCCCCACCTCACCACCCTCTTCAATCAGTCTCTATCCCTTGGTCATGTTCCCTCTGTCTACAAACTTGCCTCCATCACCCCCATTCTCAAAAAGCCCACCCTTGATCCTGCCGACCTCTCCAACTACCGCCCCATCTCCAACCTGCCGTTCCTATCCAAAATACTGGAACGCATTGTCGCCGCCCAACTCCACACCCACCTCCAGTCAAACAATCTCTATGAACCCCTCCAGTCTGGCTTCCGCCCACTTCACAGTACCGAAACCGCCCTGGTCAAAGTCACCAACTCACCTCTGCAGACTCCGGTGCCCTCAACATCCTGCTATTACTTGACCTCAGCGCAGCCTTTGATACGGTCAACCATTCCATCCTCCTTAAAAGGCTGCGCCAACAGGGTGTTGAGGGCACTGCACTCGACTGGCTCACCTCCTACCTCAACAGTTCGTCTCACTCTCTGGCCACACATCCACCCTCTCTCCTGTCACGCAGGGGGTCCCTCAGGGCTCAGTCCTCGGCCCCCTTCTTTTCAACTGCTACCTCTTCCCCCTCGGTCACATCATCCGTGAACTCAACCTGGACTTCCATTGTTACGCTGACGACACCCAGATCTACATCACCATCAAACCCACTCAAAATCCCCCCCTCACCCAACTAGAAACCTGCATCTCTACAATAAAAGCATGGCTGACCCTCAATTCCCTCAAACTCAACAGCGACAAAACAGAGCTCCTCCTCATAGGCACCAAATCCACTCTCAATAAAACTGGACCCATCTCACTCACCATCGACAACTCGACTGTCACTCCCTCCCCCTGGCCCGCAATCTTGGTGTTATCATGGACCCTCTCCTTTGTTCCCCATGTCAGCTCCACAGTTAAGACCTCCTACTTCCACCTCCGCCGCATCGGCAAAATCAGACACTGTCTGTCCCCCCCTGCTGCTGAATCCCTTATCCACGCCTTCATCTTTTCCCATCTTGATTACTGCAATTCCCTCCTCACTGGCATCACCTCTCATTCCCTCCATAGACTCCAAATGGTCCAAAACTCTGCTGCGCGCCTTCTCACACACACCTCGTCTCGTGAACACATCACTCCTGTTCTCTTCACTCTCCACTGGCTCCCCATCAAACAACGCATTAACTTCAAAATCCTCCTCCTGACCTTCAAAGCTCTCCACCACCTTGCCCCGCCCTACCTCTCTGACCTCCTCATCCCCCATTGCCCCTCCCGAACCCTCAGATCCTCCTCCACTCTCACTCTAACTGTCCGACGATCCAAATTCAAAACCTTTGGTGACGAACAGCACCCCGACTCTGGAACTCTCTCCTCCAACCTGTCCGCGACTCTCCCTCCCATCCCATATTCAAATCCTGTTAAAAAACATACCTCTTTTCCCAAGCCTATGACCTCCCCTACCCATAACCACCCTTATCCCTATCCCTATCTATTATCACACTCCACCTTGCTTCTGTTCTCTGTTGTGCTGTCTTCCGCTTGTCCCCCCTGATTGTCATCTCCCTCTTCGTGTTTTATTTTGTAAGCGTCTTTGGGTCATTGAAAAGCGCTATAGAAAATGAATGAATTATTATTATTATTATTATTTTAGAATAAGTGGGAGGGCTGTGAGGTGGGTGCATGGTGGGTCTTTCTGCTTTTCCTGCTCCGTTCCTGCAGACCGTCAGAACCACATGGAGCAGAGCCGTGAGTGTTGAGGAGGTTGGCTGATGTCTTCATTTGTACAAAATTGGCTCTTCAGGTTATAGAGAACAGATCCTGTTGATGGTCACCGCTGCAGAACACATGTGGATACTATTCCACTCTTAACCCAAACCCCCCCCCCCCACCCTCGATTCCTGTCCGACCCCTACCACCCAGCACTTTCACTAACACACACCTCCTCCATCCACATCCTGAGCCACATCCTCATGGTCTCCACATGCTCAGACACGTCCGTCCTCCATGGACGAGTGGTTTTGATGGGACTAGCGTCTATGTATGTCTTTGTCTTTGGACCTGAGCCTCTGCAGCACACAGCGACTGTGCACAACGGCCCCTGAGTGTCACTTCCCACCAACGGCGTCAGCCCACCTCTGGCTACTCAACCCATCTCTGCACGTCTGGCCTCCCGCTCTGCTGCCACTGGCTCTGCTGCCACTTGTCCTCTCCTCCAACCGGACCTCTACTTCAGCCGGGCCCCACGGGGCCTCTCCACCAACCGGACCTCTCCTGCAGCCGGGCCCCGCGGGGTCTCTCCTGCAGGCGGACCTCTCCTGCAGCCGGGCCCCGCGGGGTCTCTCCTGCAGGCGGACCTCTCCTGCAGCCGGGCCCCGCGGGGTCTCTCCTGCAGGCGGACCTCTCCTGCAGCCGGGCCTCGCGGGGTCTCTCCTGCAGGCGGACCTCTCCTGCAGCCGGGCTTCTCCTGCAGCTAGGCCGCACGGAGCCCCTCCTACAGCCGGGGCCGAGGGGCCCCTCCACAGCCTGGTGTTGACCCGCTGTAACTCTGTGCCGTAGTGTCATGGCCTAGGGTGACAATGAGGGAGGACGAAGGCGTGATTCTATTCAACAATAATCACGGTTTGTTTGATAACCCATAATGAAAAGAGATCAAACCACAACAGTTGCAGCGTGGCAAGCAGGTGGAGATTCCAAAAAAGAAAGGGGCTGGACTGCTGGAACAGGGCGTACCATATAGGCCACAAACAAGGTGACTCTGCCCCTCTTCAACAATCCGAATTGGGAGACAGGCACACCAGTCCTAATTGGGAGAAAGCCGTCACACGTACATTGCGGCCGTCACACATACATTCTGGTTAGAAAGTGAAATAGAAATGAAATGAAGACGTTTTGATTAAAGAGGACGGAGAGGAGGGGGAGAGGGAAGCCCACTTACACTCACTATACAAACATGAATGTGACCGTGTCGCATCCATGTTTCTCTCTCCTCTTGCCCCTCCTCTACGTCCTCTTTAATCAAAATGTCCTTCATTTCATTCTGGCTCTCACAACTCAGACATTGTGCAGTCGTGTGTCAGGTGTGAATAAGGGGACACCTGACCATCTAAACGGGATCCATTATCCACCGTTGAGAAAGGCTGCATTTCACGCACCTGTGATTGACATGCATGGTGGATTCCCACAATCAATCAGAGAAGCAATGCCCTGATTGGTCAGAAGTGAGCCCGGAGCAGTGTAAAATATGAATAGGCTCATACAGATGCAGAACAGGGGAGCCGATTAGCTCTGGCACTTTACAAATGGCATTCAAATAAAAGCCCTTGAATCATACCTACAGAGCCTTCAACATGAATAATAAGAATAACATGTAAAAAGAGGATGAGAAGAAACATAAAGTTGTACATTGCACAGTGGTCACAGTGCTGGATACAGACAAGCTGGATACACGGCGGTGGCCGTAATGAGCAGACGAGCCACATGAAAGATTGCACATTAGAATGCACGGTAGAGTGAACGTTAGATCCTCTCGCTCACTCAACACAGCCGCAACACTAACAAACTGTCAACGTCGCAACCAAGTCGATTTTGTCTAGAGGGGAGTAACTAAGCGGCCCCTCCCGAAGTGGTACAGCCCAGGTGGGCCTTGAACTGCGATTGGTCAGAAAGAAGTAACAGCTAATGACAACATTGAACACTCGTGCGGCTCGAACAGAGTGACACTCATACACACACACACTTTTAAGGAGTTTTTCACCCGCTCCGTATCCTTGCTTGCCCCAACAAGTTTGTGCGGTGTGCTAGTTGTTTTGCTTCTGGTGTTGCTAGATCCAGTATGGTGTTGTCGTTTTTCTAACGTGATTGCTAGACAGCAGGTGAAAAAACGACAAAGTTTGCCAAGCCAAAAGAGCGTTAATCACGCGATAAAAAAAATAACGTTACCGTTAAAATGTATTTGCGTTAACGCCGTTAATAAAGCATTAAACTGACAGCACTCGAAAATATATAGCGATATTACTGTTTTTCTCAGTCGCTTTGGTACATTTCTCGAATCATCCTCAACATTTGCAAAACAGTAAAAGCATTTCTCAAAACAATTCGTGCAAATAGCAAAACACCATGGATTACCTGCAAAAGCCAATCTCTTGCTCAAAATCCTTGGTTCATCGCTCGAAAGTAAATATCTGTGTCAAAGAACATGTCAGTGCCATCAGAATGACAAGTCCTTGTGTCATTGTGGACGGGTAAGACAATCAAATTGCTTAGTCATGTTGTCAATATAACAGTGCACTCTGGAGGGATGGTCTGATGTAAACTATGGCTAAAGTTTTGAAGAAAATTATTGTAAATTGTAAGTTACACCTTAGTGTATGTGGGAGATTGATTGCAAGAGACTGGACAAGATTCACATTTACTCTTTGACTGTTTTTACTGTCATTTTTTGACAGACCATGTCATTGCTAGAAATGTGAACATAGGACAATTTCCTAAAAAGAGTAAACTGTACATGCATTGCTGTAGGAATTACAGTGCAGTCTTCCTACACCTCCTGAATGCTGTTGGGCCACAAATTCTCATTCTCATGCAGCCTCACTCCTCTTCCTCTTCCTCTCTCTGGCTGTTGTCCCCGTCCAATTCCTTGTCATTCCATTGACAATGTAACATTGTGTTGTGCTCCAGCTATATATATACTTGCCAGTTCATGGTTCATGAGATGCACCTTGGAGCTATTTCAGTAAACTGGTTGATCTAACGCTTCACACATTTCCCTTCTTTAGAGAAAGACAAGATTCACCTGGTAGCAATTTACCAATTCAGGACAGATTTAGAAAAAAAGTCTAATGGAAATGTATAGAAATACATATTATGACAACTTGTTCAACCATTTTTAAGTAAAGACTTAAGCAATGAACTAATGCCTAAATGTTGTGGGGGTGAGACTATTCAATAGAGACCCATTACAATACATTTTGATCAACACGCCATTCGTTTCAATTGGAATCGTGACGGTCTATACTTTCAACATAAACTGTACATAGTTATGTTTCGAAATTCGTCACAGCCTTTATACCACAGATACTCTATGGTATATAGCATATAACCGCGCTGTCTGATTACAATTGAATTCATTTTTCACAATTTACCAGCTCTCGTTGTGAAGAATAGTCACCTCGCCATTCGTTTCAATGGGGATCGCGACGGTCTATACTTTTGTAGCCGAGCGTTCTGGGTTCGCCTATACTGTAGTATTATAGAAAACAATGAACGGGACCAGAAACGAGATAGTGTGTTCAGCAGCCAACTCCGCTTCACTTTAATCTCAGACACACCCACACAACACATCAGCTGTAACACTTCCCTGAACTTCCCCCCTACGCAACTCACGAGGGACACACCTCCTTTTCCAAACTAAACACAGAACTGTCTGTTACATACGTCCCCTCCTCAATAAGAAACGTCCACGTTTCACTTGAACAAAACAAAACAAAAAAATAAAAAAAAATAACAAGGGACAAAACAATACCCGTATCAAAAAAATAAAAATAACATGGGGAGAGTATACCCCCAAATTCCCATCACCTGTAATCCCAACAGAACTACAATATAGGCAACACAAATAATCATACATACATTCCACATTTTCATCAATTTCAATCCTTTTTTTTTTTTTAAACCAACAAGCTTTCACTGCATTGCCCAACCCAGAACACAATAACTTCAAAACATGACAAACTCCCGCAAATGGGACGGAGGTCGCTCCACTCGCCCACTGCGAGCCTGTCCGGACCTGAGCTCCGGCGAGTTCCCACACAGTCCATTGTCCAACTCACCAGCCCGAGCCTGATCCCTGCTCTGTGGGAGAGAAGACTCGACCACAGGAGGAGACCCAACGGCAACAGGAGTGGTAGGAACAGTCTGTGCCGGCAATGGCAGAGTGTACGGTTTCAGTCTGTCATGATGAACCACTTGAGCCCGCTCCATCGGGTCGAGAGCGCTGATAATGCGATATGTCAGTGCAGCCTCTCCACCAGAAACCAGCACTTGCACGACCCGATATGGGCCCTTCCAGTGCGGTGCCAGCTACATACGCCTTTCCGTGGGGTTATTCAGCCACACCAGCCCACCTACACTAAAGGGACGGTGGCAGCTACTTTTGTCATAGTACAGTTTCTGTCTCTCACGAGCCTCCGCAGAGTTAAGCCTGGCTGTGCCGAAGGCTGACTCCAGCCGCTCTGCAATGGTGGATGCATAATCCATCTGGGACCCAGTGCCCCGGGAGTCCAGAGCACTAGCAGGCACCAGCAATTCAGCAGGAACCCGGGCCTCACGTCCGTGCATGAGGTAGAAGGGGGTGAACCAGGTGCTGGCATGTTTAGAGGAGTTATATGCAAAGGCGACTTGATTCACATAAGTGTCCCATTCACCTCCATGCGAAAGCAACATCTTCGCCAGCTGATCGATCAGAGTCCGGTTGTGACGCTCCACCATGCCATCAGATTTGGGATTATAGGCAGTGGTGCGTGTTTTCTTAATCCCCAGCCACTGAAAGAGGCTCTGAATCACCTCTGCTTTGAACTGCCGGCCCTGGTCAGTATGCAGGACTTCGGGAACACCATGCACCAACACATAATCCTCAAAAAGGCAGCGCACGACTGAGTGCGCTGTCTGATTCGGTAAGGCATACAGGGCAACAAATTTAGTACCACTAAGATGTACCTGTTCCCCCGAGATGTCATGGGCAGCTCCAGAATGTCTGCGGCCACCCTCTGCAGAGGACGGTCAACTTGGGACCCCCCCATAGGAGCCCTCGGCCTTGGGACTGGGCTCCTGCGAGTCTGACAGGCCCTGCATTGCTCACACCACTGTCTTATGTCCCTCAACATGAAGGGCCAGTAGCAGGATTGCCTGGCTTTCTCCCACACACGGAAAAGTGTGCAGCAGCCGGCCCCCCATGTAACTGTTGAAGGATCTCAGGAACAACAGCCTGAATCAGCCAGAATCCGCTTGTCTCCCATGGTTTCAGGCAACGCCGTGCGGCACAGCAGCCCCTCAATCACCGACAGACGGTGAAACTCAGTCCATAACTTCCTCAAGCTGGCAGAGGAACCCCCGGGGAGTCTACGAGGCTGCCGCACCCTGCCCTGCTCCAACCAAGTCAACACAGCACTAATGTCAGGGTCTTCACGCTGTGCTGACCGCAATTCAGCTCCACCACCACTAAGTGAATACACCGGAACTGGCTCTGTTTGTGCCCCGTCTGCAGGCGGAGAGTGTTCAGACATCTCCACTGAGGCCACGGTGTAAAGCCCGGCTGAAGGAGCATCTGGCTCGACAAGGTCTGGAGACACGGGTCGGCGGGACAGAGCGTCCGCATTTTTGTGGCGGGTGCCATCCTTGTGGACCATGACCCAGTCAAACGGGTCCAACTCCAGCACCCACCTACACCTCCGTCCAGTAGGGTCATTATCAATGGCCATGCGCCTAAGGCCCAGCAGAGGGCGATGGTCAGTGATGATGCAGACCGTGGATAGTCCCACATAGTGTTTAATAATAATAATAATAATGCATTTTATTTAGAAAAGCGCCTTTCAGGTCACTCAAGGACACTGTACATCACACACAATAAAACACACAATGAAATATACAAAAAACGTGATAAAATAGACATAGAAAGGACAACATAATAAGTTAAAATACATAGGGCAGAATGGCAGGAAGCATGGAGGTTAGAGAGAGTAGGCAGTCCGAAACAGGTGGGTTTTTAGTTGTGCTTTGAAAATGGGGACTCACGCATGTTTGAACTCACGCACTGCCCACACCACAGCCCATAGTTCCCTGTCGAAGGTGGACCATCTCTTCTGTGTGTGTGTGAGGGCCTGGCTCGCGTAGGCAATCACCTTCTCACAACCCTCTTCATCCTGCGCTAGCACTGCCCCAACAGAGTCTTTAGAGGCGTCGGTGTACACCTTGAGAGGAAGTGCAAAGTTAGGTAGCGTAACTACCGGAGAGGATGTAAGCACTTGCCTGAGGTAGGTGAACGCCGCCTCACACTCAGCCGACCACTCAAAGGGCACATTGTTCCCTGCCAGCCGGTTCAGTGGTGCAGCGTGCTGGGAGAAATTACGCACAAATCTCCTATAATAGGAGCATAGACCCACAAAGGCCCTGACCTCTGACGGGGTGCGGGGGGTTGGCCAAGTTCTCACCTTATCAGTGTTCCGCGGGCCTGGCTGGAGACCATCACTGGAGACCACGTGGCCCAGGAACACGACATGGTCCCTGGCAAAGAGGCATTTCTTGGGATTCAACTTCAGGCCAGCCAGCTGGATCCTAGAAAGGACTTCAGCTGTAAATCAGTATATCATCAAGATATACCACACAAATGTGCCATGGCAGGCCCCTCAGAGTGAGCTCCATCATTCGTTGAAACGTGGCTGGAGAATTGGTCAGACCCATAGGCATAGCCCGCCACTGATACAGGCCCCGGCCGGTCGTGAAAGCTGTCTTCTCGCGATCCTCCTCAGCCATTTCTACCTGCCAGTAGCCATTCGAAAAGTCAAGCGTGCTGAACCAGGCCGAGCCAGCTAGAGCATCCAGGCTATCACACCAGGGGTGTGAGTCTTTGATCGTCACTGCATTCAGTCGGCGATAATCAATGCAGAACCTCCACTATCCCCCTTTCTTCCTCACAAGCACCACTGGAGATGCCCAGGGGCTACAACTCTCCTCCACAACTCCATCAGCCAGCAGCTTAGCCACCTGACGTTCAATCTCTGTCCGTTTCCCAGGTGCTGCACGATAAGCACGCTGCTTCACAGGGGGGTGGTCCCCAGTCCTTATATGGTGTTTGATCAGTGTGCACCTGCCCGTGTTTCTGTCGCCCAGGTTAAAAACATCAGTGAACCTCTGCAGCAACTCAGCCAGCTTGGCCCTCTGCTCAGCCGTAACAGGAGACTCCTCCAAGGAGACAGGGCCTGCAGCAGCCGGAGGCACAGCTGGATAATTGACGACGACACGAGTTGGCATCAAAATGTCACTCTTTTCGACTGGGTAAAACTCACCCAGGTGTAGACCCTGCCTGAGTTCAACCGCCTCCCCTGTGGGATTGAGGATGCGGGCTGAGGTCACACCATTCCTCATACTGCTCACTGTACGAGCAACCACCAGCCCCGTTGTTTCTGGAATGTTAGGCTCCAGATATCCCTCGAAGTCTGCAGCAGGTTGACTAGCTCCAGCAGGAGGGAGAATGTTCACTGGCACCAGAGCCTCACTCAGCGGGGGAATGGTCATGACGACAGCGAGAGATACGTTACAACAACTTGGGACCAACTCTCCACCCTGAAGCAGGGGAACAGAAACGTCCCATAGTTGTAAAACACCTCGCCCCAAATCCAGCAATGCATGATTCTTAGCCAGAAAGTCCAGTCCGAGCAGACCACAGTGAGTGGATTCCCTTAGCACATGGAAAGTGTGCTGCCAGCAGGTCGGGCCCAGACGGAAGGTGATCTCACTGGTACCCACTCACTGGTGTGACTTTTGTCCATTAACTGCCCGAGAGTCAATATAGTTCTTTTTCAGGGGCCTGTTTCGCAGGGCAGGGACTGACATACGGAAGTCTGCACTAATCAGTGACACCGAGGCCCCGGAGTCCACCATCATGGGAACCTCGGTGCCTTCAACCACACCCCTGACGAAAGAAGTTGATTGGCCAGTATAATCCATACAAGCAATGTCATTGGAAAAATCATGGCTCAAGGGACCCACCATAAGAATTAGCTGGCGTATGGGCCTCGACACCAGCTACCGGCCGTTTCCCTGATGGCCGTTGTCAGCATCCTGCTGTCGTGGCAGGAAGTCCACGCCGCGTCGCCTGGGCTCGTCCTCACGTCCCCTCGGCTCGTCCTCACGTCGGGCTCGCCAGTTGGGCTTCTACCCCCAGGCAGCCTGGAGGCATCTCAGACGGATCTGAACAATAGCCACGAGACGGAAAACCACCCTGGCGTGGGGACCGCCCAGGCTCGGGGGAGCGGCCACGGTGTTCCTCACGAGAGCCTCTCAACTGGCAGCCCCCCTCGCCACAGTTAAAGTTACAGCTTCCTCCTGAGGGCGAGCGAAACCTCCGCCCCCTTGTGTCAGCATCCCCCGCCCTCAGTCTCCGATTTTCCTAAAGTTCTTTCATTCCCACTCTCATGGTGTGCATGTCCTCTGTTAGCTTCTCAACAGCTCTCTGGAGACCATCAGAGACTGACACGGACTGTACAGATGGGCTCCCAACACCGTAGGCAGCAGCAGCAGTACTCACATAGTCTCTCTGTAGGGTCATTCTGGCGTTCTCACATCGCTCCGCCACGTGTAAAGCCTACTCCAGGTCCGTGGCGCCCATCTCCAGACACTTGGCCTTCAACGTCGGGTCAAGACCAGCCAGGAAGCGCCGAAACTTCTCCTCCCTCTGTGCAACACCACCATAATCCGGAAATGCCTCTGCGACCAGCCGGCCCACATCAGCAGCGTTCACCTCCAGGCTTTCACCAGAAGCACTCACACAGGCTGACAGGCTTGCTCTGAACCGGTCCATTAACTGTCTCTGTCCAAACGCTGTTCTCAGCCTCTCTTTAATCGCAGCATAATCCGACTTGGTCGCATCAGGAAGACTGTCCCACAGCAGAAAAGCGGACTTGCCGAGACGAGTAGGAAGAATCCTCACCAGCTCCTCCGTACAGCCGTGGCCGCCCCCTGCCGTGGCGCTGACGGCCACCTCCAACTGCCTCGCCCAGCTGAGGAAACTCTGGCTCCCATCCCCGGTGAAAGGAGCAGGCAGGTCGATGTTAACAGCTCCGCCCGGCGAGTATCTGCCCAGCATGCTTGCAGTGGGTTTAAAAGGGTCCTCGTCTGCACTCCACATGTCGACAACGTAACGCCCCGTCTATCACGCACTACGTGAGGTCAGCCAGCTAGCTATACAGGGGCAGCTAAACTAATAACTAACTAAAACTAAAACTAAAACTAACACCGACACGGCGCCGCAGCAGACTAAACACACAACGAAACACAAACAGCGGTTCACAGAAGAACACCGCTGCCACCAATGTAGCCGGGCGTTCTGGGTTCGCCTATACTGTAGTATTATAGAAAACATTGAACGGGACCGGAGACGAGATAGTGTGTTCAGCAGCCAACTCCGCTTCACTTTAATCTCAGACTAGTGTTGCCACCCGTCCCGTTTTTCCCAGAATTTTTTATTTTATTTTTACCAGCTGTCCCGGGAAAAAATAAATCTCTCCCGGGATACAATTTGTCCCGTTTTTTGGGGGAAAATGCCAACACCTCATTTGATTACTTTCGTTCTGTAGTAAGGCCCCGTCCACACGAAGCCGAAATGGGCGAAACCGGGTAGATCTGTAGAAACGCTGTATTACACATTCCAGGGTGAGACTCCGTGGGCTCAACAGTCATTGGCTAGATGGTCGAGTGGTGGGGCGATGACGTACAAGACTTTTGCGGTTTCGCCATGAAATCGGCTTTGTGTGGACGGGGCCCAATACGGTTCCTGTGCTTATATGGCTCTTAAAATGTTCCCAGTTTTCTTCCCGTCTATGCGTACTTGACCGTGACACCCCCATTCTTGCGCTCCTCAGACAGAGCGGGAACACAATTTCAAACGTAAACATATTAAAGGGGAGGAAAGTCACTCAGTGTGAGTGGAGTCGAGCACTGCGTCTTCATTTGAAATGGGAGGAGAGACTGATGAGGAAGGAGATGGAGCAAATAAAACATCCAAGCCACCAGTAAGAAAAAAAAAGATTTACAAGTTACAATCCTGACTGGGCGAAACTTTCTGAGTTCGAATGGGTACGGCCGACCCAGGGAGACCATTTTTCAGCCATGTGCGTTTTGTGTCTGGCGAAAAATCTCAGTAAAATATGAAGGGAAAACGCATTGGAAATCCACGCAAAAACAAAAAAACATCAAGTTGTGCTCTCAAACAAAGAAAAACATGCAGCCATTGCAACTTCTATGACCAAAAAAGCTTCACCAGAAGAAGACAAGATTGCAGCGGCAGAGCTTTGCAGTGTTTACCATGGAGTGAAACATGGCCACAGCTACTTATCAACGGATTGCGGCAATAAAGTAAGTGCGAAGATCTTTAATGATTCTTCGATTGCCACAAAAATATCATGTGGAAGAACAAAAAGTGAGGCTTTAGTTCAGAATGTCCACCCCTAGCTCCTTACAGCCAGGAGTATTTAGCCACAGAACTGCAAAAGGCACCATATTTTTCTGTGTTCTGGCGCATCAAAATCGGGCAACGCAAAACTGTATCCATACACTGTACAGTATTCCCACGGAGAACAGGGCGTTCAATATGGGCTGTTGGAATTTTATGAAGACCCCCAAGAAACTAGCCGTGCTATCTATGAGCAAATTGTGGACATCACAGAAAAAAATGCGCTGGGTGTAAATCAGATTAGCGCATATGGAGCTGACAATGCATCTGACTCAGTTTTCCAAAAACTGAAAGAAGTCAACCCACACATCATGAAGGGAAATTGCAAGTGTCACTTGATCCACAACACCCTGAAAAACGCTACAGGTTATGATGCTGAAGCTATTGTCTTAAAAATCCACAGCGAATTCTCATGCTCAGCCAAAACAGCAGATTCTCTGAAGGAGTTTTGCGAGATTACTGCAGTACAGTATAAAGAAATACTTAGGCATGTTCCAACCCGTTGGCTATCTCTGTTGCCTGCAATTCAGCGGATCTTGGAGTGTTGGCCTGCCTTGAAGTGCTACTTTTTGTCATTGGGAAAGAAGGACTGTCCTGACATTATTTGGAGGGTTATGTGCAAAAGTGCTGCTGATGCTTCTGCCAACAGCAGCGATGAGGATGAGGTGACAGTGTTTGAGTGTGTCCTGCTGTTCCTTCACAATATCATGCAAGAGTTTCACTGCGCCATTCTGAAGTTGGAAAATGAGAGTGCTACTCTACTTGACATTCTGGAAGTAATGAGTCGACTGCGCAGCCAACTAAACTTGCGCCGTGCAGACAGGTGCTATGGTCATAAAACAAAGCAAGCAACCCGAAAACTGAGTGCAACAGAACAATCAAAGTTTGCAACACTGATTGACTGCTTCTTTGAAAAGGCCATTCTGTACCTTGAGGCTAACTTTGATTTTGATGATCCAGTTTTATCTCACACGAGCTGTCTGCGTCTAAGCGGTCCAGTGGGAGTGGGATGCACTCGAGGGATTGGTCAACAAACTAGCTCTGGATATAGATGAAGACAAACTGTTCCAGGACTACACTGTACTGAACAGTGTCTTTGAATTCATCCCAGAAAACCTGGCACCAGACAAGAAATGGGTGTTTTTTTTCAAGAAGGCGCAAACTGCAACCGAACTGCTCAAAGTGGTGTCTTTTGTTTTCGCTGTACCTGTCAGTAACGCCTATACTGAGCGTGTGTTTAGCCACATGGAGGATGTCTGTTCAGACAAAAGAAACAGGATGTCAGTGGGGTTGGTCAAAGCAGAACTTCAAGTAAGACTAAACTTTAAACTATCATGCTTGGAGTTTAAAGCGTTCATCGAGGGACAGCACGGACTACTGAAGGCAGCAAAAGGGGATGCCAAATACACATGGAAAAATAGGTGAGTGGCTGCCCAAATTCATTAAGTTAAAATGTTTGTAGTGCATTATAATATAATGACATTGAATCATGTTTTCGTCTGTATTTTTTTAATTTGTATTCAATGTAGAAAGGGGCAGCAGCAGACACATGAGTCCAGAGTGAGTGCAGGGTCAAGTGCATCTTTGTCAGGGAGAAAATCAGTGTCAGGACGACAAATGGGTAAGGAAAGAAATAAGGAGTCTTACAACTGTCAACCTAGTATATTTTAATGTCCAATCATGTTTTCATCTGTATTTTTTAATCTATTAATGCAGAACAGAGTAGCAGCAGCAGATCAAGGAGTCCATCCAGTGCAACAGAGTCAAGAGCATCTGTGTCAGAGAGTCAACCTGTGTCAAGAAGAAAACAAAGGTACAATAAGAGAGGCAACAGGGATTCCTATAACTTAGTATAGCCTATACCAATAACTTGGTAGTCAACAGTATGCCACCATGTATAGTTAACCTAGTATCTGCAATGCAAATATGCTACTGTCACATCCTCCACTGCATTTAATTTATTTTTTATTGGATATCCATTTACAGCAGCACAGTAGCATAGCTATTCTTCCTGGAGACCATAAATACAGTTATATTAACAATACATTCCGAGTCTAGTTTAAACATAAACCCATACTAATCTAATCACATCAGAATCAGAATCAGAAAGGATTTAATTGCCAAGAAGGGTTTTACACCAACCAGGAATTTGGCTTGGTGATTAAGGTGCATACATTGAGACAATAACAATGAACAATGAAGAAGATATATATATATATATATATATATATATATATATATATATATATATATATATATATATATATATATATATATATATAACGCCATATAAACAAGCAGGAACATAAGCGATCAATTAAAAAAGGATAAAATAGAATAAATAAATTAAAAACTAAAGTAAAA
Source organism: Gadus macrocephalus (assembly GCF_031168955.1). Classification (NCBI taxonomy): domain Eukaryota; kingdom Metazoa; phylum Chordata; class Actinopteri; order Gadiformes; family Gadidae; genus Gadus; species Gadus macrocephalus. The sequence continues at coordinate 1,025,532 of NC_082401.1, forward strand.
GATACAAGAATTTAAAGGTTGGGTATGCGATTTGCGAAACGCCAGCAGATTTTGAAAATACACAACTCAAATGGTCCTACCCCCTCTCCTTCAACGCTGACTCTGACTCCACCCATTCCAAGTACCTGGACGCGCAATCATGCACGAGCGCGAACAGAGATGCGCGAGAGCGAGCCAGGCTAGCGTAGGTTTTCGTTTAACAACATGGCACTACATTCAGCTGTAAGTTGCACCCAGTACCGCGGGAAGTAGGGGTGCTGGGGGTGCTGCAGCACCCCCTGTCCGAGGCCCTGTCTTATCACAGAAAACGATCATTTCTAAAAACTCCGGCCAAAGTGGAGATTTCTGAAAACGCCGGTTATGTGTTGTGGTGTCAACGGGGAGAAACGGGATTTTAGGTTCTGAAGCGTCACATTATGCACCAGGAAATGCTTAACGTCATGTGAGCGCCCGCTGTACCGTATTGGTCCGAATATAAACACAAACCCCATTGTAAGACGACCTATACTTGGAAAAAAGATTTGAAGACCAGATCTTGTTTTTATGAATAAATAAATTGTATTCATTGAAATAATATACGAAAATAAAAAGGCATAGAATAAAACACTGCATTGCCACTAGACAGTAGTGCAAATAGGCCGTACTGATGTGTACACCAAAGACTATTCCTGACACTCCTCTGCCCCACTGTGTTCGCTCTGGCTGTGGTCGCTCCGAACTGTTTCGGCCCGTGGCAAAGCGAGTCATCCTCGCTGCTGTCCAAGGCATTTTGAGACGCAGCATTTATTTAATGCTCATATGACCTAGTGCTGAAAAAAGGTTATATGAAAAAGTCTGAGGGTAGCGGTGGTGCGCTAAACTTGTTCTGTGAGCAGCTGGATGTGAACCATGGTGTGAAGGAAGTAAACACAACGATCGATTTTCAACTGTGCGCGCATGCACTGGTGTAATTGAGCTGCGCTGCTATATATCTTTTTTATCAATGTAACGAGTTGCGAGTCTAGTGCAGGCTGAGTTTTCTTTTTCCAGCACCCCCTGCTGAGAATACGTTCTCGCGGCTATGGTTGCACCAGATGTTATAAACATTAAACGGTCACATAAATCATTACTATTTTTAGAAAATGTATGTTTGTTTCATATAATTGTATTGGAAGTCCTGGTTTTCACTAGGGTTGCCGCGGTGTGGACATTTTCACAACGAGTAATACACTCGTCTCAACACCGGTATTACCGAGTATAAACGGAATAAATTTTGAAACTAGGTCAACCGCCACACAAGCATCGGTTTTTAGACCCTTCTCGTCCTTCAGTTGCCGCCAACGTTCGAAAGCAGCGCCTAGGATTATTCTTGATTTCGGTCTTTCTCTTTCAGCGTTTTTATTATCAATTACTCTCTGAAAAAGAGTTTTCCTTCTCTTTGCTGGTGGTGGTGGTGGTGGGGAAGGTGGCGTCTTGTCTGCCATGGAAATTGTCTTCTACTGCTAGGTCCAGATGTGGATTAACTAGTTCCAGTAGCTACCGCAGGATAACAACAAACAGGAGCTTGCTCTGGGTCACGAGCTCTGGGTCACGAGTACTGCAAGAAGGGGTCGCGCGCGGGGCGCGGGGGAGGGGGAGTGCAGTACGACCGTTTGATTGACGTACTTACTGTCCAATGCAACTCGGTGGCAATGGAAATGATTGGCTGGAGTTTTTTCGAGCCCTGCCCGTTCCACAGATGATTGACTTGTTTAATTTTTATGTCAGTACTTCTAACTCAGTGGCTGTAAGCGGGTTATGATAGGGATTTCAAGTAATTTTGCAAAAATTGCCAAAAAAGCGAATTCCATACCCAACCTTTAAGATACAAGAATATAAGAATTTACAAATTGGTGATGGGTATGAGTGCCAGAGTCAGTCCGTGGGGGTGGTGGTCCTGGGACTTGTTAAGGACCCCAACTGAAGAGGGGAAGAAACTGTTCAAGTGGCGGGAGGTTTTGGTCCTGATGGACCGCAGCCTCCTGCCAGAGGGGAGAGTTCCAAATAAACTGTGACCAGGATGGGAGGGGTCGGCCATAATCTTGCCTGCCCGCCTCAGAGCCCTGGAGCTGTGCAGGTCCTGGAGGGATGGAAGGTTGCAGCCAATCACCTTCTCCACAGAGCGTATGATACGCTGCAGTCTGCTCTTGTCCTTAGCCGTAGCAGCAGTGTACCAGACAGTGATGGATGAGGTGAGGATGGACTCAATGATTGCAGTGTAGAAGTGCACCATCATAGTCTTTGGCAGGTTGAATTTCTTCAGCTGGCGCAGGAAGAACATCCTCTGCTGGCCTTTTTTGGTGAGGGACCTGATGTTGAGCTCCCATTTTAGGTCCTGGGTGATGATGGTGCCCAGGAAGCGGCAGGACTCCACAGAGTCGACTGGGGAGCCACACAGGATGATGGGGGTGGATGGGGCTGGGTTCTTCCGGTAATCTACAATAGTCTCCACTGTTTTTAAAGGGTTAAGCTCCAGGTTGTTCTGGCTGCACCAGGTCACCAGATGATCAATCTCCCACCTGTAGGCGGACTCATCCCCGCCAGAGATGAGCCCAATGAGCGTGGTGTCGTCCGCGAACTTCAGGAGCTTGACAGACTGGTGACTGGAGGTGCAGCTGTTTGTGTACAGGGAGAAGAGCAGAGGGGAAAGAACACAGCCTTGGGGGGATCCGGTGCTGATGGTCTGGGATTCAGATAAATGTTTCCCCAGCTTCACACGCTGCTTCCTGTCAGACAGGAAGTCTGTGATCCACCTGCAGGTGGAATCGGGCACGTGGAGCTGGGAGAGCCTGACCTGAAGCAGAGCTGGGAGGATCGTATTAAATGCAGAGCTGAAGTCCACAAACAGGATTCTGGCATATGTTCCTGGGGAGTCCAGATGCTGGAGGGTGTAGTGCAGAGCCATGTTTACTGCATCGTCTACAGACCTGTTGGCTCTGTAGGCGAACTGGAGGGGGTCCAGGAGTGGGACGGTTATGGCTTTCAGGTGGGGCAGCACAAGGCGCTCAAATTACTTCATGACCACAGAGGTCAGGGCGACGGGTCTGTAGTCATTGAGTCCTGTGGTCCTTGGTTTTTTGGGGACGGGGATGATGGTGGAGGCTTTGAAGCAGGCTGGCACGTGACAGGTCTCCAGCGAGGAGTTGAAGATGTCCGTGAACACTGGAGACAGCTGGTCGGCGCAGTGCTTCAGGGTGGATGGAGAGACAGAGTCTGGGCCGGCTGCTTTGCGGGGGTTCTGACTCTTAAAGAGCCTGTGGACGTCCCACTCCTGCAGGCAGAAAGACGTCACTGTGGTGGGGGAGGTGGGGGACACAGAGGATTGAAGGTGTGGAGGTCCTGTAGAGCTGGTGGTGGGGGAGTCAGTGGGATGAGGCTGGGAGAAGGTGTCGTGGGGGATGGTGTCAGGCCTGTCCCTTTGCCTATCAAAGCGACAGTAGAACACATTTAGCTCATTTGCAAGGCGCAGGTTGTTGATGTCGCGAGGGGGGGTTGGTTTGTAGTTGGTGATCTGCTTGAGCCCCTTCCAAACAGATCTAGAGTCTTTGGCTGAGAACTGATGTTGGAGCTTCTCAGAGTACTGACGTTTAGCTTCACGCAACGCCTTGCTAAACGCGTACTTTAACTCTATAAACCTTTCTCTGTCCCCACTCCTAAACGCCTCCTCCGTCTGCAGCCGTAGGTTCCTGAGTTTGGCTGTGAACCAGGGTTTGTCGTTGTTATAACTCACCCTGGTGCGTGATGGAATACAACAGTCTTCACAGAAGCTGATGTATGACGTCACAGCCTCTGTGTACTCGTCCAGACAGTTGGTGGCAGACCTGAACACATCCCAGTCGGTGCAGTCAAAACACGCCTGAAGGTTCTCCACCGCTTCACCGGTCCACTGCTTGGATATCCTCACAACAGGTTTACAGAGCTTGAGTTTCTGCCTGTATGTGGGGATCAGGTGGACCATGACGTGGTCAGAGAGGCCCAGTGCAGCGCGTGGGACGGCGTGATATGCACTGCTTATTGTGGTGTAGCAGTGATCCAGAATATTCTCCTCTCTGGTCGGGCAATCAATAAACTGTTTATATTTGGGGAGTTCGTGGCTGAGGTTGCCTTTGTTAAAGTCCCCAAGAACAATAACTAAGGAGTCCGGGTTTGTCTGCTCCACACTCAGGATCTGGTCGGCTAACAGGCACTGTGCCTCCTGCACGTTTACCTGCAGTGGGATGTAAACACCGACCAGAATGAATGAAGCAAACTCACGGGGGGAGTAGAAGGGTTTGCATTTTATGATACAAGTTTCCAGATGAGGAGAACAGTGCTGCAGAATCACTGTCACGTCATTGCACCAGCCACTGTTAGTGAAGAAACAGATACCTCCACCCTTTGATTTTCCGGAAAGTTGTGCGTCTCGGTCCGCTCTCAGCAGATGGAAGCCTGCCAGCTGCAGCGCAGAGTCTGGTATCGATCCACACAGCCACGTCTCCGTGAAACACAAAACAGAAGATGAAGAAAAGCCTCTGTTTTTCCCCATCAGTAGCTGCAGTTCATCCATTTTATTACACAGTGAGCGCACGTTAGAAAGAAATAATCCAGGTAACGGCGTACGATGTCCGCGCTGACGGAGACGCACTAGCGCTCCAGCTCGTTTCCCTCTCCTCCTGCGCTTCACTGCGTGGACAAGAATGTCCAATATTCCAATGTAAGGGAGCAGAAAAGTTGGGAATAAATCCTCTGGAGTTGTTCCTCTAATAGTCAAAAGCTCTTGACTAGTGTAAGAGCACCAGGTGTTAAGAGCCGTCCGAGGCGCCATGGTTACCTTAACCGTTAACCGTTAAGCAAGCGCTGCGGACAAGAATAACCAATAATCCAATGTAAGGGAGCAGAAAAGTTGGAAATAAATCCTCTGGAGTTGTTCCTCTAATGTCCAAAGTTCATTGACTGGTGTAAGAGCACCGGGTGTTGCATAAAACTGAATTAACAAACAAAACAATACAAAACAATGCGCACCGAAACACCGAGGCTGCCGTCCGTGGCGCCATGGTTACTATTCTTTACGTATAATCAAACACACACACACACCAAAATAAACAAGAAATACAAAAATATAAATGTTGTAATAATAGCAATGTTGAAAGATTTGTCTCATGTGATGTCTCTCTCTCTATGTTCTAGTGTGTTGACATGGCTGCTGGACTGAAATTATCTGCTGGTGTACATCCACCCTGGTGACCCCTGAACAAATACATTTATTACCATGACTTTGTTTCTGTCTCCTTTGTCCGAATTTTATGTTCATTGGTCAGTCTGAACTGGTAATAATGGCCGAGCCCTCCGCCCCAAACATTTGATCGAGTGTCCCTTTTTTTCCCAAATCCAAGGTGGTGTCATGCCAAATTTGTACCGGCTGCCAAATTTGTACCGGGCGGGTCATCCATACGTAATCCATTCCAAACCTGCCTGGCAACAGGTGTCATGCCAAATTTGTACCGGCTGCCAAATTTGTACCGGGCGCGTCATCCATACGTAATCCATTCCAAACCTGCCTGGCAACAGATGATCGCGTCGTCCGTTGCCTGGCAACGGACGATCGCGTCGAATGACGTGAAAGGTTCACGAACATTCGCGAACCTTCAAGCTCGTTCATTCGCACTTGTCCGTTATCTGTATTGTGCTATTTCGTCCTTGACCTGCTTTAAACACTCAGTTTACTAGCTAAATTTGATTAAACAATTAAATACAATACAAATATAAAGTAAAAACAAGTGTTATCTAGTGATCCGTTATCTGTATTATGTTATTTCGTCTTTGGCAACATGATTGCGAATGTTTTTTGAAACCTGCCCGGCAACGGACAACTGTTGACGTGCCCGGTACAAATTTGGCAGCCGGTACAAATTTGGCATGACAGTGGCAACCCTATCTCAGACACACCCACAACACATCAGCCGGAACACTTCCCAAACTTCCCCCCTACGGCAACTCACGAGGGACACACCTCCTTTTCCAAACTAAACACAGAACAGTCTGTTACACTTTCAACCTAAAGTGTACATATTTAAAATTTGAAATTTGAAATTCGTCCCAGGCTTTATACCACAGATGCTATAGGGCAGGGGTCGGCAACTGGCGGCCCGCGGGCCATAACTGACCCGTCAGACATAATTAATATATGGCCCGCCAGATTATTCAGAAGTTGTATGATTTTTTGATTTTTTATTGTAGAAGAAGAATAGAATAGAATATCTTATGTCTTAAATGTAAAGGGCAGGATACAGTGCACTTTTTTCTTTCCAAACCGTTTTTGAATTTAATTGTATCAAATCCTGCTAGTACTCCCGGAAGGTTATAGAGACACACTCATCACGGGCACGAGTAAGCTGCGAGGGGCGCAAGTAGCGAGTAGCGTCTCTGATGCTACTTCGCCTACAGCTCTTCTAACGGCGAGTAGGCTAGGAACGGAGATTTGTGTGTGTGCGCAGTGAGTCGGCACCCGCCATGGTGTGTATATGTGCGTGTGCGCAGTCAGTCAGCACCCGCCATGGTGTGTGCATATGTGCGTGTGTGTGCGCACAGTCAATCAGCACCCGCCGTGGTGTGTGTGTGTGTGTGTGTGTGTGTGTGTGTGTGTGTGTGTGTGTGTGTGTGTGTGTGTGTGTGTGTGTGTGTGTGTGTGTGTGTGTGTGTGTGTGTGTGTGCAGTCAGCAGCCGCCGCGCCGTGGTGTGTGTGTGTGTGTGTGTGTGTGTGTGTGTGTGTGTGTGTGTGTGTGTGTGTGTGTGTGTGTGTGTGTGTGTGTGTGTGTGTGTGTGTGTGTGTGTGTGCGTGTGTGTGCGTGTGACTGTGTGTGTAGTGTTGTGTGTGCAGTCAGTCAGCACCCGCCGTGGTGTGTGTGTGTTTTGTTACGTGAAGTGTTTTAAGAATGGTTGGCTTCTTTTTGGGTGCGCATTAATGCCCTCTCTCCAGCATAAGGCCTTTCTACACTGCCAAACCGGTTCGGTCGAGGCTTGGCACGCCCAGCGATTTCACCGTCTTATTTCAAGTTTCCTGTGTAAAACCGAGGGGGTAAAATCCCCCGTTCGTCACGGCGCAGGCTTTCTTGGTTCACTGGAGAAGGCGGGGCTGCGCATGGAGTCTAGACCCCTTGAATAATTTGCATATTCCGGAATGTTTTTATTTTTTTATGAATGAAGAAAATCGCATGCAAGAATGAGCACGTCTGAGTGTAGGCTACAAATGCGAATAACTATTTACAAGTGCAAAGACGCCAACATATTCTTTATTTTGCTGACCACTTTGGGTTTGGGACGGGTTAGGTTTTTTTATCCCGACAAAAGCACAAGGACAGTTCCTCTCTGCGTCTCTCTATAGATCGCACCATCTTTCAACTTCTTTGTTTAATATGACTGCATCACCTTCTCTCACATGATCAGCAGCTCGCGGATTTCACTTTCTCTCCACTGCTCATGATGATATCGCTGCGTTGTCTCTGTGGAGAGACCTCTACCCAACGTGACCAGGCATGACATTTACGTGATTAGGGCATACACTTGTTTATATGTACGTCTTTTAAGAGTCATCTGGTTCTTGGTAGGCATATGACTAAGCCAGCTAACGGGCCTAACGCAGTTCCAGATGCAATTTCATTAAGTGTTCCACAGCATTGAGAAGAGCTGTGTATTAAGTTAGCGATAATGTAAAGAACGCTGGTCATTATCGGGAAAAAAAGGGCTTATTCGATAATGACCGGCGACGTTCTATACATTAGCTTATTACACGGCCACTTGCCAGAGCGATAAAATAACTTGGGTTAATAAACAAATCACAACAACCAACATGAATTTGAAGTTTTATTCATGAAAAAAACTATTTACAAAAATAAAACGTGTAGGGTGTGTTTGCTAGAGTCAAAATAGTCACAGCTCATCTTGAGCATAGATGTCTCCTGGTAGCGGGGTCATCCCTATGTTCCCCGGGTCCTATGTTCCCCGGGTCCTATGTTCCCGGGTCCTATGTTCCCCGGGTCCTATGTTCCCCGGGTCCTATGTTCCCCGGGTCCTATGTTCCCCGGGTCCTATGTTCCCCGGGTCCTATGTTCCCCGGGTCCTATGTTCCCCGTTTTTCCCAAAAAGGGTCCTCCTATGTTCCCCTGTAGCAATACATACCGGGGAGTAGGGCTGGGCGATATGGGCCAAAATGAATATCTCAATATTTTTTTACTATATCTCGATACACGATATACATCTCGATATATTTTGAATCTCCTCTAGAGCACATCATAAATGCTCGATTCAACCATGTCTGGCATAATGTTACGTCAGTAATAATTCTAGTAGGCCTATTCCTGTCTGCATGTAGATTACATGAAACAACATATTGTTTAAACTCATTAGTGCTTTCTATTGAAAGAATTTAGAACTTGCACATAAGAAAAGGAAAATCACAGCAAGTTAGATTTACCAACACAGCATTTATTCAAACCGTTAATTATTTATTAACTGTTTGCATAATAATTATTATATATACACTGCCAGACGACGGATCCAATGCTATTCTTTTTCAAAACCAAATCCTCAGTTTCCATCCTTTTTTCTCTCTCTGGCTGTTCTCACTCACCGGTCGGAGGTACACACACCTACAGCAGCGCGCCGTCCAGACTACGTCACACACGCGCGTCCATGAGAATCTCGCGGACTCGCAACGGGCGGGGGGAGTGAGTGTGTTTGTGCCATTGCATGTCTTTACCTTTTGTGGAAGAGGGAGAGACGTCGGAGGCCGACAGAGCTTTTGGCCGTGATATTATACAATTATATTATATTATATACTATTATATATAGAGCTCCGGGAGTCGCAAACGGCAACAATCACTTTCTCCTCCATGCTGCAGTTCACCCCGGACTGCACTGCACTGAGTTGGCCGGTTGAACGCTGATTGGCTGTGTCCGCCTCCGGATGGCCGTAGCGCGGGGAGCTCTCGTAGGGATTAGGCTTCTCTGGGTTTGTTTACCGGCGTTGCTATGGTTTCCGTCTTGTGTGTTCTAAAGGTGCGAACACACCAAGCGCGTACCTCGCGTACCATGTACGCGCGTAATGCAGCTAAAATGTTGCTTGACCATTTTGTGTCAAAAATGGTCAGATGGGACCGCCCAAAACTCCCCCCCCCCCCCCAGCCTGTGGCTGCGCTGGATTTAGGAGTCCGAGGAAGGAAACCCAAACGCCGCCGTGTTTGGGTGGATGATAGAGCTTGGATCGGGTTAGATTAAATAATCTCGGATATAAATAACAATAATCGGGTTAAATAACTTCACATGGTGTGTCTGGTGTGTTTCCAGCATTCGTAGTGTTGATCAGCAGAGAAATAGTCCGCCAAGACGTTGAGGTTGCTTAGCAATCAGAGACTCTGTCCATGCAAGTGAACGGAGCGTTCACTCTTCGTCATAACTATCAAACCAAACATCCTTCACATTCACCGAGCGAACATTATGAGAGTAAAATGCACATTTCTCGCTAGAAATGTTTCCATAAACGCATTTAATGGCGTAACTATGTTACTATTTCCACCCAGAATAAAGAAAGTTGCCGGCCGTGGCTGCCATGGACATGGCTGCGCTGGAGTCCGAGGTAGGAAACCCAAACGCCGCCGTGTTTGGGTGATAGAGTTTAGATCGGGTTAGATTAAATAATCTCGGATATAAATAACAATAATCGGGTTAAATAACTTCACATGGTGTGTCTGGTGTGTTTCCAGCATTCGTAGTGTTGATCAGCAGATATATAGTCCGCCAAGACGTTGAGGTTGCTTAGTAACCAGAGACTCTGTCCATGCAAGTGAACGGAGCGTTCCCTCTTCGTCATAACTATCAAACCAAACATCCTTCACATTCACCGAGCGAACATTATGAAAGTAAAATGCACATTTCTCGCTAAAAATGTTTCCATAAAAGCATTTAATGGCGTAACTATGTTACTATTTCCACACAGAATAAAGAAAGATGTCGGCCGTATGCTTCTGTCCAAGCTCACTACTCTCTGCCAGTGACGTCGGGTCAAGCTCAACGCTGATTGGCTATTGCGGCACGTGTGAGCGTAAAAAGTTACATTTTTTGAACTCCTCGCGTACATGTACGCGCGTATATGTACGCGCGTATATATACGTGCGTATATGTACGCGCCTCATACGCCCCTACAGCGAGTAAAATGTTGCTTGGTACGCATGATACGCGTGTACGCACCTCATACGCGCATAAACCAATGCTTCCCTATGGAAAAATTGCCGATTTTATACGCGTGGTACGCAGGTAACGCGTTTTACCTTAACGGTTTATTAGGTAGGCCTATCTAATAAATCTCTCTCTAATTGTGAGAAGGTGAAATCCTCCCCCTTCTCACTGTCTCGCATTGGAGCTATTGTTATTATTATATTGTGTGTTTGTGTATATATATATTAGATTGGGCTGGTGGAAGTTAGTCTTCCGTCCCGGTAGGGGGCAGTATAGTTATAGTAAAATAGCTTTAGGTGAAGAATGTTCCCCCCCCCCCTACTAATGGTCTGGCCCATACGGCCTTGATTGGGCCAATTGGCGTTTCCCTATTTAAGGGCTGCTCATTTGGTGTTAGAGAGGCTGAAGGTGGTGCTGGCTTGACGTGAGGCCAGTACGAAAGGTTATGATATCCTATGTTATGTATCTTAGTTTTGTTTGCTGACCGATGCAGTCATTTCCTTTTCGTTTGGAACGTTGCTATATTTTTGTGTGAATGTTTTGGAGACATTAAAACTTCACTTTTTTCTTAGTCCTCTGTCCGTTGCCCTCATTTTTGCCCACACTCGGAATTCCCAGTTGGCCGTATCCCAGATACGTGGGGCGACCACGCCGGTCCCTCACATTTGGTGGCAGTGGTGGGATCTTTTTTTCGACGCCATCAGAGAAACTGGAGAGACGAGGGGGAAGACGGGGACTCGGTGGACAGCTAGGACGAGGACGAATCTGGTGGCGAATGGAGCAGAGGCTGTCCCGAGGGGGTCTACTGGAGATGGAGGATGCGGCCATGGTGAGGACCAGGCATCCAGCGGAGGCCCGCTTGAGGGGTCTGACCTTGCCGCGGTGCGTAGGCTCTTGGAGCGGGAGGCCTTCACCTGCACCAGATCCAGCACCAGCTCCGGCACATGCACCAGCACCTGCACCAGCACCTGCACCAGTAGCGCCCGTGACCTGGCCCAGGGCGGCCATTCCCAGGCTGGAAGAGGATAAGGACATTTGAGCAGTACCTCATGACATTTGTGAGGTTAGCAATGGCTTTGGCTGGCCAAGAGAGGATTGGGCCGTCTTTATAGTACCCTACCTCGCCGGCAAAGCACGCAGCGCCTACGTGGCGATGAACATGGGTCAGGCCACTGATCCCCTTGGTAAAGCGGCCTTTTCTGTGATTGTGTAACAGAGGCTGCTAAGGGGGAGACAGGGGTCGTGACCCCTTCGTTGTGGATCACCGCGCCTCACAGTGGCTGGGTAGCATGAAGGACTCGAATGCTCGCATCACCCGCTGGTTCTTGGCACTGCAGCCATTTCATTTCACGGTGCAGTACCGGGCGGGAAGGCAGAATACTGTGGCAGACTTTTTGTCTCGCCATCCTGTTGGCGAAACTCCAGAGGTGGTGGGAAATGTGAGAAGGTGAAATCCTCCCCCTTCTCACTGTCTCGCATTGGAGCTATTGTTATTATTATATTGTGTGTTTGTGTATATATATATTAGATTGGGCTGGTGGAAGTTAGTCTTCCGTCCCGGTAGGGGGCAGTATAGTTATAGTAAAATAGCTTTAGGTGAAGAATGTTCCCCCCCCCCTACTAATGGTCTGGCCCATACGGCCTTGATTGGGCCAATTGGCGTTTCCCTATTTAAGGGCTGCTCATTTGGTGTTAGAGAGGCTGAAGGTGGTGCTGGCTTGACGTGAGGCCAGTACGAAAGGTTATGATATCCTATGTTATGTATCTTAGTTTTGTTTGCTGACCGATGCAGTCATTTCCTTTTCGTTTGGAACGTTGCTATATTTTTGTGTGAATGTTTTGGAGACATTAAAACTTCACTTTTTTCTTAGTCCTCTGTCCGTTGCCCTCATTTTTGCCCACACTCGGAATTCCCAGTTGGCCGTATCCCAGATACGTGGGGCGACCACGCCGGTCCCTCACACTAATCAATACTTCATTCACTGCCTCTTCCGTGGTCATTACAATATTATGAATGGGCTGCGTCAGGTTCTCCGACGTCTCTCCCTCTTCCACAAATGGTAAAGACATGCAATGGCGGTTATCTGGCCGGAATTTGGCAGTAATGGTGGAAAAAGTAACAGACATAGGACCCTTTTTTTGAAAAAGGGTCCTATGTTCCCCGGTCACATACATATCGGGGAACATAGGACCCTTTTTGGGAAAAGCGGGGAACATAGGACCCTTTTTTTAAGAAAAGGGTCCTATGTTCCCCGGTCTCATAAAAAGAGGGGAACATAGGACCCGGGGAACATAGGACCCGGGGAACATAGACACGCTCCCCTGGTAGCCACGGTACTGCCCATCTTGTGGTGGGTAATTATCTAAGAAAGAAAGAGAACAACATTAGCAAAGCAAGAAAAATGATGCCTTGAATAGCCTACACAGCATACAACATTACACGGGCTTCAAGCTAACGTAACGTAGCCTAACGTAGCTCTGCCAATAAGATCGGGTACTTTTGGATAACTACATTGTCACGTTCCCCGGGACTCAAAACTATTGTAGCCAATGTTTTAGTAATAAAACAACATCACTTACTCTATGCTCAGACGTCTGTTTTTCCTGTCGGGCTTAGGCTGGCGTTTCCAGTTCACTTTCTGGGTCCGGAAATATGTATCCCATCTGTTCAGATGAAGCGTAAAGCCTGGGTGAGAAGTTATACAAACGGCCCCGTCCTCGCCAGATTCAGCCATTTATTAGACGAAACTGGCATCGCTGAAATTCAAGTACTCTGTGTTAGTGTTTATAGGCGAAAAAGAGCAAACCGGCGCGCTCTGGCTCCTCGTCCTCGGCAACAGGCAATGCTTGTTCAGCTGCAGCCGCATCAGCCTCCTCCTCTCCTATTTGTACGAGCCTATTCTGGCTCGTACAAATAGCCCTGAAAGTCTGAATCCAACAATAGATTTTCAAAATCCACTTCGGCTGTTTCACATTGCAAAATTGTTCTCTAGCTAAGCGGTGAAGAAGCATAGCGGACATTGTGTTTGCATCTCGTAGCCTACGCGAGCTCCCGCCCCCCCCCTTATTCCTTATTGGTGTTCTCACAAACTTGCGGAACCATTGGTTTGTATGCCGCCTTCAAAGCAGCTCGGAGGTTCGGAAGGTCTTACGTGTCTTTTCGTAAACCTTCCCTTCTTCCGAAATAAGAGTGTTCAGGAAACGTTTGTAGGACATGACATAAAACCGGAAAAACAGATCGTTCGTGAGACTAGACTTCATAATAACAACAAGTATGGATGCCCGCAGGGACCTCTTTGCGTTCTTTGCTGAATCAGATGAATCAGTTATTAGGACTGCTTGCGATGGTTGAACATGAGGGGGAATTTATCAGTTGATGTCTCATCTCATTTCATCATCTCATTTTCTTCCGCTTATCCGGGGTCGGGTCGCGGGGGGAGCAGCTCAAGCAGGGGGCCCCAGACTTCCCTTTCCCGGGCCACATTGACCAACTCTGACGGGGGGATCCCGAGGCGTTCCCAGGCCAGTGTTGAGATATAATCTCTCCACCTAGTCCTGGGTCTTCCCCGAGGTCTCCTCCCCACTGGACGTGCCTGAAACACCTCCCAAGGAAGGCGCCCAGTGGGCATCCTTACCAGATGCCCGAACCACCTCAGCTGACTCCTTTCTAAGTAAAGGAGCAGCGGCTCTAATCCGAGTTCCTCACGGATGGCTGAGCTTCTCACCCTATCCCTAAGGGAGACGCCAACCACCCTTCTGAGAAAACTCATCTCGGCCGCTTGTACCCGCGATCTCGTCCTTTCGGTCATCACCCAGCCCTCATGACCATAGGTGAGGATAGGAACGAAGATCGACCGGTAGATCGAGAGCTTTGCCTTGCGGCTCAGCTCTCTTTTCGTTACAACGGTGCGGTAAAGCGAACGCAATACCGCCCCCGCTGCTCCGATTCTCCGGCCAATCTCACGTTCCATAGTACCCTCACTCGCGAAACAGACCCCGAGGTACTTGAACTCCTTCACTTGGGCTAAGGACTCATTTCCTACCCGGAGTAAGCAATCCATCGGTTTCCTGCTAAGAGTCATGGGCTCAGATTTAGCGGTGCTGATCCTCATCCCAGCCGCTTCACACTCGGCCGCCAGCCGATCCAGTGAGTGCTGAAGGTCACAGGCCGATGATCCCATGAGGACCACATCATCTGCAAAAAGCAGTGACGAGATCCTCAGACCACCGAACTGCAACCCCTCCCCACCACGACTACGCCTCGATATCCTGTCCATGTATATCACAAACAGGATTGGTGACAAGGCGCAGCCCTGGCGGAGCCCAGCACCCACCGAGAACGAAACTGACTGGCTGCCGAGGACGCGAACACAGCTCTCGCTTTGGGAGTACAGGGATTGGATGGCCCTGAGGATAGACCCCCTTATCCCATACTCCCGCAGCACCTCCCACAGTTTCTCCCGGGGGACCCGGTCATACGCCTTCTCCAGATCCACAAAACACATGTAGACCGGATGGGCATACTCCCAGGCCCCCTCCAGGATCCTTGCGAGAGTGAAGAGCTGGTCCGTAGTTCCACGTCCGGGGCGAAAACCGCATTGTTCCTCTTCAATCTGAGGTTCGACGATCGGCCGAACCCTCCTTTCCAGCACCTTGGAGTAGACTTTACCAGGGAGGCTGAGAAGTGTGATACCCCGGTAATTGGCACACACTCTCTGGTCCCCCTTTTTGAACAGGGGAACCACCACCCCGGTTTGCCACTCCTTTGGCACTGTACCCGACTCCCACGCGATGTTGAATAGGCGTGTCAACCATGACAGCCCCTCAACACCCAGAGCCTTTAGCATTTCTGGCTGGATCTCATCAATCCCTGGGGCTTTGCCACTGCGGAGATGTTTGACTACCTCAGTGACCTCCACCAGGGAAATTGACGACGAAACACCATCAACCTCGAGCTCTGCCTCCAACATAGGGGGCGTGTTATTCGGATTCAGGAGTTCCTCAAAGTGTTCCTTCCAACGTCCGACGACCTCCTCAGTTGAGGTCAACAGAGTCCCATCCTTACTGTACACAGCTTGGACGGTTCCCCGTTTCCCCCTCCTGAGGTGCCGGATAGTCTTCCAGAAACACTTTGGTGCCGACCGAAAGTCCTTCTCCATGGCCTCTCCGAACTTCTCCCACACCCGCTGCTTAGCCTCCGACACGGCAGCAGCTGCAGCCCTTCGGGCCTGTCGGTACCCTGCAACCGAGTCAGGAGTCCTCCAGGATATCATATCCCGGAAGGCCTCCTTCTTCAATCGGACGGCTTCCCTGACCACCGGTGTCCACCACGGTGTCCGAGGGTTACCGCCCCTTGAGGAGCCTAAGACCCTGAGGCCACAGCTAGCCACCGCAGCTTATCAGTTGATGTTTATAATCTAAAGCTATAATGTATCGTCGCTTAGTGCCTGCTGCAAGTTCACTTTAGTCTATCAATGAAATGGGCAGCCATTGTTGTGACGTCAACTCGGAGGCTCGGGTTGCTCTACTTCCGCACGAATTTCCGAGGGAAATCTCAGATTTAACAGAGTGTTCAAGGTGATTTCCTCCTATTTTAAGGTCCCAACCTCCGAAATTCCCGGAAACTCAGACTGTTTTGAAGGCACCAGTAGTCCTCGCCCCTTCTAGCAGGCAAGCAAAGTTTTACTGAGATGAACGCGTCATTTGACGTCATCTCAGGAGAAAATTAGATCAGGAAAGCTGGGCCAAGGGAAGACTGGGTTAGACTGAGGGAAAAATAAAAAAAAATGTACATTACAATAGCGATTTTATAATGATAGAACGCCGGTTCTGAATCGGTAAAGTATCCCTTTATACATCCAAAAATGAGAGGGACAGACGTGTATGTAGAGCAGGCAAGCCACTATTTAATCATTCAGCACCATTCATCCAAACGGACCCAGAGTGATTTCAGATCAACGTCATTGATGATAAGAGTTAGGCGTTTGGCTCTAGGGGGCTCAGGTTACAAGGACATCGGGAATCGAATGCGGAGCCCTCTGGCTGCTAGTCAAACACCTTGGCCACAAGATCCTCCTTACCAACTGCTGCACTTGGTTTTTTAAACACAAGTTATTAACCTTTTAATAACAATGAATGAATTCCCTTTGAACCAAATCACCTGAAAGTGAATAGAGGAACAGGCTTCAGACTGGTTTGGTGTATCAGTGTGGAGTCATATGCGGACATTCGTGTTGTGTATCCTACAATTCGCCTTCACTAGGCAAGCTGGTTCTGTTTTTGTTTATTTTGTTCTATAGTTGATCAACTCCACTGTGGGCACGGGCACAGTCTCAATCAAACCGCTGACGTTTCTATGGCAACCTGCAACTATGTGCCGCACTCACTCAAGGACATTGACCTTCACTGGGCTGGGCTCCCCTGGGCTGGACGCACAAACCCATACACATGCATTTGAGCATACACACACACACACACACACAATCACAAACACACACACACTCACACACACATGCATGTAAGCAAACACACAAGCACACACACGCTCACACATACACGTAGACATGCATGTAACCACACACACAAGCATACACTCACGTGCATGTAACCACACACAAAAACAAACTCACACCCCCACCCACACACACACACACAACCCTTTGTGCTTGCTTGCATACAAACACACACACGCACACGCACACGCACACACACACAAGCTTAGTCAATGAGAATATGACAATGAATGTGAAAGAACCTGATGATTTTAGTGTTATCTGCGCCTTGGTTACCAGCAATTAGATTGCACTGAAAAACATACATGGGGACATTTTCACAAATAAAGAAATATTCTGATGGCTGAAGGTAAATTCATACAGAGAAACATGTCATAAGGATTTGTGACCGGCGTTGTGTATTCCTGCCTGACCACACATATTCATGACAGATGCTACTATGTTCAGTTCTTATCTTGTTACTCTGTTTGTGTGTTGAAGATGTAGTTGTTGGTATTTAAGCGCCATGGTAACAGGTCGGCCATGAGTAGAATCAGGACCATCTGCTGTGGGGGGAACACGTGGCAGGGCTTTTGGTTTAGTGTCTAGGGCTGGTTCCTTGTTCCTAGTACTCACCTCCGTTCAAAACACACTGGACAGAAGCTTTAAAGTAATGTACGCTTTCATTAGTACCTATGGGCTGAAAGCCGCTCTGTAGGGAACAGGCCTTTCAATGTCAAATCAAATGCAAGTGTACATATCTATATGTGTATATGTATATACATATATATAGGGTAATATATAGGGTTTTATATATATTTATATATGTATATATGTAGGGCTTCGTACATAGATATATGTATATGCGTATTTAGGTAGGCCTGCATATATCAATATCTGTATATATATTTTTTGTATATGTGTAGGCCAATGTATTTTTATATATAAAGATTTATTACTATGTGTATGCTTAAATATATTAATATAAATTTATGTATGTATGGATTGACATTGACGCACCTAGCCGCATATATTGTGCATATAGGTGCATATATTGATGCACCTAGCCGCTCCAGAATCACTCATGAAAAGGACACAAAACCACGCTGTCAACAAGGTTACCTTACATATATATGGGGGCCTTACATATCTTATTATGTGGTAAATTGTCCTCCTCATCCTCATCGTCATCCGCTTATCCGGGGTCGGGTCGCGGGGGGACCAGCTCAAGCAGTGGTAAATTGTGTGCTTTAGATATCCTATTATGTGGAAATGTATGTGCCTTATATTTATCTTATATCAACCTTGGGTATCATATATATATACCTTAATATATCTTATGTAGATATTTAGAAGCACTCGAGATGTCTGTGTCTTCAAAATGTGATCAATGGTAAAGAGCACATGGACGGGGGAAGACATGGGCTGCATAAGGGGGCCACTGTGAGGAATACAAAGAACGTGTCTCTGTAAGCCCCATGATATGACCACCATACGTTGAATATAGCGTGTGATCCTAAGTAGAACACAAACATATTGCAAACCTATGATAGCTGTTGCATCAGCTCAAGCATTATGTGCCGCCCTGCGGGTGAAATAGGAAAAGTACCCAGAGATGTACAACAAAAGAACATTTGTTGAGAAAAAGTATGGAAACACAGACTGCTAGATAACATCGGGCACCCGCCTGTATTGGGCGTAGACAAAAGCTGGACTCTGCATAAAAAGAGAGTGATTCAGAGGGTTCGAGGGGACAGAGACAGAGAGAGAGAGAGCTTCTTGGGTTAGTTAGCTGACCACCTTCTTAGGATGGGGCCGTATGATCAACTGTCTTCTGCTTTTCTGCTCTTAGAACTTGACACTGAAAAGTGTCTGGGGAACTTAGCAATAGCATTTTATTTTAGGAACTCTGACATAGCCTCTATTAGTTTATTCTAGCATCGGTCATATTCTTAAATTGTGGCTGAATAAACTGGTGAACTGAGACAAGAAGTCCATATCAGTTATTCTAGCATGGGGCATATTCTCAAGTTTTGGCTGAATAAGCCAGTGAACTGAGACAAGAAGTCCATATTTGTTTATTTTAGATTAAGACATAATCTAAAATTTTGTCTGAATAAGCGGGTGACTGAGATTCGAAGTCTGTCTTATTTTGGTTTGGTTAAGATCTATTCCTTATTTTATCTTGTTTATCTTACATTTATATTTCCCTTTCTTTATCTTAATGGGCACTCTCTCAATCTATACTCAATTGTAGAAGATATTGTGTTAATGGACCTAAAATAAATCGACCTGACTACATTTGTAGAAGGTTAACTCTCCCAGCCGATCCCCTTATGGTAAGTGGCGATTAATACAAGCAATGGTTGATTGTGACTGAGGTGTATAGAGGGAAAAAAGGCAAACGTAAAAGAGGTCTTGATAATAAAAAACAAGGCAAAAGATACATCAGGGAAAAACTTCAGACTGAGACACTTGGTGGAGTGAGGGAGGGAAACAGCCTTTAAGTCCAACACGTCTATTATTTGAAGCATGTCTTTCCTGGGTGTGGGGCATTGCGGTGGATCGATGGATGGCAGGCGACCTGCTGTGCGCTACAGGCCCTCTCTGTACTCCAGCTCCCACTCTGTTTGTCAGGTGACTAATAAGCAACACGCACTTCAGGTGTTGAAGAGGAGGTCGATAAGCGCCTCAAAAACAAACCTTTTTAAGTGATAACAATGAAAACCTTGCAGATCCGGTGTCCCTTACAACTCGGTTTAGGGGGGGGGAACCGAATCTGCAAGGAAAAATCTTTAATTTATTTTTCTTGAAGGGGCAATCAGAGGAGATGAGCGAGAGAGCAGCATGGGGCGCTCTGCCTCCATGTCGTCTCTGACGGAGCTGGACGAGGGGCTTTTCAGAATATAATAAACAAACATTATGAAATATGAATTCAGCTTTTTGCTGTCAGCCATGCAAGCCAGTAAGATGTTCCCCATTCAGAGGATGTTGGGGCTCTCTGTGCTGGTGCCAAGAGGGGGTTTGAGGTTGGAACAAGGCCAAGCTGCCTCTAGTGATAAGATTCAGAGATATTAAAGACCCAATCCCTCTCCTTACAGCCCCTGTTGGAATCAGGACGGGCTGGGAAGGTTTTGATGAAGGGGCAGAATCACACATTAACTAAAAGACATTGCAGAAAAAAAAGCTGTTACCAATGTAGATCCTGGACTTCCTGCCAAATGTGTAATGACTATAATTTGTTCTAATCTTGAGAAATTGGCAAAGGTATCGCAAATCAATTAGTTCACTGTTGAAATCACAAAGGACGGTAAATATCCTCCTTTACTGTACAAAGTAAATATTTACTGTGTTCTTTAGTCCCAGTTGGGATGAGTGGGATTAACATGTGTGATAAGAACAATCACAGAGGACGGCCCAACATTTAAAGCAGATTAAAACTGTCTGTGCAGACACTGTAGTACTCTACACAGCACAGGTGTCAGTGCTTTCTGCCATTACATGGTTCAATCAAAACATGTATGTGGCTTTCAAACATTAATTCTCCATCTTTGTCCAACCTGAACAGACAATACAGAGGGATTGTCAGGCTTTCGGTAGAAAAGGATCCAATCGCAGACAGAAGGCTTGGTTACAAGAACTTTCTCTGAGTTTATTCCCAGCAAGGCACAGGTATCATACAGGCACGATCCGACAGAGACTGAATGGGCACACTGAGCTTAAAGGTCCCATGACATGCTATTTTATGTATTCTTTAATATAGGTATTAGTGGGCAACACAGTATTCAAAGACGTTCCCGAAATTCAGCCGTGGTGCAGAGTTACAGCCACTCCGAGCCAGTCGCACATTGAGCTTCCCCCAAATGCGCTGTTTTGGTGTCTGTAGCTATAATGCAAATGAGGAGGAGCGAGGCGGGTCAAGGAGGAGGGTGGGGGTGTGGCCCTGAGCAGCTTGCAGCCACGGTACCATGTGCTCTGTTTACAGTGGATGTATCGCAATGGCGAGGCGCACACAGCCTTTAGCCGTGTTCTGTAAATATTCTAGAACACACGGGAGTCCTGGAGCTCTATATCTAAATATTATCATATAGCCTACATAGATATCTATATCATATAATATTTATTATAACGGCCAAAAGCTGTGTGAGCCGATATTATGAATCTCAAACGACCGCGTTGGGTTCTCCGGCGTTCCTGGTTCTTCAACGTCCTCATCAATGTGAAGTAGACTGAACCGCGACAAGGAGGAGAAAGGGATCGTTGCCGGGCAGCGCTTAGGCACCTCCGCCTCCGGCTGTGGTCCCTCAGTGGGTCTCAAGCTGGAGACATTCGCCGCCAACAATCCCTTTCTCCTCCATGTCGTGGTTCATGTTCTTGAGGGAGTCAAAGCCAAAGTTCCTTCCCCCCCAATTCATTCTCAACCTTGGCTGAGATAACCCCCAATACGAGTCTCATTGTAGAAATACCAGAGACGAGAGTCCGACAGAACGGTTATCCAAATAACAAGGAAGTGTACAACACTTGCGTTACAGTCCTGGAGCTCTATATCTAAATAATATCATAATACATAGAAATCTATATCATTTAATACATATTACCACGGCCAAAAGCTGTGTGCGCCTCCAGACGATATAATGAATCACAAACGACTTTGTCGGGTTCTGCGACGTCTCTGGTTCTTCCACTTTCACATCAACCTGAAGTCGACTGAACCGCGCGCTGCCTGCTGCCGGCTGCCCGCTGCCGGGCGATGGTGCCTCGCGGCAACCGGCGGCATGACGCAGTTCATGTACTTCAGCCAGTCAAAGCCAAAGTTCCTTTCCCCCAATTCCTTCTCAACCATGGCTGAGATAACCCCCAATACGAGTCTCGTTGTAGAAATACCAGAGACGAGAGTCCGACGTGTTTTGCGCCATAATGCCAAAAGCAGAACGGTTATCCAAATAATAAGGAAGTGTACAACACTTGCGTTACAGTCCTGGAGCTCTATATCTAAATAATATCATATAATACATAGAAATCTATATCATCTAATACATATTATCATGGCCAAAAGCTGTGTGCGCCTCCAGACGATATTATGAATCACAAACGACTTAGTCGGGTTCTGCGACGTCTCTGGTTCTTCCACTTTCACATCAACCTGAAGTCGACTGAACCGGGCGCTGCCTGCTGCCGGCTGCCCGCTACCGGGTGATGGTGCCTCGCGGCAACCGGCGGCATGTCGCAGTTCATGTACTTCAGCCAGTCAAAGCCAAAGTTCCTTTCCCCCAATTCCTTCTCAACCATGGCTCAGATAACCCCCACAACAGTCTCCTTGTGGAAATACAAGACACGTCAAAGAACCGACAAGAAACACTTGCGTTAGTGTGTGTATTCACACACACACACACACACACACACACACACACACACACACACACACACACACACACACACACACACACACACGCACGTGGCGCTCGCACGGTCAGTTGGGTCTGTCTGCGTCCTGCAAGACGGAGGCGTAACTTGTAGTAGGAGGCGTAACTTGTAGTCGGAGGAGGCGTAACTTGCACTAGGAGGCGTAACATGTAGTCGGAGGCGTAACTTGTAGTCGGAGGCGTGTCTAGTACTTTTCTAAATCGCGGAAGTGATCTGTATGTAGCAGTGGTGCGCAGGTACATAAATGACCGCAACTCGGACCTCAAATATTAGGCCTTAAATGTACTTACCGTCATGAATATCGGAAGACCCGACTTCAATGAAGATCTTGTGTGCACCGTGATTTACAACGCTTTTTGTTTACCGCGAAAATAGAAAGATCTCGCATGGACCGCGATTTAGAAAAGAACAAGTTACGCCTCCTAGTACAAGTTACGCCTCCGTCTTGCAGGACGCAGACAGATACTATTGTCTCATTGGCGGGCCAACGTCTCTGGGCGGGCCAGGGGGGAGGAGCTGAGATTCCTGATGACGTCATGAATACAGACATTCCAAATCAGCGCACTTGAGCCTCCGTTTTTTCAAAGGCGAGCAGAACAGCTAGTGCTCGTTTTACACCAAACGCAAGTTTTAGCCATTGGGGGACCATAGGCAGGCTAGGGGAACTCATATTTATGTTAGAAAACCTCATAAAGTGAGATTTTCATGTCATGGGACCTTTAAGTAGCCACAAACCAATCAACACACATTAGCAACAGGTGTGTTCACAAACTCAAGGGATGTCAGCAAACCAAAGAAAAGCAGGAAGTAGCAGGGTGGAGTCGAAAGTACATTGCAATCCAAAACAAACAGAAAACACCACCAACTGACCTACAAAATGTAAATAAATAATAAAAAACACATGTTGCTGAAAAAACAGGAACTTAAATATCAGGATCCCTTACAGTACCCCCCCCTCCTACGGACGCCTCCTGGCGTCATAACCGGGGGAACTGGATGTTTCTCTAGAAAGTCTTTAATGAGCGAACGGTCAAGAATGTCACGACCTGGAACCCAGCACCTCTCTTCTGGACCGTAGCCCTCCCAGTCCACTAGGAACTGGAGGCCGCGGCCCCGGCGACGAACATCTAAGAGCTGGTGAACAGTGAAGGTCTCTGAGCCATCAATGATTCGTGGTGGAGGAGGGGGCTTGGGGGCGGGGCAGAGCTGGCTCAAGACAAAGGGCTTAACCCTGGAAACATGGAAGGTGGGATGGATGCGGCGGAGGTTGGGGGGGAGCTTTAGACGGACAGCAGCGGGGCCAATAATTCTCTCAATGGGGTAAGGACCAATGAAGCGGGGTCCGAGACTCCACCCTGAGTGGAATGTCCCGGGTCGACAGCCAGACACGCTGTCCCACACGATAGGGAGGAGCCTTAGAGCGACGGCGGTCTGCCTGACTCTTCATCTTGACCGAGGCACGCTGCAGAGCTGTCCGTGTGCTTCTCCATGTCTGCCGGCAACGGCGGACGAAGGCCTGGCCTGAAGGCACGCTGACCTCTACCTCCTGAGCAGGGAATAGGGGGGGCTGGTATCCGAGACAGCATTCAAAAGGGGAGAGGCCTGAGGAGGCAGATGGGAGGGAATTAATTGAATACTCAACCCAAGGTAGCTGGGAGCTCCAGGAGAACGGTCTCTCAGCTGCCATGCAACGCAAAGTTGTCTCAAGTTGTTGGTTTGCCCGCTCCGTCTGGCCATTGCTTTGAGGATTGTACCCTGAGGACAAACTGACAGAAGCACCAATGAGAGTGCAGAAGGCCTTCCAGAAGTGAGACGTGAACTGTGGGCCTCTGTCGGAAACTACATCCACAGGCAATCCATGGTACTTGAACACATGCAGCATGACTAAGCTTGCAGTCTTCATGGCAGAGGGGATCTTGGGTAATGGAACAAGATGTACTGATTTGGAAAATCGATCAACAACTGTGAGAATAGTGGTGTTACCATCAGACGGTGGGAGGCCAGTAACGAAATCCAGAGCAATGTGAGACCACGGTCTCTTGGGGATGGGTAGGGGCTGCAACAGGCCGGAAGAGGGTTGCGTGGAGTTCTTACTCCGTGCACAGACAGAACAGGCTGAGACAAAGGCACGAACATCACCTCCAATGGTAGGCCACCAAAATCTCCGGCGGATGAAGGCTTGGGTGCGCCTAGCTCCAGGATGGCAGGAGAGCCGGGAAGAATGACCCCACTGCAAGACCTGGGAACGGAGGGGCACAGGGACAAACAGGCGGTTGACAGGGCACTGACTGGGAGCAGCATTGTCCGGTTGGGCGGACGGAAAGACAGGGTGAAGTTGAATCGGGAAAATAAAAGGCACCAGCGGGCTTGGCGGGAATTCAGACGTTTTGCTGTGCGAATGTATTCAAGGTTCTTATGATCAGTCCAAACCAAAAAAGGAACACTAGACCCCTCTAGCCAATGGCGCCACTCCTCTAGAGCCAACTTAACAGCCAGCAATTCTCGATTGGCAACGTCATAGTTGTGCTCCGATGGAGTGAGTCGATGGGAGAAAAAGGCACAAGGGTGTACCTTCCAATCCTTGGCTGAACGCTGGGAAAGAATGGCTCCAACACCCACATCTGACGCGTCCACTTCCACGATGAACTGGCGGTTGGGGTCAGGCTGTGACAGGATGGGGGCAGAGGTAAACCGCCTCTTGAGATCTTGAAAAGCTCTCTCCGCAGCAGGTGACCAGACAAACTGAACTGATGTCGAGATAAGGGCAGTGAGAGGGGCAGCCAACCCGCTGTAGTTTCTGATAAACCGCCGATAGAAATTAGCAAATCCCAGAAAGCGTTGCATCTCACGGCGGGTTGTCGGTTGGGGCCAGTCAACAACTGCTCTCACCTTCTGTTTATCCATCTCAAACCCCAGGAAGGGAACAGAGCTGCGGTGGAACTCACATTTCTCTGCCTTAACATAGAGTTGATTCTCCAGGAGGCGCTGGAGAACCTGGCGGACATGACGAACATGGTCAGTAGGGGAGCGAGAAAAAATCAAAATGTCATCTATATAGACAAAAACAAACTTATTTAACATGTCTCTGAGGATGTCATTAACTAGTGCCTGGAAAACAGCCGGGGCATTGGTGAGGCCAAATGGCATGACGAGGTACTCATAATGACCGGTTGGGGTATTGAACGCGGTCTTCCATTCATCCCCCTCGCGAATCCGAACCAGGTGGTAAGCACTCCGGAGGTCCAGTTTGGAGAAGATGGTTGACCCATGGAGTAGCTCGAATGCGGACGACATGAGGGGAAGAGGGTACCGGTCCTTGACAGTGATGTCATTGAGACCACGATAATCAATACAGGGGCGAAGGGAGCCATCCTTCTTAGCAACGAAAAAGAATCCTGCCCCCGCAGGGGAGGAAGAGGGGCGAATTATGCCGTTAGTCAATGACTCCTGAATATACTTCTCCATGGACCCATATTCAGGTCGGGAGAGGGAGTAGAGTCGGCCCCTGGGTGGTGCCTTACCCGGCAGGAGGTTGATACCACAATCATAGGGGCGATGAGGGGGAAGGGCAACGGCGCGGGATTTACTAAACACGGCCTTGAGGTCCATGTACACAGAGGGAACGGCAGACAAATCAGGGAATTCACCAGGGGAATCCACCACGGCAGGGACGGGGACATGAGCCTGGCAAAGGCAGAGTGACAAACAGGAAGGGCTCCAGCCCAGAACCTTGTTGCTGACCCAGTCAATGTGAGGGTTATGTTTCCTCAACCAGGGACGACCAAGGACTAAGGGAGCGTGAGGGGACTCAATAATGTGGAGCTGGATCTGTTCACGATGGTTGCCAGAAACTAGAAGAGACACAGGAGCAGACACATGGGTTATATCAGCAAGCTTCCTACCGTTCAATGCATTGGCCACTAGGGGTGAATCTAAAGGAAGAATCTGCAGTCCCAATTGAAAAGCTAGTCTAGTGTCAATGAAATTCTCATCAGCCCCAGAGTCAATGAGAACGGTGAGTGGTTGCTGCTGACCAGCCCACTCTATTGTAGCTGGAAGCAGGATCGAGGAGGACTTGAAAAGGGTAGAGCTCACCAGTACTCCACATTTCACTGATGAGCACCTCCTTTTGATGGACAAGAGACGGAGAAGTGGCCAGACTGACCACAATACAGGCACAAATTGCCATCGAGTCTCCGCTGCTTCTCTGTTGCTGTGAGGTGATAGCGGTTAATCTGCATTGGCTCTGGAGGTGTGGATGAGGTGGATGGCAGGGCTGGCCAGGCCGGATGAGGAGCTGCTCCTTCACCTGGTGCTCCACCAAGTCTTCTGGGAGATCTCCACTTGCGGCGCTGCTGCAGTCGGGAGTCAACGCGGATGGCCAGGTCAACCAGAGCATCGAAGCTGGCGGGGGGTTCCTGGGTAATCACTTCATCCGTTATGGTCTCTGAGAGACCATTGAGAAAAACGTCGAACTGAGCGTCTGTATTCCATCCACTAGAAGAAGCCAGAGTCCGGAAATCTATGGCATAGTCCGACACAGAGCGGTTTCCCTGGCGGATATGCAGCATCTCCCGTGCCGCCTCTCTGCCGTGCATGGAACGATCAAACACCTTCTTCATCTCTTCAGAGAATGTGGAGAAGAGGTTGCAGAAGGTCTCCCTGGCTGACCAGACAGCTGTGCCCCACTCTCTAGCTCGGCCGGACAACTGGGTAATGACATACGCCACTCTTGCTTGGTCGGTAGGGAAAGCTGACGGTTGTAGTTGGAAGATTAGTTCGCATTGGGCTAAGAAAGAACGACAGGTACCTGGTTCCCCTGAATAGTGTTCGGGAGGGGGCAGACGGGGCTCTGAGACTGAAGGGTTGGGCCGTGGTACGACGGGGTCCAGGGGAGCTGCTGCTGGAGGGGCCCTTGAGACTTGGAGTTGTTGAACCTGGGCTGCGAGATCAGTGAGCCCATTTGAGATGGCTGTTACTGTTCTCCCAATCTCCTCCAGTTGCTGCTGTTGTCTCCCCAGAGTGACACCGTGGTGTTCGAGGACCGTCTTCCACTGGCTGATTTCTGCTGGATCCGTACTGGTCGGATCGTACTGTCAGGCTTTCGGTAGAAAAGGATCCAATCGCAGACAGAAGGCTTGGTTACAAGAACTTTCTCTGAGTTTATTCCCAGCAAGGCACAGGTATCATACAGGCACGATCCGACAGAGACTGAATGGGCACACTGAGCTTAAGTAGCCACAAACCAATCAACACACATTAGCAACAGGTGTGTTCACAAACTCAGGGGATATCAGCAAACCAAAGAAAAGCAGGAAGTAGCAGGGTGGAGTCGATAGTACATTGCAATCCAAAACAAACAGAAAACACCACCAACTGACCTACAAAATGTAAATAAATAATAAAAAACACATGAAAAAACAGGAACTTAAATATCAGGATCCCTTACAGGGATTGGTAAGGTTCATCCATCACTAACATTCAATACCTGCCTGATATTTCCATTTTAGATTATTGAGCTGCATGTTGAATTGCCTTTCGTTATGCTGGGTTGGCATGTGACATACTTTACCTGCGTGCAATTTTACCCGTCACTCAGAGTGGTGGAGGTGGAGGATGGGAGTTGTACTTGCCTGGAGCGAGCGAGCGAGAGAGAGAGAGAGAGAGAGAGAGAGAGAGAGAGAGAGAGAGAGAGAGAGAGAGAGAGAGAGAGAGAGAGAGAGAGAGAGAGAGAGAGAGAGAGAGAGAGAGAGGAGATAAGAATACTCAGGGCTGTTGCGGACCCCCCAATGAGTTCAACATCTTATTTATAATTAATGCATGCAGCAGTAGGCAAAACCTACGTTTCTTGGCCACAGTAGCATCTTGTTGAATCAGGGTCCGGCATATTAACTGTTAAACAGCCACTAGAAGAAGAGGTGGAGGGATATGGTCCAAGTACAAAGTCCTGGATCGGCATAGGGATTTTCAACGCTGTGTTGGTGTCTGTGGGTTAACATCCAAACAACCAAGGAGTATTAGTCAACTTACATGTTAATGTTACTGCTCCTGACCCCTAAGTGGTGCTTAAACAACTCCAAAAGATATGATGCCTTGAATCCACCCCTCTTATCAGATACTCCTACTCCTGAACCCGACCCTCAGGTGGAAATGCGGCAATAGTGAGTGAGGTCTGAGGTCTCGTAGTGACGGGAACACGAGGGAGGTCTGCAGTCTCATAGTGGCGTGGTGCCGCCGTTAAACGAGTCCCGGCACCGGACCGTAGGCCACTACAGAACCAGGGGTCCTGCTGCTCTCCTCAGTGCTCCTTAATTACTCTGCTCCAGGGGAAGGAGGGAAGGCCGCGGCGACAGAGGCGGTCAGAAACATAAAAGATGTCCTCTCTATCATGCCAGGTGAGACTTTGAAAAACACTCAACTGGGGGAAAGACCGGGTTGGAGGTTAGGGTTAAGGACGTCCAAGTCAAAAGGCTGTAGGCCTTTTCTCCTCTTCTTGAAATTAACTGTCAATTGCTTTGGATAAAAAGCTGCCTGTCTCTAATCCCCAAGTACCTAAACAAAAGGCTCTTTAGCAGCGGTGCAATACTAGAACCGGGGGTCGGGGGGATGGGATCTCTCTCTCTCTCTCTCTCTCTCTCTCTCTCTCTCTCTCTCTCTCTCTCTCTCTCTCTCTCTCTCTCTCTCTCTCTCTCTCTCTCTCTCTCTCTCTCTCTCTCTCTCTCTCTCTCTCTCTCTCTCTCTCTCTCTCTCTCTCTCTCTCTCTCTCTCTCTCTCTCAGACAGATCACCTCTCAGCAATGCACTGAACTGAATCCTGTTCCAAAGGACTGACAGAGGGAGGGAGAGATGCCTATAGGTATCCTAGAGTGATGAAATAGCCCTTACCTGCTCATGAATGGATCTGAATTCTAATTGATGGATCCATCCATTCATACAGCCATGCAAATACACACACACACACACACACACACACACACACACACACACACACACACACACACACACACACACACACACACACACACACACACACACACACACAAGCACAAACACACACACACAAGCACAAACACACACATAAGCATCCCATATGCTAGCCCTCCACCATGATTGGTTAGGATCCACCTGCATGGTTGATAATCCATCTCTTCCCTTCCTCATCTCTTATCTAGATACATGCAGAGCCGAGCCCAGGGAGATGCGCCTGCGACCTCATATTCTGCCCACATGGAAAATGATCTAGATTAGATGGTGGTTGCAAAGCCCTCAGTCATCAATCGATCGCGCCATTGATCCCCTAAGTCCCATGACCCAGTGGCTGCTCAGTATGCAACACACACATATATGTATGTGCAGGTTCTGTGAGCGTGCACGCACAGACACACACACACACACACACACACACACACACAGCAACTTGTTCAGATGCAGACCAAAACATTTACAGTTTTTTTCAATTGCTTGAACACTATAGACCCATGCTTAGACCAAAGTAACACAACTTGAAGTTTTTGTTTCTATACCTTAAACACATGTAACCATTCCTTAAACAAAAGCGCTGCTTTGTACTTTAGTTGCAATTGTGCAACACACATGCTCCTTTCTGCAACACACTTGCTCCTGCACACTACACACTATTTCATACATAAGACACTTGATTCAAAAATGACATCTCATTGTACCATTGGGAAAACACATCTATTCAAAATCCTAAACACATTGGTTCATTGAAAATACTTACATACACACCAGAAAAAACTTTCTTCCGAAACTGACCACCAATCAGCCAGCTACAAAAAGGCCTCAGTTCAGCTATTTTGAGAACTTTGCCAGCATGGATGCAGGAAGAGCAAGAGGCAGAGGTAGAGAAGGAAGAGGAGGATAGAGACATAGAGGTGGACGTGGTGGAAGAGCCCGTGCACGGAACATTATTTCCAATGACATAAAAGCAACTTTGGTCTTATGACAAATGTACTTATTGTAAGTCGCTTTGAATAAAAGCGTCTGCTAAATGCCCTAAATGTAAATGTAAATGGTGGACCATGTCATAAACCAAGGTCTGACTATAAGGGAAGCTGGGCAGAGAGTCCACCCTAATCTAAGCCGTTTCAGTTTCATCCATAATAAGGACGTTTAGACTGGAAAACAGGTATGTCTTCAACTCTCTACTTTCTACTCTACTCAGACTGTATCTAGAGTATTTGCAGTACTGTACCATATCACATGTACTATTGCAGGGTGGCTAATGCTCCTTTTTGAACGAAAGTAGTAGTTTTGTGACATACTGTGATTACCTACATTGAGGTGTTTCAGTACTTTCTATGGTATATACAGTAAAGTACAGTATATACAGTACTGTAAAAAATAAGCAAACCAATACAGTAACATTTCGTGGTTGCTTTTTTCTATAGAATGACTAGAAGACCTTCTGGGGGCGGAGACCAACGCCTGTTCACCCAACAGCAGGAACTTGCCATTGTGGACCTGGTCAGAGCAAACAATGCAATCCGTTTCAACCAGCTACAGCAACAAATACTTGCAGATAGAGAAGTATTCAATAACATAGAGCGAGAAAGCATTTCCACTATCAGACGCATCTTGGTAAAGCACCAAATGACCATGAAGCAATTGTACAGGGTCCCATTTGAGAGGAACAGTGTCAGGGTCAAAGGACTTTGACGTGAATATGTACAGGTGTTACAGTCCTTTACATTTACAATACAGTTTTGGTGTCATCCAGTTACAGCTGAATATGTGCTATTGTATCAGTACCACATAGATACATTCAGAGAAGTACCAGGTACCTGTTTGATGGGGTGGGGGTTCTGTATGTGTAGTACTGTGTTTTGAGTAATGCCATCCAAAATATGTATTACATGTATTTTGTTTTGTTACAGAACATCTTGGAGATGTATGGAGCTGCACAGCCTCATGGAGCTGCACAGCCTCATGATATCGGGAACCCCGTTTCCCGATATCGATGGATCTTCGCTCGTAAGATGGTTCGAAAGGTGGATCTTTCGAACCATCGATAATTTCTTTGGAGCGTTTCCCGAAACTCCTCTTAACGTGAACGCGCATTCGCTGCACTCACGACGATCGTAGGATCGTACCTGTCCACTGACATGGTGCTGAAACGGGCTATGACGCAGGGGGAGACGCAGGAATGTCGGAGGAAAATGGGGTTAAAAAGGGTTAAAATATCTCCCCATCAAGGCCAACCGCAGAGTAGCCTACGAAAAGAATAGATTGCAATAATATGAATGCTAAAGATATTAAAACACAATTGATTAAGCCTAGGCCGACATCAGTGTCGGCGCTAAGGGGGGGCATTTGGGGGCCGTGCCCCCCCTAGCGGTCATTAATGCCCCTCCTACCACAGGTCATTATTTTATTTATTTTCCCGATAATGACCGGCGTTCTATACATTATCCCTTACTTATTACACGGGTATTCTCAATGCTGTGGAACGCTCCGTTCACTTGCATGGGTCCTTCACAACTTCGGGCCAAGTATGACCGCTGTCAAGGTAAACAAAGGATTTTTTGCCTCTCATGACGTCTTTGGTATCACTCCGAAAGTATTCCGTAACTTGTCAACCCCAGAGTCTTCGGTTGCTTAGCAACGTCTTTGGCGGACTATTTCTCTGCCCTTACATATTAAATGTGAAAACTGTAACTTAAATGAAATAAAATAAATGAACGGGGAAATCACATCAATTTGGTTGTGCATGCATAGCAGGTTAGGCTTGGTTAATGCTCATTGGTTGCTGAGTAAACTTGTTACATTTGATTTCAAAATAACGTTGTTGAGCTGCAGTGCGCAGCCGCAGAATCCTAGTATTAATCGAAAATTACAGTGGTCCTCCATCATAGACGAAAGTTGGCCTAACTAGCTAATTATCACCAAACATGGATTTGCGAAAATGGCATAGACCTCCTGCTCCTCCTCAGCCAGTAGCAGACTGTGACACTCCGGCCACCACCACTAGTACAGCCACGGTCTCTGAAAGCCGAGCTGGCCCTTCTGCTAACGCAAGCTCCGGGCAACCGCCAACGGATTTAGCCCGCGCAGCCATAGAGCAACGACGATCTACAAGCCCCCCAAGTCAGCGGACAGCGGTTGATGATCTCGGGACTGACAGGCCTGTCCAAACTGTGTTAAAACAGTATCCTGTAACTCTTTACAATGGTAAGGGGAGATGTTTTCCGGTTGTTCATTTATTCACTTCTTGAAGCCAGCCCTTGCTTTCATTATAAGGCCTACTAAGCAGGTAAATTGTTGATTAATGTTTGCTTTGTCTATCTATTGGTGTTTAATAGGCTTGTATACGTATGGCATTGTGTCATTTCTGCCTGGTGCGTGGCTTGTTCAATAGGCTACTTTCTGCCTCAATGCTGTCAGCGGTCCTGTTCTGTTATATGTTGTCAGGGGTGTTTTTGATTATTGTGGAGGCTGTTCTCTAAGGTTTATAAACAGTGCCAGGCCTACTTAATGTTTTTTTGGAGGTTCATAAACTGTTGATGTGAATAAACTATTTATGACATAGCAGAGGTGGTTAAACTGCACTTATTTGCGTTTAGCATCCACGACAGCCCTCCCCCTTTTTTTGCGTTAAAATATTTCACAAACGGCAGTGCCCCCCCGCTGGTGACCCATGCCCCTCCAGTAGATCTGCTCTGGAGCCGACTCTGGCCGACATATATATCAGTCCTAATCCTGAGCGCACGATCGGGAGGTGGAAGTTGCGCTTTAGATGCCTTCACAAGTCCAGCGGAGGGCTCCAGTTTTCGCCGGCCAAGTCATGCGCTGTGATATGTGTGACAGCTATGTTGCACAACATTGCAGCTAAGGCTGGGGTAGCTTTGGTTGAACCGGAGGACATTGAGGACGATGACGACGAGGAAAATCGGTGTGAGGACGGCCTCCCTCATAACTACGCGGCAGGTTTTCATGCGCGTCGAAGAGTGATTGAGACTTTTTTTTAACCCCCTCCACCCTCCCACATGTCACTAAACATTCCCGTCAACGTGACCAATCCCCACCATATCCCAGCCTTTTGCCTGCTCCTTTGCATTTTTTTTAATATTTTTATAATTAATATTTTTTTTATTTTACATTATTACATTACATTATTTTAGGCTACGTTTTATGAGTAGCCTTTGGCAGTCTGCACAAATCCCCCCCACTTTCTCTCACACATTTTAAGTGCCCTGCCTGCTCAAACATTTCCTGGACTGTCTCTCTCAAACTAAGAACATAATGGCCCACATTAGGCTCAGACGCACGTGATACACCATTACCAATGTGTTATAATAAAACGCATCCAATACTAGGAATGTCCGCTGGTTACGCCACTGAGGCTATAGTAGGCTAACGAGGCTCTTAGAGTCCTACGAGTACCCTGGAGCACTCGTTAGCTACTCGTGACTCGTGAGCGTTTTTAAGAGGTTACCAAAGATGCTTTCGGGAAACGGTGTGAAAACTGTACGATGCTCGTACGACCCACTCTGCGATCCACTTAGGCTAAAGATGCTTTCGGGAAACGGGGCCCAGACCAGGGCCCCGTTTCCCGATAACGATGGATCCACGCTCGTACGATCATTCTCACGATGGATCTTGCGATCCATCGTCAATTTCTTTGGAGCGTTTCCCGAAACTCCTCTTAACGTGAACGCGCATTCGCTGCACTCACGACGTCGTAGGATTGTAACTGTCTACTGACACGGTGCTGAAATGGGCTCCGTAGGAGGGGGAGACGCAGGAATGTCGCAGGAAAATTGTGTTAAAAAGGGTTAAAATATATCCCCATCAAGGACAACAGCAGAGTAGCCTACGAAAAAAATAGACTGCAATTATATGAATGCTAAAGACATTAAAACACAATTGATTAGGCTTAAACCGACATATATCAGTCCTAATCCTGAATGCACTGTGCGTTTCACGGCATTTTCCCCCCTTAAATAATTCCTCTTCACACCTGTGAATAACCCGGGAGACGTCCATGATGAGGAATACAACGAAGCCCACCGTCTGCCCGGTGCATCGTTGAGCGCACGATCGGGAGGTGGAAGTTGCGCTTTAGATGCCTTCACAAGTCAGGCGGAGGGCTCCAGTTTTCTCCGGCCAAGTCATGCGCCGTGATATGTGTGACGGCTATGTTGCACAACATTGCAGCTAAGGCTGGGGTGGCATTGCTTGAACCGGAGGACGTTGAGGACGATGACGATGAGGAAGATCGGTGTGAGGACGGCCTCCCTCATAACTACGCGGCTGGTTTTCATGCGCGTCGAATAGTGATTGAGACTTTTTTTTAACCCCCTCCACCCTCCCTCATGTCACTAAACATTCCCGTCAACGTGACCAATCCCCACCATATCCCAGCCTTTTGCCTGCTCCTTTGCTTGTTTTTTTTAAAAATATTTTTTTTACATTTGTTTAATTAAATTTATTTTTTACATTATTTTATGCTACGTTTTATGAGTAGTCAGTCTGCACAAATCCCCCCACTTTCTCTCACACATTTTGAGTGCCCTGCCTGCGCAAAAAAATTCTGGACTGTCCCGTTTTATTTTGACAT
This sequence comes from Gadus macrocephalus, assembly GCF_031168955.1. Classification (NCBI taxonomy): domain Eukaryota; kingdom Metazoa; phylum Chordata; class Actinopteri; order Gadiformes; family Gadidae; genus Gadus; species Gadus macrocephalus. The sequence continues at coordinate 1,060,253 of NC_082401.1, forward strand.
CTTTATTAATAAATTAATTAATAATCTTTATTAATTACCAAACTAAGAACATAAAGGCGCAATGCGTTTTAATAAAACGCATCCAATATACGGAATGTCCGATGGTGACGCCACTGAGGCTATAGCTGACGATGCTCTTAGCGTCCTACGAGTACCTACGAGCACCCCTGGAGTACTCGTTAGCTACGAGCGTTTTCAAGACGTTCGTTCCCTACGATGCTTTCGGGAAACGCGGTGAAAACTCTACGATGCCCTTTCGACGCACTTCACGATCCACTTAGGCTAACGATGCTTTCGGGAAACGGGGCCCAGAGCAGCCCAAGTTTGTTGTTGTCTGGCATAATGTTAGTTTCCATCGGGCTGCTCTGGTCCACAAGGGGTTCACCAACCATCATCAATTTGAAGTCCTATACTTGCCCCCTTACACACCATTTCTAAACCCCATAGAAGATTTGTTTTCGGCTTGGACCGCCAACCACATGCTCGCATGCCTCTTCTGCAGGCAATGGAACAGGCCTGCGGAGACATCGACTTAGGGTCAATCCATGGATGGATTCGGCACACAAGGCAATATTTTCCCCGATGCTTAGCGAGAGAAAACATTGCTTGTGATGTTGATGAGATCCTATGGCCAGACCCCAACAGACGGCAGTCTGTTAGTCTCTTAAGGTGCGGACACACCAAAAGCGTATCCCGCGTACCATGTACGCGCGTAACGCAGCTAAAATGTTGCTTGACCATTTTGTGTCAAAAATGGTCCTACATACGCAGCTACGCGCCTGTGGCTGCGCTGGATTTAGGAGTCCGAGGAAGGAAACCCAAACGCCGCCGTGTCTGGGTGCATGATAGAGCTTGAATCGGGTTAGATTAAATAATCTCGGATATAAATAACAATAATCGGGTTAAATAACTTCACATGGTGTGTCTGGTGTGTTTCCAGCATTCGTAGTGTTGATCGGCAGAGAAATAGTCCGCCAAGACGTTGAGGTTGCTTAGCAACCAGAGACTCTGTACATGCAAGTGAACGGAGCGTTCACTCTTCGTCATAACTATCAAACCAAACATCCTTCACATTCACCGAGTGAACATTATGAAAGTAAAATGCACATTTCTCGCTAAAAATGTTTCCATAAACGCATTTAATGGCGTAACTATGTTACTATTTCCACCCAGAATAAAGAAAGATGTCGGCCGTATGCTTCTGTGCAAGGGTCACTACTCTCTGCCAGTGACGTCGGGTCAAGCTCCACGCTGATTGGCTATTGCGGCTAAGTATCACGCGTATGAGCGTAAAAAGTTCAATTTTTTGAACTCCTCGCGTACGCGCGTATATGTACGCGTGTATATATACGTGCCTCATACGCGCCTAACGCGAGTAAAATGTTGCTTGGTACGCATGATACGCGTGTACGCACCTCATACGCGCGTAAACCAATGCTTCCCTATGGAAAAATTGCCGATTTTATACGCGTGGTACGCGGGTAACGCGTTTGGTGTGGCCGTACCTTTATGGTGCGGCCACACCAAACGCGTTACTCGCGTTGGATAACGCGAGTAACGCGCCTAACCTGACGCTTGATCATTGTGTGGTGGTTCAACGCTTCCAACGCGTCAATGCGCCAACGCAGCTAGATGAGTCCATGTCCATGCAAGTGAACAGAGCGTTCCCTCTTCGTCATAACTATCAAACCAAACATCCTTCACATTCACCGAGCGAACATTATGAAAGTAAAATGCACATTTCTCGCTAAATTTTTTTCCATAAACGCATTTAATGGCGTAACTATGTTACTATTTCCACCCAGAATAAAGATAGTTGTCGGCCGTGGCTGCGCTGGAGTCCGAGGTAGGAACCCCAAACGCCGCCGTGTTTGGGTGATAGAGTTTAGATCGGGTTAGATTAAATAATCTCTGATATAAATAACAATAATCAGGTTAAATAACTTCACATGGTGTGTCTGGTGTGTTTCCAGCATTTGTAGTGTTGATCAGCAGAGAAATAGTCCGCCAAGACGTTGAGGTTGCTTAGCATCCAGACACTCAGTCCATGCAAGTGAACGGAGCGTTCCCTCTTCGTCATAACTATCAAACCAAACATCATTCACATTCACCGAGCGAACATTATGAAAGTAAAATGCACATTTCTCGCTAAAAATGTTTCCATAAACGCATTTAATGGCGTAACTATGTTACTATTTCCACCCAGAATAAAGATAGTTGTCGGCCGTGGCTGCGCTGGAGTCCGAGGTAGGAACCCCAAACGCCGCCGTGTTTGGGTGATAGAGCTTAGATCGGGTTAGATTAAATAATCTCTGATATAAATAACAATAATCGGGTTAAATAACTTCACATGGTGTGTCTTGTGTGTTTCCACCATTCGTAGTGTTGATCAGCAGAGAAATAGTCCGCCAAGACGTTGAGGTTGCTTAGCATCCAGACACTCTGTCCATGCAAGTGAACGGAGCGTTCCCTCTTCGTCATAACTATCAAACCAAACATCCTTCACATTCACCGAGCGAACATTATGAAAGTAAAATGCACATTTCTCGCTAAAAATGTTTCCATAAATGCATTTAATAGCGTAACTATGTTACTATTTCCACCAAGAATAAAGAAAGATGTCGGCCGTATGCTTCTGTCCAAGCTCACTACTCTCTGCCAGTGACGTCGGGTCAAGCTCCACGCTGATTGGCTATCGCGGCTAAGCGCCACGCGTTGGAGCGTTGAAAGTTCAGATTTCTGAACTCCGGGCGTTGGTGCGTTGGGCGCGTTACTGCGTTTACGTGCGTAATTACGTGCTTCTACGCGCCTATACCAATGGTTCCCTATGCAAAAATGCCGAGTTTGGACGCCCCTAACGCGAGTAACGCGTTTGGTGTGGCCGTACCGTTAGTATTTGATATTTTTGGTTGTGGTGAAAACGTGCCCTCTGTGGAAGTGAATAAAAACAGTGAACATGAAAGACTGCAATGTTTTACATAAAGTAGGCCAGTGTGTTGCTGCTGATCTGAAAGTGTATTCATATGATGCAAGTGTGTATCATTTTGTCATCAGATTGCCATTTTTACAAAGAATTGTTAGGTTTCGATAGCCGAGTTTCAATTTGACATAGATGTGAACTGTTTATTTCCCAGTGTTGTGTCTGCTTGTGTGTTGAGTTTTGACACAATGAGCCAAATTTTGCAATAAGTGTTCAAGCAATTGAAAAAAAACTAAATATCCACACCACTCTGGTCAAACAGTCTAGAGTGTCAGTGGAATTCTCTCTGCATTAAAGGTGTTCTAGGTAGAATCGAAAAAATATTATTTGAGTGTTAGATATGTTATGACCAACCTTCTGATTACTGAGTGAAATATGCGGTATCGTTTGAGTAGACTGTGGCTGATTCTGTTCGGGCTCATTGAGACTGCAGACTGTTATAGGCCTATAGTATTATTTACCTTCATATTAGTAGAGATCAGGCGTTTGATCATTTACAGCAACTGTTGATCTGCTTCAAATCCAGTTCCATAAAACCCAGAATAAAGGATCCACTACTCATTGGGCTGGAGTCGTGTTTTGCCCCTTTGGTTTAGAGTTTATTAGAACAGAAAAGAGTGGATATCCAATTTGTCACAATACAAAGCCCTTAATGCCCACGCACCTTTGGAAGGATTGCAGTTTATGTCTCAGGTGATTTTCTCGCCTGAAACTGATGAAGAGGCGCTGAGGGCCCTTACCTTCTGCTCACCCAGCAGACCCAGATTAAAGCCTTCTACTGGGATCTCTCCGCCAGCCTCATACTTTAGTTTGGATTTATTGCTTTTGTTTGATTAACAAATTCATGAGGAAATTAAGGAAGCATAAATATATCCTTCGGTTTGATAAACACATAGCATCAGAGAGCATGTCTGGATGTCAGGAGCACCGTAGGGCTTCCGGTAGGGCTGAGTGGTAGAGCTCTGATGCCACCAGGTGGCAGCAGACGGTATCGGAATCAGACTTCTAAATATTAAAAACTAAGATCCCATCGTATGCATGCTTAGTGCGAGAGATGAATGCTAGGCCGTGAATACTCTCACTAAAAAGATGGCTATTGCTACACTACATTACCAACATCTTATCAAAAAAGATGTCCAGAAGAAATCCTGCAATATACACATTTTTTAATCAAGACAACAGCAGATGAATTTAAGGCTTTTAATAATGATCAACACATTTATGTACAAAGCAAGCAATGTCATACCCAAGTGACCAAAAAAAAAAAAGAATCCTAAAATGTTTTTTGTCATTAAAATAGCTAAAGATTACATCAGGAACTCAACAGGTAAGCACTATAGGTACAGCATCACTAGTTTGACAAAAAAAAAAATCTTCACGGATATCCATGACGGTTTAACAGCCCTGGGCTGGGCCGGGCAGGGGGTGACCGATGGACAATATACAAATGCATGGAATATTAAAAAGACGCGAGTGAGAAGAATGTGTCTCTGGATTTGGGTGTGGGGGGGGGGGGGGGGGGGGGGAAGTATTTGAACGAACAAGCTCAATTAAAGCCACACTCCCCATTGTTTGTCGGGTGTGAGCCGTTTTGTAAGTTACAAAACGGTTAATACTCGTACACTGGCAGCTCACGCACACGACAACGCTGAAGGTGTCCTGGGTTTTGGCAAATGACATTCAGAGACAAAGAGCGAGCACTGTCTATGGTTACACAAAGGGCTTTTCAGGATATCATCAGGCCATCTTTCTCTTTATCCAGCTCACACCAAAAGGTGTCGCGCAGCTCTGAAACACTAAAATAAAAATAAAACATCGCCTGCACTACCACCTTTAGCGGCAAGTTCGCCTCTGTACCATAGGACAAAGATCTCACTATTCTGAAGGTACAGGGAACAGATCATCAAATCAACTCACAAGCTCAATGATCCCTTGGTTATCTTAACACGCTATCATAGTGTCCCGACTCCCCACATCACTAACGCAAACCCCCAATTGATCGTGAAAAACCTGAGACGAGTCCACCTGACGGGAGTGATGGGGGAGACGGGGGAGATAGGAGCGTTAATATGCACAAGGGGCCAGCACAAAACACCACGCTACCGGCATTCTGATTGTCCCAAACAAAATGGATTCGTCCATTGGCCCAGGGGAATCTAATCGACGAGACATGTTGTACTGCTCCTTCATTTGTTTGAAGATGATCCTGTTTGTTTACTCTTCTGGATTTAAAAATATATGCATCACATAGGATAAAACCAAAGGATCTCAATTTAGGAATCACCAAATATGCCCCAACTAAAGGTATGCCTGTGAGGCAGACGTTTTGATTCAATGTACCTTTAATGGACATGGGAACAGTGGCTAAAACAAGGTTGACAATCAGAGATCACAGGCCAGGAAACGTTTTGTGCTGCCAAGGAGTGCAGAATGTTGTGAAGTCATACAAATGAAAGGTTTTGCACGTCAAACCATTGCATTAAGGATGGATCTGTAGGCTTTAGTTGTATACCATGTAGGGGCTATGGGAGAGCCATCTTAATTTCAGTGGGCACAAGGGATCATAAAGGAAAGGCAAGTAGAAACATCAGGATAAAACGGGATCCAGGACAGAGCATTTGGATTAACGGTTTTGTATGAACCCACATTCTGTGCTTCAACCCATCCACATTCATGTCCTGCTAAGGACAATAACCGTGTCATCTTACTAACCGCTGGGAAGCGTGTCGTGAAACAACTCATCTCACGCATGCCGCCAATCAAAACCATCAGTGATCTCAGGGCGTTAGGAGACAAGAGGCGTGGGCGGGCCCGGTACACAGCGAGACACAACGCAATTAACCAGAAGATTTTTATATTTTCTTTTACAAAAACAAGTAAAACATATTCGTAGGAGGAACTCATCTTTTACAAAAGCACTATCACCGCGAGGTGGGTGCTTCGCCAGCCTCCGTCGTATAAACAGCGAGCCTGTGTGGAAGAGGAGGTGGGGGGGGGGGGGGGACGGACCACTGCACGGTGAGTTGGTAAAGAGTCACCACTATGTACACTTATGCACACTCCCAGCTTTCACATTACAGTCAAACTACTGTGCGTGCACACACACACACCGGAGTGTGTCCCCAGTGGGGTCACTGCAGCGTCTCCTCGCCAGTCCCTCGTGCACCGCACACACACACACAAATAAACCAGGTGTGACTGCTGCTCCTCTACTGTTACCATGACAACTAGGGTGCTCTTGTCACTGATAAAGGAGGTGGAGTCGGGCGAACTGTGGGATAGGTTAGTCCTCAAGGCCAATCTATAAAACACAGAACATCCACTCCGGTCCAATAGAGGGAGCTCCGGCACCTGGGAAAGCACAACGGGGATATTTAAACTGCTGTGGTAAAACAATGACTTTAAACGCGAGTCTACAGATATTTTTCAGGTGGGGCATACTCATGGCTAGGTTGTTTCAGGACAGACAGTATTTTGAGTTGCTGAGATGTATACAGTTCGATAATAAACCAACTGAAAAAACGAAATGCTGTTAGAGCTTCAATTACATTTTTTTTCGTGTAAAAGATAAGTGTTTATAAATCCACCAAGTAAAAAGCTGAATGTACAAGACAGCAAATCAAACAAGAGAACTACTCTGATAGGCAGATAACATCCACTGACACAATTATAATATATGCTATTGTAATACATTATAAAAGACCCAAAATAACTTCTTTAAGTTGGTCATCTTACCGCGAGGACACACGATGCTCTAGCTCTCATCATCCGAGACGTGGGGTTTAGCGATGGCCATCTCCTCCTTGCTGTTGGCGATCATCTTGCACTTCTACAACACAATACAAATGCTGGTGAGCTGGTCAGCAATAAAAACGCGTGGGTGCATTCACATCAAAATAACAGCAGGATGAGACTTCATTCTCAGCAAGCAAAGACACTCATAAGACCCTGCACTGGAGATCAACAACAAGCCCCCGACATCAACATCAAGACCTCGACCTCCGACACATCAACAGGGGTGTCTGGGAGGACGCGAGTCAGCTCACCTCGGTGAGCTCCTTGATGGTGTGTATGTTGGCCTGCTGGGTCACCTTCCTCTTCACCTCCTCGATGTGGCCCAGGTTGAGGGGGGGTGCGGGCGGCGCCAGGCAGGGCGGGGGCTTGTTGGTGATGGTAGGCAGCGGGGCCAGGGGGGGCATGGAGGCCAGTGCACCCATGTTGGACAGGGCCGCCGTCATGGTGGCCGCTGTCATGCTGGCCATGGCGGCGCTCATGGTCATATTGGACATGCTGCCCATGCCCATTGGCCCCATGTTGCCCATGCCCATTGGCCCCATGTTGCCCATGCCCATTTGCCCCATGTTGCCCATGCCCATGCCCATGGGCAGGGGGAGGGGCAGGGAGAGCGGGGTGGGGGAGGGCGTGGGGAGCGGGAGCTGGAGGATGGCTTTGGGTCGCAGGCTCTCGGGGATGGGCACCCCAGCCTTGGCGCACATGGCAGCCGCGTTGGCCTTGGCGATCTCCAGCAGCTGGTCCTTATCTGGAGGGAGACGACCAGATGATGAGGATACAGGGCAGGACGTCATGTTTTGTTTTTTATTAACGGCCAAGGAAAATTAAATGCAATTACGAGTCTTTCATCTCAAAAGAGCCAATGTTAATTTTTCATAACTTTGACTGTTCATTTAATTCTACCAGGATCCCATTGTCACCGTTTATGGAACCAAACAATGGCGATACTCGATACATGAATCTTCCTATAGACATCAGTTAGTTCAAATGAAGACACACCGCTATGAAAGTATTGGGTTCTTCAAATGATCATAAAGTTTAAGAGGTGGTTTAAACATTGTGAAATGTTTCCATTAATCTGCACCGTAGCACTTGCGCTACTCAAGAGCATGTGGAGAAATGCACTATTGTAGAGGACGGGACGCCATACTAGAAATAAATCCGAACTTGGGTATATCACTTTAGCAATCCGTCTTCAGTAGGTAGAGCTTTTGATGAAGGAGGAGAGCCAAAAGGTGGTTTGTAAGGAAGGTAATGTCGATGCGCTTGCGGTAGAAGACAAAAGGACCACGTATGCAGTAAATACCTTCTACAATTCTGCGATAAAGAGGCAAAACATTGTGCAACCACATCTGTTGGGATGCCTCCAAATGAAAACAACAGAAGTGTGAGTCTTGAGCCCTGCCGGGACAGTGACTACACATCCGTCCAGACTGGGACGCTTCTCTGAGTACCCTAGTTACAACACCACACCTTTTGAACTGGGTGAACCGAACAATAGACAGACCCGAGCCGATCTACAGAAATAAGCCAGCTCTACAGACAGAAGGTGTATTACCCAGGTCTGTGAGCCGCGGCGGGGTTTTGCTGCCGCTGCGGCGTGAGCGGGACCCGGAGCGACGCTGCTTGCGTAGAATGAGCACGGGGGAGTGGCTGGGCTCTCTCTTCCACCGGTCCCGCCGGTCGAAGGAGCGGCTACGGAATGCAGGCCGCCGGCCCCGCCCCCTGGAGCGCGAGCGGCGGCGGCGGCTCGGGGAGCGCGAACGCTTCCGCCGGCCAGCCGAGCGGCTCTTGGATCGCTTGGGGGTCTTGGATCGCTTGCGGGCACGGCCGGCGGGGGAGCGGCTGCGCCTCTTGCGTGCGGGGGAGCGGGACTTGGAGCGGCGGGTCCTGGCCCGGGACTTGGAGCGGGACTTCCGCCGGCGCGCAGCCGAGCGCGAGCGGCTGGCCCGCCGACGGTGGGCGGGGCTCCGGGACTTGGAGCGGCGCTTTTTGCGCTCGGCCGGTGACGCCTTCTTCTTGACTGGAGACTTGGACCTGAAACGGGCAGCAGCGGGTCACTACATGGAACAATGCTTGGAATGAAATAAGCTTGCCTTTTACCATCTATAAGTGTGTGTATGCCATACGTAGGCCTGTCACGATAACACATTTTTCTGGGCGATTAATTGCCCCAGAAGTTATTGCGATAAGCGATAATCTTGCCGTTTTTCAACTAATATAATGATAAAGTACACCCTTTCGAAGATCAATAAACTTTTATTTTTTAAAGAACACTGGAACTGGACGTCTGGAAGACAGAATATATATATAGAAAATATCCAGAATAAATTAACAAATAAAAACTATCGATTATTAACAAAAAATGCTCTTGAATAAAAACGAAACACCAAAAACAATAAATAAAATTGAAACACTAAATAAAAAGGATGTAAACGCGATTGCGCTTCAAAAAATAATAAACACTCGCCAGGGCTCCGCCTCCCACACAGACCTTGCAACAAGTGACTGACACTTGACGAGGGGGTTTACTCGTTGTGCCCAGTAATTATGAGCCGGAGCCCGATTTCAACCCGACATTTGTTACTTAGTCCTACCCTGCTAAATATATATAAATAAATATAATGCATGGAACGCCGGTCATCATCGGGAAAATAAGCCCCGACAGGGCGAACAGGCGACCGACGCGCAGCGGAGGTGTCTTGCTTTGCCCTGAAGGGGCTTATTTTCGATAATGACCGGCGACGTTCCAGACATTATCCCGCTTATTACAAGGCTACTTGCCAAGACGAAGAAATTACTTCACATGGTGTGTCTTTTTACAATTTATTTGTTAGCAGCATTCGTAGTGTTGATCAGCAGAGAAATAGTCCGCCAAAGACGTTGACGTTGCTTAGCAACCGAAGACGCTGGGGTTGACAAGTTACCGGACTACTGCCGATGCAAGTGAACGGAGCGTTCTACAGCATTGAGAAGACCCGTGTAATGAAGGCCTATAATATTTCTGTTTATGGCATAGATTTCTTCTCAGATTAGGGCCAATAAAGCAATGATTAAAAAAAAAAAAAGAGTGCGAATGGAAATTATTGCGGCCGGCAAAAAATTATCACTCATTTTAATTTATCGCGCAATTAATTGATTTATTGCATATCGCGACAGGCCTATACGTCCTGCTGGAGGTCAGGATAACAGAGATCCTGACCTGCAGCAGGATGTGCAGAATGCTGTGGTGCATGTGAATGTGTGAGCTCGTTTGGGTTAGCCGTTGATTTGAATGATGGCGTCTGAGCGAGGGAGAGGCTTCCAATTGCAAAGTGTTTGAATTTCAAGCTGAAAAATTAGGTTATCATCAATAATGCCAACTTCAATCTGAGGTGGCGGGGCCAAAGAAGAAAAGCCATGTGCACAAGACCCACCTGGACTGCTTCCTCTTGGACACCGACCTCCTCTTGGACACCGACCTCCTCTTGGACACCGACCTCCTCTTGGACACCGACCTCCTCTTGGACACCGACCTCCTCTTGGACACCGACCTCCTCTTGGAGGACGAGCGCCTGGGGGAGGGCGACGTCTTCCTGTGGGGCGGGGCAGCGGGGGAGCGAGACGGGGAGTGCTGCTTCTTCTCCGTCCGGACGGGGGAGACGGAGCCCGAGGAGCTCCAGGGCTGCTTGGGCTTTAGAGGAGAAGCTGCCTTCTCAGCCCCTCCCTCCTCCGCCTCCTCCTCCTCCCCTGTGGAGTCTCCAGAGGCCCCGGAGCCGGCGGGGCCCGCCGCGCACTCAGGAGAGGCAGAAGGGGAGCAGGAGCCGTCCCGCTCGGAAGGAGAGCGGGCCCCCTGGTGGTTGGGTGTGGGCCGGGGCGAGGAGCCGGCGGGCGCGGCGCTGGGGTCAGCGTTGGATAAGGGCAGGGGCTTCCAGGGGCCTACATGGACACAAAGGGAAAAGTCAATACCTTCCCAGTTCAACCCATCTAAAACCTCCACTTTCAGGACATATGACGCCGCTGGACCCGATTAGAGAGGGCATTACTCCACAGAATTTACAAAAAAAGCGCAAGTGAAACATCCAAGTCTAGATCGATCTGTAGAACTGTGGCATCTTTGTCAGACGATTCCTCTTTGGAGAATCGTAACGGCCTTTAGCCGATTACCTTTAAAGACACGACTAAAAGCCAGTGAAAAATAGATAAACTCCATTCCCCCCTGCGTTTTCATGTTTTTTCATGTTACGATTCATAAGAACCCTAGATACACAAAAGATGACGTCATCGTCCACCCACCAGGTGGGTAACGTTCGATTCCCGTCTAATTTGTTTTTGTTTTATTTGTACTATTTTTGTAGCTTTAAATACAGCCCCTTGGTAAATAGGATTACTAACTGCACATTCAAGTATATTCTGCTCAATCTACAAGGTTCAACAAATGCTGTTGATTACATCTTCGACTGTATGTATGTATTAGGGATGGGCAACAATCGTCGAATAGTCAGTCACGTAGAATATCGAATAATGAATGTGACTATCGTTATTTATTACACGCTCTTCTTAATAAGCGGGATAATGTATAGAACACAGCTGGTCATAAACATTATTCAAGTTCATGTTGTAGTCCAAGCCTACTGTCATTCCTGTAGTCTAAAATCATTAATGCTTGAGGCAACATTATGAAATTAACAGTTTTGAAGATGATTTTGCAGTTTTTAGGGGTCCAAGCCAACAGGTTGGATCCCTGTTTTTGTAGCGATTTTTCTTTTTATTATTATACTTCCTTCCCTAAAAGTGGGCCCACACCCCAAACCGTAAATGGTGCGGACACGCCAATTGCATGACTAGATCCAGGTCTGTGAGGTGTACGCCGACTACAAAATCCAGACATGCTGGTCACTAGGTGGCGCGATACCAAGGAAAACGCGTTTGGGGCTATAACTCCCACACCAAACCTCCCACAGTCCAAAACGTTACACACAGATTCACTGGAGTCTGCTGCATCTTTTTTCGCAAAATCGCGCAAACCTCTAAACTGCCTTTTCGCAACTCCTCCCACATTTCTTGCACAATCGCCACCAAACTTTGCGCACGACATCTTCAGACGCACACCAAAAAAGAAATCCGAAAACTGTTTGGATCCGACCGTCGACGACGAAACGGTAGCGTTTTGAATATTTGTCGCTTAGCTACGTTTTAAGTCGAAAAACAAAAATCCAGGAAAAAAACAAAATTAGACATCGGATCGAGTCCAAATTTTAGACACATGTTAGTGCAACCCTTAATTAAAAATAAAAATCTGAAAAATACGCCCTAAGGGGGCGCAATAAACGACAAAATTGTATATCTTCTAATGGGCCAAAGGAATGTTCTTCAAACTAATGGGAAACCATCAAGGGGCAAACCCGAGTATATATAGAAAATATGGCCAAGAATTATTAATGTGGGCGGGAGTTATTTGGAAAAGGAAAATTCTCTTCGGAAAGTTACGCCACAAGGCGGCGCCAAAAACGACGACATTGTATATCTCCTAATTGGCCAATGGAATGTTCTGAAAACGCGTTTTGGGCTATAACTCCCACACCGAACCTCCCAGTGAAAAACGTTATACGCACAGATTCACTGGAGTCAGCTGCATCTTTTGGCATAGGCCACGCCCATTTGCGTCTGCATTTTTTGCAAAATCGCGAAAACAGCTAAACTGACTTTTCCCTACTCCTCCCACATTTCTTGCCCAATTGACACCAAACTTTGCACACAACATCTTCAGACGCACACGACAAGAAATCAGCAAAACCATTTTGATCCGACTATCGTTGACGAAACGGTATTGTTTTGAATATATGTTTCGCGTTGCAAATCAGTAAAAACTATTTTGATCCAACATTCGACGACGAAACGGTAGCGGAAAATGCGTTTGGGGCCGAAACTCCCACACCAAACCTCTCACAGTCAAAACCTTCATATCCACAGGTTCACGGTAGCGTTTTGAACACATGCTTCGCGTTGTGCCGGCGAAATGCACATTTCTTGGACCCCTGCATAACTGCTTGCAGTTAAAATTGAAAAGGTTATGAACAATTACCGATAGGCCATATTTCCATATGCTAAAGACGTGTCTAGTTCACCGTCATGCAGGCTGTGTTCAGTAAAATAAATAAATAAATAGCGATCTGTTTTCGGCGCATGTAGGCTTATCTACCTAAGCTCACGTTGAAATAATTTTGATGTTGATGGCGCAGTTGTAGAAATAAACAAATTGATTTCATACAAATCATAAAAGCCTCTTCCTGTGTCATTGTGTGTGCGTGTATCCGAGGTGCGCGTGTGCGGGGGGTTCTTGATTGACAGATTTTCGAATATTATTTGAATACAGACTTGATGCGCATGATCCGCCAACCCTTCTTTTTTTTGTGGAGTTCTGTAGCAGAAACAGCACCAAATATAGGCCTGGAATATGTAGCACATCGTTTCTACAGCTAGAAGCATTTTTGCAATGAGTCAATCATTACGGAGAAATTCTGCCACGCTGTCAAGGAAAACGCGGAGGGGGGGAAAAGATAATTTTTCGCAGGTGTGGGCAGAGCAAAAAAAGAAGAAGGAATGTGTTGTCTAAAGCCTAGAAGAACCTAAAGGACGGTGTGTGGTCTAAAGCTATGAAGAACCTAAAGGAAGGTGTGTGGTCTAAAGCTATGAAGAACCTAAAGGAAGGTGTGTGGTCTAAAGCTATGAAGAACCTAAAGGAAGGTGTGTGGTCTAAAGCAATGAAGAACCTAAAGGCAGGTGGGTGGTCTAAAGCAATGAAGAACCTAAAGGCAGACGGGTGGTCTAAAGCTGTACCTTCTGCGGGCGCGGCGTCTGCAGCTCCTTCAGTGTCCTCTGCCGTCTCTGCCTTGGACGGCGAGGGGGAGGGCTCCCTGTCCTGCCCTGGGGAGGCGCTCCCAGACACCCTCTCACTGGAGCCAGACCGAGACCGGTTCGGGGCAGGCGAGGCGGACTTAGACAGCGACCTCCTCAAGCTCTTACTGGGGGACTTGGACTGCCTCCCGGCAGGGGCCGGTGTGTGGGACTTTGACCTGTATCGCATTGACAACGAGCGCGACTTGGAGCGCTTCAAGGACCTGGGCGGCGAGCGGTTCCTCTTGCTGGGGGAGTTCGATCGCCTCCGGGCCCCAGGGGACCTAGACTTGGAACGCCGGCGGGAAGGCGGTGTTCGGGACTTACTCTTTTTCCGGGGACTCCGGGACTTGGTGCGGCGCTTGCGTCTGAGCACCACGACGGAGCGTGAGCGTGTGCGCCTCGAACGCCTCGTGGACCTTGAGCGGGAACGCCGCGTCCGAGAGGGCGGTGGCAGCGGAGACCTCCGCCGCCGGGTCTCGGGTGAGCGGCTCCCGGAGCGCCTGGCGCCCCCCCGCCTCACCGGGGTGCGGGACCGCCTAGCGGGCCGCCGGGTCCGGCCCACCGAACGAGAGTGCGAGCGGCGGCCGACGGCGGTACGCCGAGGAGACCGCGTCCTGGAGCGGCGGGCAGCGGACCTGGACTTGGACCGCCGGTTTCTACGCGGGGAAGGGGACCGACGCATCCCGCGTTTAGGAGAGAGCTTCCTCCTCGGGGGGCTCGGGCGCCGCCGCTTGGGTGACGCCGACAACGTCGTCCTCCTTCGCTTGGGAGAAGCGGATAACGACTGGCGCTTGGACCTCTTGGGGGACTTGGCCTTCTTCTTTCTCTTGGGGGACAGGGAGCGCGACGTGGAGCGGGACAGCTTCCTGTCTCTCTTCGGGGAGCCGGTGTGGCGGAGCGGTCTTTTGGGAGACAGAGAAGCAGACTTCCTCTCAGACTTGGGGGAGTGGGAGGTGGAGCGCGAGCGCTCCCTGGCCTGTGGCGGTGAGACGGACCCGTTGGCCTCCGATGAGGACCTCGATCTCGTTTGGGAGCGCTCTTTCGAATCCTTGTCTGTGGCGGCTGGAGCCCTTGTCTGCTGGCGTCTTGGGCTGGGCGTGGAAGACCGACTGTGACTCGACCCGGAGCGCTTGATCCCAGGGGCACGCTGGGGGGACGCGGACAGGGACCTGGAGCCCTCCCGCTCTGCCCCCGGGGCCCTTTGGTTCACGTTGACCTCATCTTTTAGAGCAGGGTCGTCTTGTGACGCTGTGCCTTCCTGTTTAGGTATGATGTCGGGGAGCGCGTGGCTGAAACTGCCATCACCGTGGTTCCCCTCGATTCTGACGTCAACCCCAGCCGGGTGGGCTTGGTCCTGGCCAGCAGAGGGCGACATCACCTGCACCGAACCGTTGGTGCTGCCGTTCTTCCCTGTGGAGGAGAAAACGTTGTTCTCCGTGTTTTCGTCCTGCTTGGCGTGAGGTGGTTCGAGTTTCTCTGCCCCTCGCTTGCCCTTGGGCAGCAGCTTGGACACGGCCTCGGGCGCATCGCGCGTCCCCTTGCCTTCGTCCGGCTCCGAGTCAGAGCCCGACGCGGAGCTGCTCTCAGACGCCGAGTGGGACGGGGATCTGCGGTCCTGCTTCTCGTCCTTCTTCTTCTTCTTTTTCTTCTTTTTGGAAGCGTGCTTTTTGTGCTTTTTGGTCTTGGCGTCTACCTCAGATTCTGTGACAGAATGGAAGTGGGTGAGGAGAGTACAGATGATTAAGGTCACAAGGAAACTCTTCCTAGACCGTCTGCTGGGGGAGCACCGGTCATTCCTTACCTGTGATGCCGTCCTTTTTGCTGCCCTCCTTTGGCCCGACTTGGTCTGCAGCCCCCGTGGTAGATGCTAGTCTGGCACTGTCCATTAAAAACAGAAAAACAAAATATAAATTGTAATTATTGACCTCTGCGATTAGTTTGGAATCTGAATATTTTTACCAAAGAGAATCCCATTTTAAAGATCCCATATCATGCTTTTTAGGGTTAAAAATTGCATTTGGGGGTACTACTAGAATAGGGTTTCATGCCCGTTTGTTAAATATTCAGCGTTTCCGCTAGAATAAATTGGTGGCGGTCATGTGACCTGGAAGGGTTAATTTTAACGTTTTTAGATCAAGCCCGACCCGACCCCGTGCACGTTCTGTCCGAGCTCGGCCCGACACATTAACTGTAATTATGAGCCCGAGCCCGATTTCAACCCGACATTTTTTTTAATACATGTGTAACTTTGTACACATTTGTTACTTAGGCCTACTATGCAACATATATATGTAAGGAATAATGTATAGAACGGCGGTCATTATCGAGAAAATAAGCCCAGACAGAAGGGGGCTTATTTATTTTCGATAATGATCAACGACATTCTATACATTATCCTGCTTATTACAAGGCTACTTGCCAAAACAAAATATAACTTCACATGGTGTGTCTTTTTACAATTTATTCGTTACCAGCATTCGTAGTGTTGATCAGCAGTGAAATAGTCCGCCAAAGACGTTGACGTCGCTTAGCAACCAAAGACGCTCGGGTTGACAAACTACCGGACTACTTACTACCCATTAGTGGTGCAACGGTTCACGGGTTACCCGTACGGATCAACCCTCACGGTTCGGGATGCAAGTGATCCACGCATCGGCTGATAAAAAAAAAAAGTTGTGCGTTCACTTGATCAGCGCATGTTTAAAGGACAATTCCGATATTAAAAACAAGTATCGTAGCGAAATACAGTTTCTGTTGCGTTTTATTTGGCGTTCCCCAAATCCCATTGAACCGGAAACCGGAAGCGGACATGTTTATGTTTGGTTGTAGTCTTTTCGCTCGGTTCTCCGTATCAACAGTAGGGCTAGAATCGAGCGAAAAGACTACAACCAATCCCCCTTGCAATGAGCAATGAGTCTTCAACCCGAAATCAATGGATTTACAAAATGCCAAATAAAACACGACAGAAACTGTATTTCGCTACCATACTTGATGAAGAATAAGAAGATGAGGATGTCTGCATTGCCTTGGGAGAGTTTGGACTCTAAACTCTCCCCATGCAATGCAGAAGTTGTAAATCAAGGGTTAGGGATTATCTACTATCCATGTTAAAAAGAAGGAAAAATGCCTCAGACTGGAATTTTTTTTAAATATTGACTATGCTTAAAGGAAGCAGGATTATTACCTAATTTTTCACTTTATTTTGTTTTTACACATTTGAAGATTTTATTTAAATGCACATTTGTCTTGTTATCTTTTTTGTTGTTGTTGATCCGAAAATGATCCGACCCGTGACTCAAAAACCGTGACACGATCCGAACCGTGAGTTTTGTGATTCGTTGCACCCCTACTACCCATGAAAGTGAACGGAGCGTTCCACGGCATTGAGAAGACCCGTGTAATAAAGGCCTATAATATTTCTGTTTATGGCATAGACTTCTCTTCAGATTAGGCCAATAAAGCAAAGATTTAAAATAAACCACAAACGCTCGATCAAAGGCCCGGCCCGACCCTGCTCGAGGATAGTGGTGGGAAATATCGGCCCGACCCGGCCCACGTCAATCAAAACCCTCATTGTTTTTACATGAATTGGCTAAACAAATGAAACAGTAGCATATTTAAACACAATTCAAATTGTGCAGAGAATTATTTCCATTGGTCATTCTGAGTGGAGACATTAGAATTTTTGGTCCTCCTAATTTTTTTCCGGTCTATGACTGGTAATTACCGGACAACGGAAACTCTGAAATATACCCCTTATTATTCTCACTAGGGCTGCAACAACGAATCGATAAAATTGATTACTAAATGCGTTGGCAACGAATTTGGTCGTTGATTTGTTGTGTCGCGCGATTAATAAGCTACTCATAGGCGCAGCACTTACAGCCAGCCGCCGACAGGTTGGTTCATGGTTCATGCACGCCCACAGCGAGCTTTAGTGTGAGCGACTACAGCTTGTATTTTGGTAATATCTTAAAACTGGACTGTAGGCCTACATAAAAGTGTTGTACCTTCACTGTCTTTGGGTTAAAAAAACTCCTTCAACTCAGTATCCTTCTAGTCCAACCGAAAACTCTGCCAGCTGCTGCTGCTGCAGACATGCAGACGGGCTGGGAGTCGGCACCGCGTGCATCAACAGTCATTCAAAGCAGCAGTAGTAATCACACAACCGGACGGTGTAGAAAGTCCCATCAGTTAAAAATAGTAATGCAGTTATTAAATCTATGTTAAAAAGCAGGATATAGAGCTAGTTAGCTTAAAAAAAAAAAAACGGACCAATGGTCACAAACAGTGTCAAATGTGATGTGTTCAGGCCGGCTCAGTAATATGATTGATGCGTTCAAATGCAACAGAAAGAAAAAAATAATAATTGAGATTTTGGTGAAAACTTGTTTTCCCAGTAATATAAAATGGATAGTAAAGATATAATTATGACCTGTTTAATGTCCTATCTTGAACTATCATCATCTTATCAGCAACTAAAGCAATATTACAAGTTCTATTTCAAGGAGTCTCGAAAATGGTATCATAGGTTTGACCGGTTAACCATGGACATCCCTTGTATACATATACAATTATATCATACATTGTATGTTTTTTTTTTGTGTTATCCCAGTTATGTTTTTTATTATTTTTATTATTTAAAATTACTTTTAATAGTTCCGGGACGTTGGAGCAATATCCTGGTGTTTTTACACTTCAGTCTGCACTGTGAATTTGAAGTAATATTCAGTTTTTGAATAAAGATGCGTCAATTCCAAATGTTTCTTTTTTTTAACCGATTCATCGAAAAAATAATCTACAGATTAATCGATTATTAAAATAATCGTTAGTTGCAGCCCTAATTCTCACCGTTCATTACTGCAAAACCAATTTCAGCATCTTTCAAAAACTCTTTAAGGCCCCCCTCCCAAGTAGCCCAGTCTGCTGTGATTGGTCAGCACGCCCACTCTGTTACGATTGGTCAAACACCTTGCGCGAGCGTCTGCCAATTCACACCCCCGAGAAGTTGTAAACATGGCCTCTGCCCTTCAGCAGCGCCCACTGCACAGTATTAAATACACACTTAGACTTTCCTATTATAACATGTATATTAGAGCCCGACCGATATATCGGCAGGCCGATATTAGGCATTTTTCAAACTATTCGGTATTGGCAATTATAATGGCCGATAAATTAATATATTTAAAAAAAAAAGTTTGTCCACCAGGGGGCGCTCTAACGCCCCAAACCCGCTGATTCAGCCAGAGTTAGGCAGAGTGAATGACGGAGATCGACGGAGACCATCGGTGTTGTTCATATGTGCAAGTGTGTTCATGGTAAGTTGGCAACTGTCACGAGACATACATTGCTTGAATAACAATTAAAAGAACATCCCCATCAATTCTCTAAAGTTGATAAGCATGACTTAATTCATGACTACCATGTCCAGTTTTGCTGTTACGTAATAGCTGAGAGTAACAGCATTTACGTAACAAAAGGATAACTACAAATAACCAATGTTAGGGAAATCTGTTTGTTTTGATGCGCGTTTCTGGATTATTTTTATATATATATTAGAGCTGTCAGTTAAACGCGTTATTAACGGCGTTAACGCAAACCAATTTTAACGGCGTTAAAAAAAATATCGCGCGATTAACGCAAATATTTTATTTACAATTTTTTTTTTTTTTTTTTTTTTCTTTGGCTCAAAACAAAGAAGCAGTAGCCTGACTGCTATGTTCAAATGACATTTGTTCAAAGTAGTCGTTTAATTGCACTATAGGCTCTTTTTTTGTATCGTCCTGTTTTGATCAGTATATGGCAATGTTGTTATCAATAAAAAATCATTTGCACAAGACAAGCCGATGCACTTCACCATGTTGATAAGAGAATTAAAATGAGAAGAATTATGGGACAAAAAAATCAAGGGATATTTAGCACAGAAAAAGAATTTGCGATTAATCGCGAGTTAACTATGACATTAATGCGATTAATCACGATTAAATATTTTAATCGCTTGACAGCTCTAATATATATATATCGGCCTATCGGATTTTTAAATCACAAAATATTCGTATCGGTCTTAAAAATCCTAGATCGGTCGGGCTCTGATGTATATATACCTCAAACAGTCTAAAGCAAAGGGAAAAGCCGAAAAAGCATGCCATCACCCCATTAAGAAAGTCTCCTGTATCCAACAGAAGATGTCCGAATGGTCCTCACCTGGCTCTGGTGTTCCTCACCGCCCTCTGGGAGGGGGGCAGCTCCGCCTCAGATTCTGCACCAGATTCAGAGCTGCTCTCCTTGTCTCCTTTCCGGCGCCGCTTCTTCTTCTTGCTCTTGTGTTTCCTGTGCTTCTTGTTCTTCTTGTGAGGGGTGTCAACGCCCTCTTCCTTGGCGTTGAGGTCATCCCTCTCCGTGGCCTCGTCCTCACCTGCTCGCAGGGTCCCAGGCCGAGGGTTAGATATGCAAACACCACACAGCATACACAATACAACTAAGATTTTTTTTTTGTGTTTTTCCTAGTTTCTCTCTGCATTTTGCATTTACATTATGCTTGTTGCCGACAGCAACGGCATGTTGCTACGGCAACACGACTACTGATCTCACAAAAAATATAAGCGCGTTGGCCGAAGGAGTGTTAAGATCAACTGAGACATATTGGAAGTATCACTAGAATAGTCAGATGTAGAAGGAACAACTCAAAACCCATAGACGTGCATACATTTCAATGCTGTGTAGTGTAACCTAGTCTCTGTTCCCTAGCCTTAGAGGCACAGGAACAGAGACTAATAGTCGGCATGAAAATGAAAGCACTCTAGAGTCCGTCTGTGTGTGTGCGCGAGCCATCCCTCTGACAGATCGTCACTCGGGCAGCCTATTTACGTTTCTCAACACAGTCCTCTTAATTGCAACCATAGTGGTGAACTACATTCATAGACTTATAATTAACACCATCTGATTTATGTGCGATTCATCTCAATAGTCTATGCTACAAGCCAGTGTTTACTGGCCCTGCGGTACGTGAATATAGGGTACCACTAACACATTACTCCACCTCATTGCTGGTTACCACTGTTTGTTTCGTATTATTCCTTACTTTATTATTATGTTGTGCCAAGTTGGCACAACATAATAACGTTTGTGCCAAGTTGTTTCATATCTGACAACACGCGGTACTACACGTGGAATAGGGCCTAAAAAAAAAAAAAGTTTGGTTCCTGTTGGTTGTCAGTTGAGGTCATGGGTAGGTAGGGAATTTATTTTATTTTTTTATTTTATTTTTTCCAGCCTAGTGGACCACAGCACAGAGCCAAAATCAATCGCTCTGACCCCGAACAGACTAGCTGTAGCATTGTCTGTTTTGACCTGGCCTCTTTCCCTAATCTTCAATGACTGGAATGGTAACCTCATGATTGAGTACAGCACACATGTTGCATAATGTACACACAGGCGAACGCACGCATGCAAGACGAGTTATAAATATAAACCTTCGAAAGTGTCCTCACCCACAACTCTTCCTGGTCCATGTTCATAACCCACGAAATTAGCTTTTTACGTATTCAATAACTATATGAAATCTTGGCTCAACACCGACTGCTTTCCTGCGAGCACTGCTCTTTAGTTTAACATTTTAGGGGCCCAATCCAACAAGTA
Source organism: Gadus macrocephalus (assembly GCF_031168955.1). Taxonomy (NCBI): domain Eukaryota; kingdom Metazoa; phylum Chordata; class Actinopteri; order Gadiformes; family Gadidae; genus Gadus; species Gadus macrocephalus. Next base: position 1,081,542 of record NC_082401.1, read on the forward strand.
GGGCCACAACTAAATTAAATGCACACAAGTCAAACTAGAGGGATTAATACGTTTTTCAGTCTTACAATATAGAAGTGTTACATCTAATTAAGTGATAAACAATAAATGGTTGGGTGTGCGCTCCGGCTCCAGGGTTTAACACTGACCGACTCACAGTGGCACGGGACCAATGCTTAAGCAGCTGCCGCTAATTTTAAAGAGCCAGTCAACCCAAAATCTTTATTTTTTTATTAAAACATGGTAATTTGTCTTATATGGTCAAATTACATATCCTCCATGCTTGTTGTGTTGTGGGGGGGCGGGAATGAAGCGTCTTTGCACACGGCACGTTCGGAAAGACAGTGGGAGGGGTCTTCTACTTATGCCATGTTCCAGCTTTATTCACTTTAAGTAGTATCCACATTGAATATTTCACAACAATCTTTCTATTGGCACCAAGATGACACATTATAGCCCTTGCAGTTTGAGATACACACTAGGGATGGGCGTGAGGAATCGATTACTCGAGTACTCGTTGCAAATGAACTCGGTTGGTGGACAGGCAAACTCGAGTTTGCATATACACACAAACAAAGTTTTCTGAAGCAAATGAATCAATTTTCTGTCGGCGCCACTAACGCATGGCGTGGGCACAAAGCAAATGAAATGTATCCATTTCTGTGTGGCGCGTTCCGTGCCGTGTGCAGGCACGCCAGAATTCAAAAAGTTAAGAGGTGGCGGTTAAAGCAAAGCGCAGCGAAGAATTGAAATACTATAAAGAAATAGGAGATCATAAGGTGAAATGTAAAATATGCCAAGCGAAATCTAGCTACCAGAATGTACTATGCGGCACATGCTCCTGAAACAACGGTGAGTTCGGGAAAGCAGACCCGCAGCAACAAAGTGTGTTGGCTATTTTCACCTCCGCAAGACGCAGCTTTAATCCCAGCCGTGTAGAGAAGATCACAACGCTGATTATTTCCATAGTCAATTTGTTGCCGTTTTATTTGCAGCTTTAAATAATTTGCAATAGTTAGGCTACTTGTTTCGTTTTTGTTTTTTTTAAACTATTACAGGCCTTGGTTCGACGTGATTTAAATTGTGCGACGCATATTTATTTTTGTAAGGAAAATGTGTTTTGAACGTTTGCAAAAATAAATAATGAATACTCTGATAACTCTGACTGTTTGGATGGAGAATAAGCATTACATGTTTGGTTGGTAATATTGCCGTTCATCATCAGGCCTATTCCTGCTGCAGATGCGTTGCATTCTAAAAATAGATTTGATTAAACGAGTACTCGATTGATCCTCAAGGAATTCCTTCGATCACTCGAGTTTGGAATTGACTACTCGTGCCCATCCCTAATACACACTATTTACTTTGTTTTCCCCTGGTATCGAAAATGAAATAGAGTGGTGGTGCAACGGTTCACGGGTTACCCGTGATCCGTACGGCTCAACCCTCACGGTTCGGGATTCAAGTGATCTGTGGATCGGATAATAAAAAAAAAAAAGTTGTGCATTCAAGTGATCAGCGCATGTTTAGAGGACAATTCGGGTATTAACAACATCATCAAGTATCCTAGCGAAATACAGTTTCTGTTGTGTTTTATTTGGCGTTCCGTAAATCCCATTGATACAGGAACCGGAACCGGACATGTTTATGTTTGGTTGCAGCCTTTTGCAGACATCCTGAATTGTAAATCCAGGGTTAGGGATTATTTACTATCCATGTTAAAAGAAGGAATAATGCCTCAGATTAAAAAAAAATAATAATAATATTGACTGCTTAAAGGTCCCATGACATGAAAATCTCACTTTATGAGGTTTTCTAACATAAATATGAGTTCCCCTAGCCTGCCTATGGTCCCCCATTGGCTAAAACTTGCGTTTGGTGTAAAACAAGCACTAGCTGTGAAAAAACTGAGGCTCAAGTGCGCTGATTTGGAATGTCTGTATTTAGGACGTCACCAAGAATCTCAGCTCCTCCCCTTACTCTGCCTGGCCCGCCCAGAGACATTGGCCCGCCAATGAGACTCGACCGTGCGAGCGCCACGTACGCGCGTGCGTACGTGGCGTCGAGACGTCGCAGAACCCGACAGTCGTTTGTGATTCATAATATCGTCTGGAGGCGCACACAGCTTTTGGCCGTGATAATATGTATTAAATGATAGATTTCTATGTATTATATGATATTATTTAGATATAGAGCCCCAGGACTGTAACGCAAGTGTTGTACACTTCCTTATTTGGATAACCGTTCTGCTTTTGGTGTAATGGCGCATAACACGTCGGACTCTCGTCTCTGGTATTTCTACAACGAGACTTGTATTGGGGGTTATCTCAGCCAAGGTTGAGAATGAATTGGGGGGTCCCATGGGAACCATGGGTCCCAAGGAACTTTGGCTTTGACTCCCTCAAGAACATGAACCACGACATGGAGGAGAAAGGGATTGTTGGCGGCGAATGTCTCCCGCTTGAGCCCCCGCCTAAGCGCTGCCCGGCAACGATCCCTTTCTCCTCCTTGTCGCGGTTCAGTCAACTTCACATTGATGAGGACGTTGAAGAACCAGGAACGTCGGAGAACTCAACGCGGTCGTTTGAGATTCATAATATCGGCTCACACAGCTTTTGGCCGTGATAATATTATATGATATAGATACCTATGTAGGTTAATATTTACAGAACACGGCTAAAGGCTGTGTGCGCCTCGCCATTGCGATACATCCACTGTAAACAGAGCGCATGGTACCGTGGCTGCAAGCTGCTCAGGGCCACACCCCCACCCTCCTCCTTGACCCGCCTCGCTCCTCCTCATTTGCATTATAGCTACAGACACCAAAACAGCGCATTTGGGGGAAGCTCAATGTGCGACTGGCTCGGAGTGGCTGTAACTCTGCACCACGGCTGAATTTTGGGAACGTCTTTGAATACTGCGTTAGTTGCCCACTAATACCTACAGGGGTTGACACTAAGGTTTCAAAAGCACTTGCCCAACGGGCAAGTACAGGTCAGGTTCAACTTGCCCGAATGTGATGTTCACTTGCCCAAATTATAATCAGAATCGTGAACAGGCCTCTTTTTGCCAGGCACGCGGCCTGGTTTTGGGGGAGGCTCAGAAAAATCATCCTTGCTCAGACTGAAGATGAATGTTAGCTAACACACATGTTGTGTTTAAAAAATAACAAACTTCTTTGTTTACTTATTTATTGACCGGTCACATAGTGCCATGAAGTGATTTCAGTCCACCGTTGCAACCTATTAAAGCTATCGCCAAGTTATATGTAGACCTGCATGATTTCATGCAAATGTACTTAACTAATACTTCATTTTTGGTTGTTAGGGCCAGGTTCCTAGCGAAAAGAGGCCCGTCAACGATTCTGATTGTAATTTGGGCAAGTGAACATGACCTGTACTTGCCCGATGGGCAAGTGCTTTTGAAACTTTAGTGTCAACCAGGAACGCAGCAATGTATCGGGCGAACATCAGTAACGGCCGATATTTGCGTTGTTGACATCCACCGATGGCAGTGGCTGATGTTTATCTGTTGTGTCATATCAATTGGCACTGGCTAAATGTTGTTTTGGTTATTTGCGGTCTGACTTGCAGTTTTGGAGCAGTTGCAATAGGTAGTAGGCTACTAATAATACCACCCATAACAGCCGCTGGCTGGACAAGCCTCTGGCATGATGACGTAAGCGGGCGAGTGCCTTGCGCACGTGTGGTTTGTTTACAAATAAAAGTTAAACAAAATTACGGTCGTGTGGGAGTATTTCACTGTCTCTGAGAAAGATCAGCGATATGCAGTTTGTTGTTTTGTTTGGATATACAAGTACTGAACTCTTCTCATTGAGTAGCCAGTTGTATGGTAGGGATGGGTAACGAATGTCGAATAGTCGGAGACACGTGGAAAATCGAAAAAATTAATGTGACTATCGTTATTTATTACACGGCTCTTCTCAATGCTGATGAACGCTCCGTTCACTTGCATGGGCCTTCACAACTTCCGGTGGTGAAGAATTTTTTGAGAATTCACCGTTGCTAAGCATATAATGAACGCTGTCAAGGCAAGTGGATTTTTTTCTTTTCTGTCGTATCGCTCCCTAAGTAGTCCGGTCAAACCCAGAGTCTTCGGATGCTATGCGACGTCACCGTCTTTAGGGGACTTTTTCTTAGCTGATCAACAATACAAATGCTGGTAACAAATAAATTGTAAAAAGACACCGTTATTTTTTTGGCCACAGTTTCCATATGCTAAAGACGTTTCGAGTTCACCATCATGCAGGCGATGTTCAATAAAATAAATAGCGATCTGTTTTCGGCGCATGTAGGCCTATCTGCCTAAGCCCACGTTGAAATAATTGTGATGTTGAATGTTGATTGCACAGTTGACTTCATACAAATCATAAAAGTCTCTCCCTGTATCATTGTGTATACGAGGTGCGTGTCTGCGTGGGGGGTTAGGGTTTGTTTCCCTGGCACAAAAGGGGGAATAAATAACAAAAAAACATCGGTATCGGCCATCGGCCAAACTGTTTTTTTAAAACATCGGTATCGGCCCAAAATTTCACAATCGGCGCATCCCTAGTGTCAACCCCTGTGTGTGGATGTGTGGAGCTCTGCCTGGGCGGTTTGTGTTGACTTGTGGAGATCCACGCACATGCTCCTAAATGCAACTTTTACAGTCATGAAAGGGAATTTCCATAATAACAGATGCAAGAAGAATTGACGCCCTGCCAAACCGTGAAAATCTAATCTTAGCTGGATCGGTTCCTAACAACTGTGCATTCAACACCTGTGTATTACATAGTTATAACATAATGTATATTATCGTTTTTGTATGGCGTCACAGACTATGCATCTAAATATGTTTTGGATGGCCGCGAGCTAGAGATAGCTGGCACTGATCAAGGTGTCACACAATCACTATGTGTAAAGCGCTTTGAGATGGGATATCTACATGCAATTAGGGATGGCGAAAATGTAAAAAATTCTTGACCGACCACCGAGCATCATTAACGATCAGATTAAAATGTGCAATTTGTAATAACAGCCATTTCGAGCCGCGCCAGCCGGATGCTATTTTGTAACTCTGCTTATCTCTCTCCCGTTCTGCCTCCGACTCATACACACACACTCTCTGAGTGAGAGGCAGTGGCTCTAACCGCGGCACGACTTGTGTTTGAATTGAAACGCGAGGCATGCTTTCTTATGAGGCCAATCGGAAGAGGGCAGCGTTACTGTGCGTTCACACCAAACGCAAATTTTTTCGCCCGTTCGCGTTGTCGCCGAAGTTTTGTCGCAAGTTGTCGAATTTGTCGCGCCACAACAAGATAACCACCATTGCATGTGGCAGAGGAAGAGACGTCGGAGGACCCGACGCAGTAGATGTCCCGATCTCATTTATTGCTCCCGATCCGACTCCGATATTTTCATGTTGCTCCCGATCCGATCCCGATATTTCCCGATACTGGTTTTCCGATACCGATTTGCGATATCACTTTTTGTGTTGACAAACATTTAATTTCCTGTGCATTAAGAAATAGACAGGCATCCAAGCTGTGCTCAATTGTTTTTAATCTCTCACGCTAACATAACATAACATAAGCATTACTTGTAAACATAACCTAAAGTAAAGTTTTGGTTACTTAACTTATTTGAGGCAACAAGTTTCCACCCTTTTTTCAAGTAAGCTTATTATTTTTTACAATGTGGGTGTGCAATAATAGTGTAATGGAGCTTCTTATTTCCTCCATCTTAATCTACTGCACTGACTTCTTCAATTCAGTGCAGGTTTTTTTTAATGAAAACCAACATCTGCACTAGGGCCCGACCGATTCATCGGCCTGCCGATTTAGTCGGCAAATTATAGCCTTTTTGAAAATAATCAATATCTACCAAAAAGACGCCGATTACAAACGATTATTATTTTATTTTTTTAGAAATGTTATTGCGCTTAGTATCCTGCAGATTGCGCTCCTACTCGCCTTGCTAACTAACAACTTTAGCTGGAGTAAAATAGAGGAGATTGAATTTTACCGTACAACATGAAAGCACGCTCGCTCAGGCAGCTGCGCGCTCACCTCACCAATGTACACAAGACGCGTTGTTTGAGCATGTTGTGCCTGTTTTTCTTTAGGTCCCAGGCCATGTTAATTTGTTATACTGTAGACTCTAACGGTGAGACCATACTGCTCAGCACGCACGTGTTAGTCACTGCTCACGAGCGCAGCACATTGGGAGTTAGTTATTTATTTTACATTACACTCATTTGACTGTAAATGTATTCTAAAACTCAAAGGTTCTGCATTCAATTCACATATTCGTCACAAGTGTTTAAAATATATTTTAGGTATCAAAAACTAAGTTTAATATGCTTTTTTTTGTTTTGAATCGGCCGATTAAATCGTAATCGTAATTTTTCTCTGAAAATAATCGGCATCGGCGCTCAAAAATCAATATCGGTCAGGCCCTAATCTGCACCATCTCGGCTGACAACCGGTTCCTTTTCTCATCAAGGACATTCAACACTGCACTAAACACTGCACAGTCTCTCACTGTCCACCGATTTACAAGGTGCACAAAGAAACTTCGTGGCTGTATCAGCCAGTGCGGGTCGCTGTGTAGCATGTGCCCGCCAGTAGTTTAGAGGATTCTCTGACCTCGGGATGGTTTGTCCAGCCAGCATTGAGAAGAGCCGTGTAATAATCCATAATGTAAGGTTTAGAACTTAAATATTTGAAAGTTGTAGAATAAATTAAGATAATTTATATTGGAGTTAATTTGCTAGAAATGTACTTACAATGTTTATTCAGTTAATCATTTACATATTTATGTCACACAATTATTACTTGCATATTTACATGTTTACATATTTAACACAGTCAGGATATTCTGTTGAATCTGCCTCGCTGATTCCTTCACGTTTTCCTCAGTCTAAATTCTAGCTTCTGATTGGTTAGTTCAGTCACGTGATGGATCCGAACAAGGAAGTGTTTGAAAATAGATTAACGGCGATATTCTTTATTCGCCCGATAAATGTTTCGCGTTAACGCCGATACCGGCCCACCACTTATATAGTGAGTGTAACGTAATTCACCTAAAGTATTTTGTTATGTGTTCTTTCCACTGTGTTGGGCATGTCGTTCACCGTCTTGGTGGTTCAGGGATCGCTGTCCCTTTAAGGATTACGAGCGTCTCATGACGTCAGAGCCCGATGCGGGATTTGTTTACTTGCAGCACGTTTTGATTTCCTGTTTTCTCTAACTCAATAAACGAGTCACACAACTGTGTGCTCAACGTGCGAAATTGTATCTCATTCAACACAATTTCCACACACCCACACACGGATAGATTAATATGTATCGGCCATGAAATTGAATGAGATCGACCGATCCCGATTTACCTTAAAAACCCAGTATCGGGCCCGATCCGATCCGGGACATCCCTAATTGTAATGACCACGGAAGAGGCAGTGAATGAAGTATTGAATAGACAGAGATTTATTAGATAGGCTTACCTAATAAACCGTATGAACACCCAAGACCGGAAACATAGCAACGCCGGTAAACAAACCCCGAGAAGCCCAATCCCTATGAGAGCTCCCCACGCTACGGCCATCCGGAGGCGCACAGAGCTTTTGGCAGTGATATTATATATACAAATATTATATAATATTTACCAATATATTATATATAGCGCTCCGGGAGTCACAAACGGCAACATTCACTTTCTCCTCCATGCTGCAGTTCACCCCGGACTGCACTGCACTGAGTTTGACGGTTGAACGCTGATTGGCTGTTACGTTACACATTTGACTCAGTTGCCACGCTGTTGAACGCTGATTGGCTGTCATCACGCGAAATTCGCGTCAAAGTTCAAATATTTGAACTCGAGCGAATTTTTCGCGCAACAAATTCTCGTGAGCGCGCCCGCCTGTGCACGGCAAAAGTGTGGTGCGACATGTAAAAACTTGTCGCCGGTTTTCTCTCACGAAAAATTCGCCCGATACGCATCTCTACTAGGGATGGGCATTCGATTAAGTTGTCTTAGTCGATCGTCGGGAGAATTAACGATCAATTAGTCGATTAATCGTTAATATTTTACATTAAAATTAAAAAATTAATTATATTCAAAATGAAATGAAAATACAAATGCAGCGTGTTTTCCTGATTGCGATCTTTATTATTAGATGAACAACTCAGTTAAACCAGATCCGTTCAATAGTTATGCGCTACTCTGCTCTAAGCAACAGAGCATGCAGCTCGAAGCCGGTGCTCATAAACATAACAAAAAATAAACACAACCCTAGTTTCTTCCCAAAATAATAATATCAAAAAAACAATCATGTTATAACTTAACCAGTCTACGGATTTTTGTTCAGAAAGATGTTCATGAAAGATGTTGACATGCTCTGGGGTCAGACGCGACCGCAGCCTGGTGACCGTCAGTCCAGCCGCCGAAAACACCCGCTCTGAGAGGACCGACGTTGCCGTGATGCACAAATACCTCTGTGCTAACTTGGCATGGCGGGGGACAAATTTCCACAATCCAGGGGCTCAGAAAGTTCTTTATTTCTGCTTCGATGCTAACCTCGCCTTGAGTGGTAGGCTTATAGTGCTCCCAAGAAGTCATTTTTTAAATCATAATGGTCCCACACCAGACTTCACCGGGGCCTCGTCCGCTTCATGATTACATCGCCGTGTTCCAATAGCCATACTTACTAGTCTAAATTTGAGTACGTAGGGGTTTCCAATTCAGATCGGGCGAAATTAAGTGTACTGAAAACTGTGAAATCGCGAAGTGTGTGGCGATGTACACTTTTCGTACTCAACGGCAGCTACCTTAGCTACGTAGCGGAAGAGGGCGGAGCCAGGCTGAGCCAAAGTCGGCGCATTAATAGTCATTTCGTAGTTTTTATAGCTTTTTATAGCTGCTAGACGTAAAGAGTTCACCGCTCAAAGCGGGATGTTATTGCGGGGGAGGAGCCGCAAATTTAAATATTGCCCCTGTGTGGTAAAATGATTAATTGCACACTGCATTAGTTTAATCGATGAAAAATGTACGTAATCGACGAAATTCTTAACGATCAATTAGTCGATCGTCGATTAATCATGCCCATCCCTAATCTCTACGTTCACTTTGTATGGGATCTTGTCGCCCCGTCGCGTTTGGTGTGAACGCACGGTTAGGAGCTAGGGATGGGCAAAATGATTATTTTCCGGGAACTAGTTCTTTCAGTTCAGTTCACTATAACGATTTGTTTGTTTGATTCGTTCGTTTTGATTTGTTTGTTACGTCAGATTACGTCATTTGACAGGGAATCTCACAGGTGTCTGCCCCCCCCAAATTCGACGGTACCACCTTGTCATTTGTTAACCGAGGTGCCATTGCAACACCATTGCTACCTCTCATTGGCTGAATCTTTGAGAACGTTGTAGACTCAATCAATATAAGTCGCGGGAAGACGAAGCTCTGTTCGTTTGTATATTTTATTTACGTGACCATATTTTTGTTTTACGTTAAAAGAAAAGAATCAAAGAACCAGTTCTTGTTTTGGGGAACCAGTTCTTGTCGTTCACGTTCGGGATTCGTTTGTTGTGAACGAATCGGTCGCGACCGACTCATCCCTATTAGGAACTCATTCGAAACATTGCCCCGGCTCATTTAAGAAAATGACAGTTCCGAAGAGACGCCGCTTGTTTAGTTTGGAGGAGACGGAAAAATTGAGTGTGAAGGATAATTTTTTTCACTTCACACAAAAAGGTCTTGGAATGAGATTGCTAACTGTAGTCTTTATAGCTAATAGTCTACTGTCCATAATAATTTAGAGATCATATTCTCCGCCGCTCACATGCGGGAATAAAAAGACTTGAGGAGAAATTAAACAGTGGGCTAGAGACGCAGTGTCATAATGTTAGCGTACACACCAGTGTTGTTTTCGTCAGGCAAGACGAAAACGAAAATGACGTCGTCAGACCCCTTTTTTCCATGACGAAAATGAGACTAAGACGAACGTCACCAAAGCCATATAAAGACTAAAATGTGACGAAAAATGTAGACATTTTCGTCAGACGAGAACTAGACGAGACTAAATTGTTAGTGAGTGGACGAACAAAGTTTCAAAACATGCTTTTTTCCCGCCAACTATAATATGCGGAAAAGAAATGGAGAAATGGAGCCAGCTGCTTGTCCTAACAGTCACGCCCCCATCACACACTAAAAGCCTCGCTCGCGCGCAGCTGCGAGTGTGCCGTGTGCGACGAGTGCGACAGTCCGACGAGTTTTCGTCGGACTAAAACTAGACTAAAACCTTTTGAGTTTTCGTCAGACTAAAACTAGACTAAAACTTTCAAAGATAGAAATGACTAAAATGGGACTAAAACTAAGAAGCATTTCGTCAAAAAGACTAAGACTAAAACTAAATCTAAAATGCCTGCCAAAAACAACACTGGTACACACACACACACAAAACGGGGACGTCTGGTCACCCTCCTCCACATCCACTTTCCCTGTCTAAACGGGGCGACAGGATCCCATACAAAGTGAACGTATAGACGCGTATCGGGCGAATTTTTCACGCAACACTTTCGCCGTGCACAGGCGAGCACGTTCACGAGGATTTGTGGCGCAACAAATTCGCTCGAGTTGAAATATTTGAACTTTGACGCGAATTTCGCGTGACGACAGCCAATCAGCGTTCAACAGCGTGGCCACTGAGTCACATGTGTAACGTAACAGCCAATCAGCGTTCAACCGTCAAACTCAGTGCAGTTCAGTCCGGGGTGAACTGCAGCATGGAGGATAAAGGGAATGTTACTGTTTGCGCCTCCCGGAGCTCTATATATAATATAATAGTATATAATATTTGTATATATAATATCACGGCCAAAAGCTCTGTGCGCCTCCGGGTGGCCGTAGCACGGGGAGCTCTTGTAGGGATTGGGCTTCTCGGCGTTGCTATGTTTCCGGTCTTGTGTGTTCCAACGGTTTATTAGGTAGGCCTATCTAATAAATCTCTGTCTATTCAATAGGGCCCGACCGATATTGATTTTTGAGTGCCGATGCCGACGCCTTTCAGAGAAAAATTACGATTACGATTTAATCTGCCGATTAATAACAAAACCAAAAAAAGCATATAAAACATAGTTTTTGATACCTTAAATATACTTTAAACACTTTTGACGAATATGTGAATTGAATGCAGAACCTTTGAGTGTTATAGAATACATTTACAGTAAAAAAATGAGTGTAATGTAAAATGTAAAATAAATAACTCCCAATGTGCTGCGCTCGTGAGCAGTGACTAACACGTGCGTGCTGAGCAGTATGGTCTCACCGTTAGAGTCTACAGTATAACAAATTTACATGGCCTGGGACCTAAAGAAAAACAGGCACAACATGCTCAAACAACGCGTCTTGTGTACATTGGTGAGGTGAGCGCGCAGCTGCCTGAGCGAGCGTGCTTTCATGTTGTACGGTAAAATTCAATCTCCTCTTTTTACTCCAGCTAAAGTTGTTAGTTAGCAAGGCGAGTAGGAGCGCAATCTGCAGGATACTAAGCGCAATAACATTTCTAAAAAATTTTTTTTCAAAGAAGTCGGTTGTAATCTGCGTCTTTTTGGCAGATGATTATTTTCAAAAAGGCTATAATCGGCCGATTAAATCGGCAGGCCGATGAATCGGTCGGGCCCTACTATTCAATATTTCATTCACTGCCTCTTCTGTGGTCATTACAATATTATGAATATACTGTCCCTCCCTCTTCCACAAAAGGTAAAGACATGCAATGGTGGTTATCTTGTTGTGACGCGACAAATTCGACAACTTGCACAGCGACAGATTATGATGTGTGGCGCGACAAAACTTCGGCGACAACGCGAACGGTAGGAATGCGCGATATAAACGATAAACGATAAAAAATGGCCTACGATAGAGATTTTAGTTATATTGCTCTATCGCGATAATGTATGTTTGACGCGATCTATCCATGACTCGCGAAATATAAAGAGCCACGAGCTGCAACCGTCTGCAACGTATCGTCCGCGACCCGCGAATTTTAAAAAGAGCCACGAGCTGCAACCAGCTGCATCGCATCATCCGCGACACGCGAAATTTAAAGAGCCACGAGCTGCAACCGGCTGCAACGCATCGTCCGCGACCCGCGGAATTTAAAGAGCCACGAGCTGCAACCGGCTGCAACGCATCGTCCGCGACCCGCGGAATTTAAAGAGCCATGAGCCCCAACCGGCTTCAACGCATCATCGTCATCTAAGTAAATATGGCTGAAAGCGAAACGGAGGAGCTGGTGATTGCTCTCATTTCATGTTCATTTCAAAATTATATGCGTTCATTTTCCACTTATTATTTTATGTTTTAATAGCAAGTATCTGTGCACACACTTGGAAGATTTTTCTTTATTTAAAATAGCCATGCCTAATACTGGACGTATTTCCCTAATTCACAGTATCCGTTTCTTTATTAACAAGACACCACCAATTTTTATTTCATTAAGAGAAGTATACGTCATTACACAGAAGATTTTTTTCTTTTTTAAAGTCTCTGCAGCTACAACATTATGTTGCATGATTAGTTTTGCACAATAAATGTTCTCAAAACGACATACATTTAGCAGTTTAGCTTTCCTTAGAGTCTATGTAACCTGTTCTGAAATGGTTCTATTATGATTTATATATCGTGATATATATCGTTATCGCAATAGGTTGCATGTATATCGCAATATGGATTTTAGGCCATATCGCCCATCCCTAGCGAACGGTCGAAAAATTTCACGTTTGGTGAGAACACAGCACACGCATTACACAGGAATATCTGGACCACGGCCAATCAGAGGGGGGTCCCGCCCTTCATTATCTCTGATTGGTTTACACCATGATATGGGCCTATATGTGTGTCTGTTGTTGAAGGTTGACCCACAGGGAGACTTTCAGAGTCGCAGAGGTTTTTTCTTTTTGAACAGCTGGTTGCACCGGTGCGACCTCTGATTTTTTTTAGTCGCACCATTGAGAAATTAGGTTGCATGTGCGACCAAATTGGTCGCACTTTAGAGCCCTGCACTACAGTCCACACTAACCGACAAGCGCCAAGATTGATCGGTTAACGTTGATACGCTCAACCAATCGGTCATCATCCCTACATGCAATGCACTTTTCTAATGTTTCATTAAGTGACACATTTCAGAGCCAGGTTGCACAGGCCCCCCCTCGATGATGGATTGTGGTGTGAGACGTAGAGTATCAGCTGCAGGGCTCACTCACCTGAGGGAATGTCCACTGCACATTCCATTATGCCAGATGCTTGGAGCCAATTGACTGGAGAGCTGCGCTCTGCTGGTTCCCTCTGAAACAACAACCTGAATTTCAATATTCATTATATGTTAACTAAGTCAGTGTAACCTTTATTATATACAGTCTATGTTAAGTCAGTGTAACCTGTATTACATACAGTCTATGTTAAGTCAGTTGAACCTGTATTACATACAGTCTATGTTAAGTCAGTTGAACCTGTATTACATACAGTCTGTCAAGTCAGTTTAACCTGTATTATACACAAGTATGTTAAGTCACTTTAACCTGTAGTATAAACAGTAGGGGTGTAACGATTCAAGCGATGCATTGATGAATCGATTGTCAGTCCTACCGATTCAACTAAATCGATCTGCTAAAATAAATAGATTGAATCGCTTTGGCTTCACCAATAATCAATATAAATGCTTTAAATCGTATGAATCGATTATGATTAATGTTTTAAGACTTAGTTTACACGTTTATTTTGTGAAGTGCAGCTCAGTAATCCGTAACTCTGACATCAGCTAGTCAGCTTGCAAGGAAGTCCCACGAGAGTTTTTTTTCTCCCTCACCCTCTACTGGTGCATTTCAAATATGGCAGAGAGCGGCAGCGAGATTGTTAATGCACCAGCAAACTTGAAATCCAAAGTGTGGAAGCATTTTGGCTTCGCAAAGAATAATGGTAAAATGTACGGGGGGTGTCACATTATTGCATGTTTATTTCACGGATATAGAATTTTGGTTCAAAGTTACTGAATCGAATCGTGGTTTACAGAATTGAATTGTTAAAAAAAAAAAATTTGTCCTTGAATCGAATCGCCAACTACTAAATCGTTAATCGAATCGTCTGAAGCCAAAGATTCACACCCCTAATAAACAGTCTATGTTAAGTCGCTTTAACCTGTAGTATGCACAGTCTATGTTAAGTCACTTTAACCTGTAGTATACACACAGTCTATGTTAAGTCACTTTAACCTGTAGTATACACAGTCTATGTTAAGTCACTTTAACCTGTAGTATACACACAGTCTATGTTAAGTCACTTTAACCTGTAGTATACACAGTCTTTGTAACTGAGTATAACCTGTATCATACCGTCCTATTTAGGGATGGAATTTAGGGATCCAAATTCTGTTATTTTTAAGGCCCACTATGCAACATTCTTAGCCAAAATTACATTAATTATGCAGATTTAGAGTTATTCTGATGGTTCTACAACAATTTCTTGGTCGTTTGGTGGGCGTTTCATTGCCCCTTGTCGCTTCTCCAAGGAAGAAGCGAAAATGCAACTTGCTCTGTTCGGACCGACACCATCCGGATGTGACGCAGCGGAAGCATCCAATCGCGCCTCGAAAATGTAGTCAGATTGTAGTTTAGAAAATGCTTGACGGCATCGACTGATAAGGGACCCAAGAGGCGACTGTCGGTGCTATCTTTATGTATTATGATGGCCAACACTCTTGCACTGATCGTTCTGTTCAACCAAAGATAAAACAATTATAATCTAGGATTAGAGCTGTCAAGCGATTAAAATATTTAATCGTGATTAATCGCATTAATGTCATAGTTAACTCACGATTAATCGCGATTAATCGCAAATTCTTTTTCCATGCTAAATATCCCTTGATTTTTTTGTCCCATAATTCTTCTCATTTTAATTCTCTTATCAAAATGGTGAAGTTTTTTTGACGCCGTTAAATTTGGTTTGCGTTAACGCCGTTAATAACGCGTTTAACTGACAGCTCTATCTAGGATATAAATTCTCCCGTCAATTATAAAAAAGGATGGATTTATGTTTATTGCAATACAAATACACCATTTTAAAAATGTATAACCTTGTCTACACTTTATGAACATCTACTTCGGACCTGGCTCCACGCATTAGCCGGCTTCTTTGAAAACAAATGCACATGGCTAGCGTAGAAGTGCATGGGAAAGGGTCGTCAACGAGTTGTTACGACAGTGTTGTAAAATATCTACTACGAAGCTGTAGGGGGCGCTATGTAGAGAAAAGTGTGTGCGCAAACCAAGAAAACAGCGAAGAAATGGCCGATCCTGCATAGTGGGCCTTTAAATGGTACCGACCAAATTATGTCGGTACTAGCGAGTACTATTCAAATGAAATCCATCGGAGTGGGTATGCTTCAATATACATGAGAGGGAAAGCACTTGTTCACATTACCAAAAAAGTGTTTTCTAATGTTTTTCAATAAAGGACCATTTGTTGAAGTAGGTGGGATATAGTTTTAGTTTTTTATTTATACAGTGGTATCGATTTGGTTGTCAAGAACCATTGAACTTCAGTTTTATTGGTATTTACTAATACATTTCTTGTATTGTCACATGGCTAGTCATTACCAACAATTACTGAGTGAACAAACTCATAGCAGTCCAAACCTTCAACTAGACAAGGGGGAATCTGTCTGACCATTGCATTTACAATCTGGGATAGATTTATGTTTGATCAAAGTGGGAACCGTTGTCGATAGCGTTCAACAAAAACATCTAAATAGTGTCACCAAGCAATACATGAATCACCATTTATACATCAAGATGTGCTGTTGAGATCTACTCATTTCAGACAGGTCTACACTTCATTAGTTTGCCTGCAGCGACAACAAGTCTGTCCTGCTGCTGTGTTTCATTTGATTCATGTAATAATAATAATAATAATACATATAACCTTGTTAACTTTTCTAATAGTTTTAATTTAAAAAAGGCCGTTGCCTCAATTATCCTTGTTACAAGAAATATTGTGTCTTCTTCCCAATTAAAAGGGTGTCATGTTAATAAGCATTTTCATTGACACAAGAGCAGTTTAAATGTTTGCATCGTCGAACATTGGATTTAAGCCTAAACCATGAAAAAAAACATGCACAACTAAACGAGTAGTTGTCAATGCTTACACATTGATCAATAGCACATTTTTGTGCTTCACTAAAAATGCACACGGTTTGGTCAGGTCGTTGGGCATCGAGGCCAGTTTGGAGACCAAATCTACACTCATTGGTTGGCCTTAGACCAAATATAAGGCATCCAGAAAATAATTTCAAATACACAACGAGATCAATGGAAAAACAGTTGGCACCTAAAGTTATATCACAGTTTTAAAAATACTACGTGGACCATTTATCTTACGATACTTAAAGAGTTGGAGAGGGTTTTCACTGGAACTTTAATTATTTGCAAAACAAAACATAACATGAGCCGAAGCCGGGAAATACCGGACATCATTAACACAAAACATCGGAAACAAAACAGCAAATCCAACCATTTCGCCAGGTCCTTAACGTTACTGAACTGAGTGCTTATCCGGTCTCCTCCGGTTACGGAGCACCTGAACGGATAGCCACACGGCGGCGGATAGCACATACTAGCTCTTGTTGTAATGGCACATCAATCTAACGCATTCTGCATTTCACAAACACTGTTAGGTTACGGAACAAATACAGTTATCCTGACCTACAAACACACCATCGACATGAGCACACAGAGGACAGATGTCGACGTGACGGCTAACTATGTAGCAGCTAACCATCTAACAGTTAACTGTCACAGCTAACCATGTAGCGGCTAACACGCTGGCTGAGGACCCGAGCTAGGCCTGTGAACTATAAAACACTTCACCGTCCCTTGACGTCCAGCCTACGTTACACCGCCAGCCACACAAGGTCGCGTTAATTACCCTTGATGATAGCTAAAAGATTCGCCATTGTTGAGGCGAGATTGCTGCCCATTCATTAGTTGTTTAAACGTAAGCCGCTCGTGAAGCGGTTTAACAAAGCGAGGCACGCGCGGAGACACGCCGCGGATAGGTGGCTAGCCCACCGACTAGGTGGCTGATCCGCAGGGCTCTTACCGTATTACGGCTGATCCCGCAGTCTAAACATACACCCGACACATGGTCGGACACGGAGAGATTCAAATTGTAAACTTACCCAGGTTACGCTGAGTTACTGCCGTCCGAGAGGAAGTGGGACTACCACTAATCCAGAAAACCGTTGTGTATGCTAATCGTTAACGTTAGCTCACCACCAGATCCGCCATGACAGTAGTGCGCCTCCCAGAATGCATCATGGCGCGGTTTGAATATAGCGTCAGCGTCTCCTTAGTAACTCCACAGAAACACAACCTCAACTCATTAGCTACTTGCTTATATTAGGATTATTAAAGCCAAAAAACACACGTAAACTCCGACCCTTGAACCAGAAGACTGCTATGCTGCTTTCATTAACGAGGTTATAAATAGGAAGGAAACGGCAGGTGGCTACTTCTGTGATGTTCACATCATATTCACACTTATTAAAGTTACACAATTAAAACGTATAGGTTGATATGGACGTGAACATTTGATAGATATACATGTAAGAGCCATGCGTATTCAAGGTCTAGTTTGCATAGTTGGAGTTACTTTTTTGTATTATTTATGATTATTATTAAGATTGCTTAATAGCACGGACCCATAAGGCTTCCGTATAGTCATGACGTCAGAAGTAGTGACGCGGGAAAACACAGCTAGAAGCCTGCGGAGCAACACAGTTTTCTTTCCGAGAAGTGCACTCATCATGTCCATTTCTATGTGGCTTATTGGACCAGTTGGCCTTCACGACAGATATGTCAACGTTAGAATTTAGAATTCGTACTCAAATGAATTACCCTAATAATTTATTTACCCCAAACAGTTCATATATTTCTGGAGGCCTACCAATTTATTACAGTTGGTTGAACTTACTTCTAGACAAAACAAACACAGAAATATATCATCAATTCATTATTAAAATAATCATTATTATCTGGATTTTCACAATCCACTTCGACTAGTTTGGGCTCTTTTTTGTCGACATCGACTTCTCGGCGACCGTCTCAAGAGTCTGGCTGTTTTTTTTTAACTGGTTTGTTCAAACTGATCTGACTCAAGTCGACCCTGTAGCGGACTGGTAAATGAATCTCACGTCTCATCCTGTAGCATTGATCTCAGTAGTATGGAGAGGCGAAGGTTTACTCTCCACCTGGAGGACTCTGCACCGGTCAGTACCGCTCCTCCAACCCGGTGGTGCCAATCTCTGCTCCCTATCTAATCGTGCCAGTGGTATAAAATACATGCATACATTGGCAGAACAAGGGTCTATCGAATCATGCAACCTTTTTTGTTTGGTAGCGTATTTGATCTGTCGACCAATTGCCTCTATCAAACGATGCTCCCACTACAGAATATAACACCCTCACTCACTCCATGTTCACTAAGAATATGGGAAGCATATATTGATACTGTATTAAAACGTCTTTATTGGAGATTTCAGGGGTAAATTATGTGTATTTCACACCACGGATCAATATTGTCGGCATGCGCAGAACCACTAGGTAGGTAGGACGATTTGATAGCACAGATTGGCAGAAACCCGGCTCACCTGCTCGCACGTAAACATTGGAACAACTCAAGAGAAATACTTCACTCTGTTTACATGATCCTACATTCCAGAATACAAGTGCTTTATCCCATGTATGTTATGTATTCCACTTTAGATCAAGCCTCCGCCTCAGAGCTCGACCCAGGGAACGGCGGACCCTGCAGATGGCCAGACCGACGTGTCAAATACAAACCAGGATGAAAGTACTGCGATGCTGAGCAGCCTTGAATTAGCACCCTCCACCTCTGTGGACCGTACAGCCCTGCAGCATGAAATCCATCAAAGCATTCTTTGTGTGGACAACAATGTACCAAGCGAGCACATGGACTTGACTGGGACTGATCAACCCCAGGGAGCTGACCAGAGGACAGAGCCAGTTTCAGTGATGGCTCCTAAACCAGTGGGATCTGGTGGTAGTATTATTGTCAGTCCCCGGCAGGTAAGCTATAGAACATGGACTTGCTCCCTCTTCCCTGTGATATTCACCCCGGACTTGCTAAGCTAACTTAACTCGTGTTTTTAATGGCTTTATTCTAAATGTTGTCCCAAATGTTTTTCTACCATGTCTCATCACAGAGGGGAAACCCCATTCTGAAGTTTGTCAGGAGTGTGCCTTGGGAGTTTGGAGAAATTACCCCCGATTATGTGCTGGGACAGACGACGTGTGCTCTTTTCCTGAGGTCTCACACTGTGTGTGTGTGTGTGTGTGTGTGTGTGTGTGTGTGTGTGTGTGTGTGTGTGTGTGTGTGTGTGTGTGTGTGTGTGTGTGTGTGTGTGTGTGTGTGTGTGTGTGTCCACACATTTTTCTAATCTCACAGTTTGCTTCTCTTGTCTTATTTACATGACTGGTTGGGATGACCTTTGGATTTAGTTTGCGGTACCATAGTCTCAACCCAGATTATATTCACGACCGCCTCAAACTGCTCGGACAGACCTTTACTCTACGAGTGTTGCTCGTTCAAGTCGATGTGGTAAGTAAAAAAATAAATTGCAATCAAGTCGTACGATTGTTGAAGTCATGTTTTTTTCGAGAAAAAAAACATGTGCAATATGGAGATCAGATCATTATTTTACTGTTTTATGCAGAAGGATCCTCATTCACTGAAGGAGCTGGCTCGCATGTGCATCCTGGCTGACTGCACCCTCATCCTGGCATGGAGGTAAGCAAAGTCTGCAAAATACTCTTTGTTGGGAAATTCTAGTTAAACTATGCATGAGCATGGGAGAAGTGTAGCATGCGTTTACTTTTAAATACACTGCCAGGGTTAGTGGATGGGTTCCCACTTCCCACTGGGGCCACCCATGCTAAGCCTGCAAGCACTCTGTATCAATGTGCATGCTACAACACGCCACCTAGCAACCCGCTGCCCCACGCCATCTGGTTTTCACTGGGCTCCTCCAGACAAAGGACGCTCGGGTGGTGAGTTGAAGTATAATGTTACATGGCCTGGTGCTCAATGTTGCCATGCAGGAGATCTCTTCCTGAGTGAGTGTGGATGGGAGAGACCAAGTTAATTTTAAATACACAATGGGGGAAGTGAACATCTTTGGTATCGGTACAACAAAGAAGTCAGTCGATTTGCCTTAGTATCAGACTTCGTGGCTGCAGTGGAATTGCAAAATCCAAACTATCTTATCACCTTTCAATTAGAGAGAGGAAGGGAGATATCTCTAGGTCCAAGGAGAATGTTTACAAATCCCTTTCAATTGACTAGTAATTATATAAACCGTGTTTATATAATTTGATATTATAGCTCCGATTGATTTAAATCCAGTGATCCTCTTCTTGCGCCTCTTGTGTGGCAGTCCAGAGGAGGCCGGGCGTTACTTGGAGACATACAAGTCCTACGAGAAGAAACCAGCGGACCTCCTGAAGGAGCATGTGGAGAAAGACTACCTGTCCAAGGTATAATAATAATAATAATAATAATAATAATAATTTATTGAATTTATATAGCGCTTTTCTAGACACTCAAAGACCCTTTACAGTGAAGGGGGGGACCTCACTCACCACCACCAGTGTGTAGCACCCACTAGGGTGATGCACATCAGCCAATCTGCGCCAGAACGCTCACCACACAACAGGGGGTGGAGTTGGAGAGTGACGGAATTGTTGAGGATGATTAGGGGGCCAGATTGAATGAGGCTGGTTGGGCAGTTTTAGCCAGGACACCGGGGAAACCCCTACTCATTGCGATAAGTGCTTTGGGATCTTTTAAGACCTCAGTGAGTCAGGACCTCGGTTTTTACGTCTCCTCCGAAGGACGACTAGACTAGTGTCAACAAAGATTGTTTGGTCCTTCAGTTTGTCTCTAATCGAGAGTACCGTTTTAGTTGACCTTCCTTATCTCATGAGATCCCATTCTGTGTCCCTGCTCTCCATCTGCCTGGCCTCCAGCCTATTAAGATAGAACTAATCAGCAATGAGCGCCAGTCTTTCAACAGCGCCTGAGAACAGAGAAGAAATCAAAACAGTTTTATCCAAAATGCACTGAACTAAAACAACCTCCCCCTAGTGCTGATGGCACCTTTCACACTTAGGAGAGGCTTTGAAGTGACTCGAGGACACATTGATCTGCAGAGCCAATCAGAATCTGAGGATGGTCTTGCGAGGCTCGTACCGCAAAGATAATTTCCCATTATTTCATACTGTAAAATCCTTGACCTTTGATTGCTTATCCGACCCAAAGTACGAGTCCTGCGGTTGTTCCTACCTTTTCTACTATGTCTCTGTAGGTGACTGACTGCCTGACCACGGTGAGGTCCATCAACAAGACGGACTCCATCACTCTACTGTCGGCCTTCTCTGTCGGTATTATTGAACTAGCTGGAACAAGTCATGCTTTGTATTAGGGGTGTGACCGGGTACACGTGTACACGGGTAACCGGTTAGTAAATCATAACCGTTTAGGAAAAATCTGTAAACGAAAACCGAAAAAAATAAATAATAATAATAATTTTATCAAAAATAACACATATTTATTTAGCGATTAATAAAGCTACAAATGTTCCACTTGCACAATATTAAGGAGCTAATAAATGCATGCGATAAATGTTAGGTAACTGAACACCGGGCATAGGCTACGTCATGTAACGTGGCCACTGAGTCACATGTGTAACGTAACAGCCAATCAGCGTTCAACCGTCAAACTCAGTACAGTGCAGTCCGGGGTGAACTGCAGCTTGGAGGAGAAAGTGAATGTGGCCGTTTGCGACTCCCGGAGCTCTATATATAATATAATAGTAGGCTATATAATATAATATTTGTATATATAATATCACGGCCAAAAGCTCTGTGCGCCTCCGGATGGCCGTAGCGCGGGGAGCTCTCACAGGGATTGGGCTTCTCGGGGTTTGTTTACCGGCGTTGCTATGTTTCCGGTCTTGTGTGTTCCAACTGTGCCAAATGTGTACAAAGTTACACATGTAGTATGAAACCGGGCTCGGGCTCATAATTACAGTTAATGTGTCGGGCCGGGCTCAGACAGAACGTGCACGGGCTCGGGCCGCCGGGTCGGGCTTGATTTTCTGGGCCCGATCTAAACTCTACCCTCCATTGGTCGTATTGCGCGACTGCGGCCCACTTAAAAAATAAAAAACGGTTAACCGTGTACACGGGAAAAAAAAGGGGTCGTGTAACCGTTTACAATTATTTGTAACCGTTCACACCCCTACTTTGTATCAATGTGGAACTGCTGTTCCTATGTTGTCTTAAACCAATGTTTCTGTCCCCTGCCCAGTCTGTAAAAGGGATCATCAATGCATCGAAAGAAGACTTGGTGCTCTGTCCAGGACTGGGACCACAGAAAGTGAGTGGAGAAAGTATATCAATGCGTCATTCCCATGAGTCAATATAGGAGCAGGATAGATGTGAGCTCCCTGGATGTTGTGTGTCTGCAGGCAAAGCGTCTCCATGATGTTCTCCACCAGCCGTTCCTGAAGTCCAAGAGGAAGGAGGGCTGAACCCAAGGGTCGTGCCCCATGAAGACGAAGACGACACACCTCACCCAAACACTCACAAACAGGCATCTTAAGGTCCCAATGTGGAAGAGGGAGCCCCTCCCAGTTAGTAGGCGGCAGACTTTCACAATTCAAAACATGAAATGCGTATTGTGTCCACTAACCGGCTGTTCACAAAGAAGGAGGGAGTAAGCGTAGCAGGGAGCGGGAGCACCATATGCGGGGCCACAGTAAGGGTCTTTAGATAAAGAGAGAGGGACGGGCTGGATAGCCTTTCTCATTTGCAGAATATATCATTGGCGGGGTGTACTATGATTTATAACATTGTTGAAATCTAGCGATTTAGGATTGACTACAGATATGTCCACATCATGTCAAGCTAGTTGAAATATTCTGTATTACAACATTAAGGATGGGAATTTGTGAACCAGAACTGTTTGTGCTGATCTGTTTTAATGGAGGGTTAGAAGAAGGGTTAGGGTTAGGATATCTGCATTGTTATTGTATGCAATAAAGGTTGTCAACTGTACTGATAGAAATTGTGTGATTAGAACATATCTTTGCATTCGTGGGCAAAGACAATTTATTGGTCGGTGTTGTTTTGCTGTTACAATATAATACTTTTTTTTTTATAAAATACCAGCATTGCTCTGAAATTAGCTAATCAAGCAAGCCATGTCAGCCCCATTTGAATTAATGTTTACGTCTGTTCAAATAATTGTATGATATTAAAGGATAACAAGTTAAAAACTGATTGCTTATTAGTTCTGCTCAAGGGTGGCTAGTGTGTCGACATTGGGGTTTTGAACCCGGAACGAACGAGACAAACAGCCTTACATCGACAACGCTGCCGGGATGGGATGGGATGAATAAATTACATCATGTCTTACTCATCCTCCTCATCTTCAAAGCCGCTTATCCGGGCCGGGTCGCGGGGGCAGTAGCTCCAGCAGGGGGTCCAATACTTCACTTTCCCGGGCCACATAAACCAGCTCGAGTGGGGGAATCCCCGAGGTCTCCTCCCCACTGGTCGTGCCTGGAACACCTCCCTAAGGAGGCACCCAGTGGGCATTCTTACCAGATGAACCAGCTCAACTGACTCCTTTCTAAGCAGAGGAGCAGCGGCTCTACTCCCAAGTTCCCCCGGATGGCTGAGCTTCTCACCCTATGGAGACGCCAGCCAACCTTCTGAGGAATCCCATTTTGGCCCATATCTTACAGATTCTATTTAATTACACAGTCCTACATGTTGGATCAGCAAACAATCATTATATAGGATTCAGAAGTGTTAATTCATCACACAAATTTAAGACTGGTAGATTTAGGATTCAATTAAATAGAATAGACTAGTTTCTAACTCCTTTGACGTTCAAGACAGTTTTATGGTCATGGATGAAGAAACAAAGGCTTGGAAAGGCCGAGGCCTGCATGTGTTTTTTCTTGTATTCATTGTTTTACATTTTTATTGCAATCACAGCGATATGTATTGAAAATAAGCACATGCAACAATTCATTCATGGTACAAAATACCATTTTAATTTAACAAGGATTTTAGGTGTCAGGTTAAAAAGTGCCAGTTAAGTGCTATTAACTGCTATTTCTAATTGGAAATATTAACTTAAAAATAATTTCACTGTATCCGCATTGCTAACATAATAGGGGGCATGTCAGTCAATCTATTCATCATGTAGTAATGAAATGCAATACATTTGTTTGAAATACTATATGTTTCTTAAACACAAATAACAAAAACTAGCAGAAGAAAGAAGGTGTGTTCTATTAGGGAATCTACCCCCCCATGTAGATGATTCTATCCAGACACTTGGCTGGAAGACATAAAATGAAATCTAGGGGGCCTTCTTATGAGAGTATCTAGAGAGGATCTATGTTTACCATGAGGACCCAAGACATCATCATGACCTCAGCCTCATGTGGTCGGTTGGGGAAGCCATTAGCTGTGCTTCACAAGGTCACGGCTCCATCTTAACCCTGGCCCTGGTTCTGGAGCGAGTGGTGACCTCCGAGGAGAGGGCCCCACTTGGCGACGGCGGAGGCGGTCGGGACAGTGGGACAAACAAGGGAGCTTTGACCACTTTCTCTTTAACCTCCTCGCTCCCACCTTTGACCTTCTTATGCCTCAAGTGTTTATCACAGTGGCTGACAAAGGTATCCATCTTGACAAAGGTTTTGTTACACACCTTGCAGTGGTAGGGTCGCTGGCCCTTTTTGAGGCGCACGTACAGCCGTATATAAGAGGAGCGCACAAAGGTGCGACAGCAGACCCCGCAGTTCAGGCACTCGGGGGGCGGGTCCAGCGGGGTGTGGCGCTGCCGGGCCGGGGGAATGGACCCATGCGGGGGCGCTGCCGGCTCGGGGGACTCCTGCGCTCTATGGCACAGCAGGTTGGACAGGGAGCGGAAGGCATCCCCACACCTGTCACACTTGTAAGGGCGTTCCCCCGTGTGCAGGCGAACGTGCGCCATCAGCCCAGCCTTCTGAGAGAAGGCTTTGCTGCAGTAGGAGCATGAGTACGGCTTCTCCCCCGTGTGGAGCCGCTGGTGGGTCTTGAGGTGCGAGGCCCGGCCAAAGCTCTTCCCACACACCGGGCACTTAAAGGGCCGATCCCCGCTGTGGATCATTTTGTGAGCCACCAGGTGGGAGGACTGATGGAAGGACTTGCCGCAGGTCCCGCATTTGAACTTCCTCCCCTTGCTGTGAGAAGCGAGGTGAACAGTCAAGTGGGTCAGGGAAATGAAGGTCTTGTCACAGTCAGGGCAGCTGTGAGGGTCCGGGCGGAGGCGCCTCTGGGGGCGGCGTCCCGGGGGTGATCGGAGACAGGACGGGCATCTGGAGTGGTCGTCGGTTCTGTGCCGTCCTCGCCCGGCTGGAGGGTCGGAGGGGGCCAACGGGGTCTGCTCCTTCCGTAGTCTGAATTTACATCCACATTCTGAACAACGTCCAGCGTCTTTGTCGTCGACTTTACCCAGCATCGTGCAATCTGCAACCATAAGGATGAGGATAGTGGCGGCTTTACTCTATGGACACATCACGTCTCTATCCGCATCACCATGAAATGAATCGAAACGTCAACCATGCAGTGAACTCTCCGCATTGGGTCAGAATGTGAGATCTGGCGTAAAGCTCCACATCAGCAGGACATAAAAGTACATATTACGCATGAATGGTGAGGCTGGAGAACACAATATGTAGACCGCTGTCAACGCCCCCCACCCCCCCATCCCTATTGACAACAAAATCCAAGAGGAACCCCGAGCATCAGACATCTGATACCCGGGACACAGAGAAGAACGACCACAGCACCGTCTAGTGAGGTGGAGGAGGAACGACCACAGCATCATCTAGTGGAGGAGGAAAGACCACAGCACCATCGAGTGGAGGAGGAACGACCACAGCACCATCTAGTGGAGGAGGAACGACCACAGCGTCATCTAGTGGAGGAGGAACGACCACAGCGTCATCTAGTGGAGGAGGAACGACCCCAGCATCCTCAAGTGAGGTGGAGGAGGAACGACCACAGCATCCTCTCTAGGACTAGGAGGCCCAGGAGGACTAGGGGTCCTAGGAGGACCTGGAGGACTAGGGGTCCTATGAGGACCAGGAGGACTAGGGGTCCTAGGAGGACCAGGAGGACTAGAGGGCCTAGGGGGACTAGGAAGACCAGGAGGACTAAGGGAAACTAGGCAGCATCATTTAGCAAGGTGGTGGAGGAACGACCACAGCCTCATCTAGGTAGGTGGTGAGCGACTCTGCGGTCCTGACATCGGCAGGGAGCTTGCAGTGGTGGAACGAGCTCCCTCTGATGTCTGGACCACAGAGTCGCGAGTCACAAGCTTCCGCAAAAGACTCAAGACTCACTTGTTCAGAGTTCACCTAGACCAGGGGTCGGCAACCCGCGGAACGGGGGCCTCATGTGGCCCTTTGGCACCGACTTTATGGCCCTTTTGCCATAATTCGAAATTAACGTTTATGGGATTAAATTTCCTATGATTGTTGTAGGCCAAAGTCAACCATACATCCTCAATTTGTAAAAATATATTGCTTGTATATGGCATGAAAAAAGTTTTTTCAGCATAAGTTGTGCATCACAAGTCTATCCTGGCACCTACTTTCTGAGCGGTTAGCTTGCTAAAATCGCCTAGCTATGGATCCAAAGGCAAAACATATAGAAGCTGAAAACAACATCATACAGCCCTGATATTCAGAAGCTCTGCAATGAAATTCAGAAACAAAAATCCCATGAAACTCGAAGACAAAGGTAGGGGGTGTTTGATTTTCTCATTCATTATAGGAGGTTGTAAGGTTTAATATTGATTTTTCCTTATGCAGGCCGCAAGTGTTGCTGGGAATCAATGCAACAAGACTCATAATTATTTTTTTGAAATGTTTACCAGTGTTGTTATTTTCAATGATGCAATGATATTCATCTCAATTGCACAAACATGGACTGAAACCGAAGAACTAGGCCTGCTCAATTTCAACTTAAAAAACAGATTTCACCTCCCTCATTTCTTGTTAGATGTACCATCCACTCAAATGCTTGTTTTGTGGCCTATGTTTTATTGCAATTGCATCTATTCATTGCATAAATCCAATTGTTGTATATGCCTATACAGGCTATTTAATTGCTAAAGTAGCTATATAGCCAATTACAACAAATATGCGGCCCCATACAGCTACCCCACTTCTAACCAAAAAATGGCCCTTAACAAAGATAAGGTTGCCGACTCCTGACCTAGACTCTGCATAACCACCCCTGCCCACCCCTCCAACTGATTGTATTTTGTACGTCCTGAGACTTAATGTATGCACCTATTGTATGTTGTATTTAGTTATACCGTAATAGGCCTACTCAGTTGTGTAACCAGATCATTAGTGCTTGGCACTTGGTTCTATGAATATCCTTAATGTACCAACAGCGATATAATGTTTCTCTTTCTTCTGACAAATGTCAGAAGAAATTGTAAGTCGCTTGTAAGTCGCTTTGGATAAAAGCGTCTGCTAATTGCCCTGAATGTAAGGCTGCATCCCATTTCTACCCCTTACCCCTCCCCCTTGTTTTGAAGGGTGTAAGGGGTGTCCCAATTCTCATTTGGTTTAAGGGGTAGGGCCAAGACAAAAGGCTACTTAGCCCTTGAAACAAAGCTTTCCAAGGACCACACTTTAAAGGGAGGACTTCGAGGAAAATCCGGCCGAAAATGCATTTTTACTAGTTGTTATCATTCAGACTCATGCTGTAAAGTTGACTGTAATATTCGGCTCGAAGTCATACACGGACAATGCGATCTCTGAGCTCGATATAAAACATGACATAACGGTCAATAACCGTTGAACTATACATACAAGCTTTTGGCGCTCTCTAGTGGCCAACCGAAATCGCCAAATAAACAAACAGCAGCGATGGCTCAAGTGAAGGACACGCACAAATATAAGTATTTTCAGCATTTTAATTAAGGCAGACTGGTGTAATAATACTATTTTCGAGCGTTTTTTAATTGTGAAGTTAGTTTTGAATCACTAGTCAAGTTTGTTTTGATTCACTCGTCAAGTTTGTTTTGAATCACTAGTAGCCGATGCTAATGTGTTCCGCTATCGCTATTTGTTGAGATAGATATCCGATAACCCTTGACATGTTAAGGTTTCAAGTAAAATTTGTGTGCAGTAGATTTGCTTACTATTACTATTCCATGGTTGATTATTTCGGCGCACTGCTTTGATATCGGTAAACCTGCCACCTAGGCTACGTCACTCGCCTGTCAAACTGAAGATTTCCTTTCCACTTTTAAGGGACACCACAGGAGACCAGACGGCTCATTAATTTCAGAGCGACCAGGGAAAACGAGTCCCTAAAATCTAAAATGATTGCTAGAAAACAGTGGGAGTGAGTCTTTCGTTGTTCAATCTTTTCATTCTTGTGTCTGTTTTCTACTTTGGTATTTCTGTGTTGAGCTTAATAGCATACTGAATGTCTGTGTCGTCATACTGTACATCGGTTATTGTCTACTTTTAATAAAGAAACCAAATGCAATATGTTCTTGTACTGTTGTGCTTTGATATAGTGGTCAGTTAGAATGAAGATCAAATCACATTCCAGTGACCTTAATGTGTTTGTGCATGTAAGACATGGATTTTTGTCAACAAATTATTCACGACAAGACACAGTCTTCTTTTGCATAACTCCTCCAAGCGATGTGTGTGTACTCTATCGAT
The DNA here is from genome assembly GCF_031168955.1 of Gadus macrocephalus. Taxonomy (NCBI): domain Eukaryota; kingdom Metazoa; phylum Chordata; class Actinopteri; order Gadiformes; family Gadidae; genus Gadus; species Gadus macrocephalus. The sequence goes on from NC_082401.1 coordinate 1,110,426, forward strand.
TGAAGGAGCTTGGTTAGATTTCATTCCAACCAACTATGGCAATGTTTTGATATGTTGAGGGGAGTGTCTTATGTCTGCATTTATTTGAAAGAGCATATGCACAGAAAAGCAGACGGAGGGAGTTACAATGGAGATCCTGTGAGTTTTTAAAGCCATGTGACGCGTCACATAGGGAAGTTAACGCCAGCATTTATGTTATGTGAGGCAACGCAACGCAACGTATGCTTGATCTGAAACATGCCTACTCTTGGCCTCTGTTGACATAGCAGTCAGCTGTCCGCAGTCAGCGACGATGAAGCCACGTAATGGAGGGGCGTCTCATTTCTTCGGGGAACGTTTTACCCCTCTGTATTGAGGGGCAAGGGGAAGGGGTAAGGGGAAGGGGTAAGGGGGAGGGGGAAGGGGAAGGGGTAAGGGGTAGAAATGGGATTGGGCCTAAATGTAATGTTTTCTCTTCTCTTCCATTTACCAACCGATAAAAACACTAGACGAGTCTCTGAAGACAGACTAGGAGGACTAGAGGGACCAAGAGGACTAGAGGGACTAGGAGGACTAGAGGGACTAGAGAGACCAGAGGGACTAGGAGGACTAGGAGGACTAGAGGGACCAGGAGGACTAGAGGGAGTAGGAGGACTAGAGGGACTAGGAGGACTAAGAGGACTGCGAGGGACTAGGAGGACTAGAGGGACTAGAGAGACCAGAGGGACTAGGAGGACTAAGAGGACTAGAGGGACCAGGAGGATTAGAGGGACTAGGAGGACTAGAGGGACTAGGAGGACTAAGAGGACTGCGGGGGACTAGAGAGACTAGAGGGACTAGGAGGGCAAGAGGGACCAGGAGGACTAGAGGGACTAGGAGGACTAGAGGGACTAGAGGGACTAGAGGGACTAGGAGGACTAGAGGGACTAGGAGGACTAGGAGGACTAGAGGGACCAGGAGGACTAGAGGGACTAGGAGGACTAGAGGGACTAGGAGGACTAAGAGGACTGCGGGGGACTAGAGAGACTAGAGGGACTAGGAGGGCAAGAGGGACCAGGAGGACTAGAGGGACTAGGAGGACTAGAGGGACTAGAGGGACTAGGAGGACTAGAGGGACTAGGAGGACTAGGAGGACTAGAGGGACTAGGAGGACTAGAGGGACTAGGAGGACTAGGAGGACTAGAGGGACTAGAGAGACCAGATGGACTAGGAGGACTAGGAGGACTAGAGGGACCAGGAGGACTAGAGGGACTAGGAGGACTAGAGGGACTAGGAGGACTAAGAGGACTGCGGGGGACTAGAGAGACTAGAGGGACTAGGAGGGCAAGAGGGACCAGGAGGACTAGAGGGACTAGGAGGACTAGAGGGACTAGAGGGACTAGAGGGACTAGGAGGACTAGAGGGACTAGGAGGACTAGAGGGACTAGGAGGACTAGGAGGACTAGAGGGACTAGGAGGACAAGAGGGACTAGGAGGACTAGAGGGACTAGGAGGACTAGAGGGACTAGGAGGACTAGAGGGACCAGGAGGACTAGGAGGACTAGAGGGACCAAGAGGACTAGAGGGACTAGGAGGACTAGGAGGACTAGAGGGACTAGGAGGACTAGAGGGACTAGGAGGACTAGAGGGACTAGGAGGACTAGAGGGACTAGGAGGACTAGAGGGACCAGGAGGACTAGAGGGACTAGACGGACTAGGAGGACTAGGAGGACTAGAGGGACTAGGAGGACTAGAGGGACTAGGAGGACTAGAGGGACCAGGAGGACTAGAGGGACCAGGAGGACTAGAGGGACTAGGAGGACTAGGAGGACTAGAGGGACTAGGAGGACTAGAGGGACTAGGAGGACTAGGAGGACTAGAGGGACTAGGAGGACTAGAGGGACCAGGAGGACTAGAGGGACTAGAGGGACTAGAGGGACTAGGAGGACTAGAGGGACTAGAGGGACTAGGAGGACTAGAGGGACTAGGAGGACTAGGAGGACTAGGAGGACTAGAGGGACTAGGAGGACTAGGAGGACTAGAGGGACTAGGAGGACTAGAGGGACTAGGAGGACTAGGAGGACTGCGGGGGACTAGAGAGACTAGAGGGACTAGGAGGGCAAGAGGGACCAGGAGGACTAGAGGGACTAGAGGGACTAGAGAGACTAGAGGGACTAGAGGGACTAGGAGGACCAGGAGGACTAGAGGGACTAGAGGGACTAGAGAGACTAGAGGGACTAGAGGGACCAGAGGGACTAGAGGGACCAGGAGGACTAGAGGGACTAGAGGGACCAGGAGGACTAGAGGGACTAGAGGGACGAGGAGGACTAGGGGGATCAAGAGGACCAGGGGGACTAGAGGGACGAGGAGGACTAGGGGGATCAAGAGGACCAGGGGGACTAAGAGGATTAGGGGGACCAGGGAGACTAAGGGGGACTAAGAGGAGTAGGGGGACTAGGAGGACAAGGGGGACTAGGTGGAGGACTATAGAGGACTAGGGGGAGTAGGAGGACGATGTGGACCAGTAGGAATAGGAGGACCAAAAAAATATCCTTGTGTCGATATATATATATTTTTACAAACAACAAAGTCCGCCAATACAAACAAATCAAACATATAATAATAATAATAATAATAATACATTTAATTTAGAGGCGCCTTTCAAGACACCCAAGGTCACCTTACAGAGCATATAGTCATCATTCAAAACTATGTAAAACAGACTAGGAATAAAAGGAAAACAGAGGTTAAACATGAAGAATAATAATAATTAATAACACTCAAAGACGCCTAAAGTGAAGGGGGGACCCTACTAACCACCACCAATATGTAGCACCCACTTGGGTGATGCACGGCAGCCAATCGGTGCCAGAACGCTCACTACACACCAGCTTGAGGTGGAGAGTTAGGGATGAGGTGGAGAGTGAGGGAAAAGAACATATTTAAACACTATCGACCATATTTAAACACTGTCGATCAGATTTAAACAATATCGACCACATGTAAACCCTATCGACCACATGTAAACACTATCGCCCACATTTAAACACTATCACCCACATTTAAACACTATCACCCACATTTAAACACTATGGACCACACGTAAACCCTATCGACCACATTTAAACACTATGGCCCACATTTAAACACTATCGCCCACATTTAAACACTATGGACCACATTTAAACACTATGGACCACATGTAAACCCTATCGACCACATGTAAACCCTATCGACCATATATAAACACTATCGACCACATTTAAACATGTAAACCCTATCGACCACAATTAAACACTATCGACCACAATTAAACACTATCGACTACATTTAAACATGTAAACCCTAATACGACAATATAAGTGCATACCCAGACAGCAGACAAATATTGAAGAAACCTTGATGGTTGAAATTTCAATGCAAAATAAATGTTGAATCACCATTACCGTATCGATGAAACCTGATGTTATCAATGTTGATGGCAGCAACATTGGAACAACATTGATCTATTGTTATCTTTATGATTGAATGAATAAGCATTGATATTTGGGTTACCGGGTGTTACGTGTGTGTGTTTTTCCTCTGCTGTTCTGTGTGCTGTTCCAGGTATCACCCTCCCCATCGGACTGATCAGACACACCTGCAGCCCCTCAGCAATCATGTGGATTGGTATAAGGCTGCAGGGATGAGAGCAGACGTGGCCAGTGGGCCAGATAGGCGAACCGAGTGGGTTCGCTGTCGGACGCGAGTCGGAGCTACGTGGGCTCTTCGTCGTGGCATTGCTCCCTCAGTGGAGGGTTAGTAGTGTTTGTTGCTCCCTCAGTGGAGGGTTAGTGTTGTTTGTTGCTCCCTCAGTGGAGGGTTAGTAGTGTTTGTTGCTCCCTCAGTGGAGGGTTAGTGTTGTTTGTTGCTCCCTCAGTGGAGGGTTAGTGTTGTTTGTTTGTTTGTGGTTCTTTTCTGTGTTAACACAAGACTCATTTAAACAATAAATGGTATATTGTTTGAAGCTCCGCTACTCTCTTCTGTTCTTAAAACGCCCGTTATTATATTCATTGTTGCTCCCCCCCCCTTCCCCCTGGACATCAACGGGGTGGGTCGTAACAATTGGGGGCTCGTCCGGGATCGGTTAAAGAAATTAGTAGAGATGTTTGTAGTTTTTTTTGTCTAGTTTGTTTTCAAAGTGAAAAGTCACTTCCGGTGGTTCACGGTGGGTATTGGCGTCCGGGTGTGCACGCTCCCGCCTTCACAGGTTACTAACAACTCCCTCAGTTAGACAGAAGTGTCCAGCTGGGTCGCACAGCGGCTCCTCCTTCGGACACTTGTTTTTTGTTTTCCTTTATTATTTTCGGAGTAAATCCTGGGCGGGGATAGAGTTCCCCGACGGAGGTAGGCGTTTCAGGACTCCGGTCGCTGAAGTTTTGCCTTTCAAGTCGCCTCGAGCCCGGCACGCTCCAGAAGATAGACAGGTTAGTTCTTGTTAGGTAGGGTCTGGGGGATGCTTGTTTATTGTAAGGTTGGGTTTGTTTGTGTGTGCAGCATCCGGCGTTAATAGTTGTTACGTCTGCCCCGGAGTGAGTTGGTGACACGCTAAAGTGTTGGTAGCTTAGCCTAGCGGCTAAGCGCTATTGTCGGCGTGATGGCTGGTGTGACAGCGTTTAGTGTGGAGGAGTTTGTGCCGTGCCTGCGTCTGCGTGCCTGCGTGTGTGTGCGTACCTGCGTGTGCGTACCTGCGTGTGTGTACCTGCGTTTTTTTGTGTGTGTGCGCCTGCGTCTGCGTGCCTGCGTGTGTGCGTACCTGCGTGTGCGTACCTACGTGTGCGTACCTGCGTGTGTGTGCACCTGCAAAACATCCGTTTTTTCGGGGTGGGTCGTAACACCGGGCGATATTGCCAATGTGTTGAAAAGTCATTGATTTAGAGTTGACTGGGAAACGACCGTTGTTGAAAAGCCATCGATATATAGTTGACCGGGCAATATGATTGAAAATCCATCGATTTTTGGTTGACCGGGAGATCATCGGGTGGTAGACCAACGTACTTCACCGGACACATCTAATTTCTGGACCCTTGACCCATACGATCAGGTAAGCTTGCTTACGTAATGTTCGATATGAATGAATTGTGCCAAATCAAATACTGTTACTCGTTAACATGGTGGTAACCCACGCAGTACTGCAGTCATTGAAATAGATTTTGTTAAATCAATGTCAAAATCTGCCAAAGTTAATGTAACTTCGTGCTGATGGCTATCGTCGTTAGCTTCCAACAGGTTACAATAAGTTAGCAAAACCTCAGAGTCCAGTTTGTTTTTGTGGCAGCTAGCTCGAAATTCATATCTGTACCATTATATTTATTGTTTTCTATTACCGTTTTTTTCTTGAGTTAGTTGTTGTACTAACCTTAGCCAACTATGTTTGGGAACTTTTTTTCGTGTTTTTTATCCGTGTGTCTCATTCTTTGGACAATTTTTCCCGACCGCGTCTCCGTTGGGGCGCAACAATGCGGCGTATCTATTGTTTACACCCGAGATCAGCTGTTGTCGCTACAACCATCGGCGCTGATGCGGGAGAGACCTGAAATCCCCAGAGAACTGAGAAGGAAGTTCAGGGGATGTAAGGCTGGACGTAAACACCGAGAAAAGAAGCAGAGATATAAACCATCTCTCCCTTCTATCACCATGGGGAATGTGAGGTCGTTGGCTAATAAGACGGACGAGCTGGCAGGCTTGGTGAGGACTCAGCGGGTGTATCGTGAGAGCAGTGTGCTGTGTTTCACGGAGACGTGGCTCCATGAGGACATTCCGGACGTTAATGTTACTGTGGACGGCTTTCAGACTGTTCGGGCGGACAGGAATCACAGAGAGAGTGGCAAGAGGAAAGGTGGTGGACTTGCTATTCTTATTAACAACAAGTGGTGTCATCCTGGTCACGTCACGGTGAAGGAGCGGGTGTGCAGCCCGGACATTGAACTGCTTGCCGTGAGTCTTCGGCCATATTATCTGCCGAGGGAGTTCTCACATGTGATATTCCTGGTTGTTTACATTCCTCAGACTGCAAACGCGGTGCACGCAAGTGACGTCATCCACACCGTCGTCGCGGGACTTCAGACACGGCACCCTGACGCATTCATCGCGATATCTGGGGACTTCAATCACATCACTCTGGCTGCAACACGGCCTACTTTCAAGCAGTTTGTTGACTGTCCTACCAGGGAAAACAAGACACTTGACCTGCTGTATGCAAATGTTAAGGATGCTTACAGCTCCACTGCCCTTCCTCCTCTTGGAAAATCAGACCACAACCTCATCCACCTGCAGCCCCTGTATAAGCCCCAAGTCCAGCGGCTACCTGTGACCACCAGGACTGTGAGGAGATGGTCACAGGAGACCGATGAAGCTTTGCAGGGCTGCTTTGAACTAACAGACTGGGAGTTGCTCTGTGATTCACATGGAGAGGACCTTGATGATCTCACGGACTGCATAACAGGGTACATCAACTTCTGTGTGGACAGTGTTGTTCCTACAGTGACTGTACGCTGTTTCCCCAATAACAAGCCGTGGGTCACCAGAGACATCAAGGTCCTGCTGAATGAGAAGAAGAGGGCCTTCAGAGATAGGGACAGGGAGCAGATGAGGCGGGTACAGAGGAAGCTTAAGGAGAGGATCCAACAGGGTAAGGACAGCTTCAGGATGAAGTTGGAGCGCAAACTCCAGCAGGACAACCTGAAGGATGTGTGGAGCGGCATGAGGAGCATCACTGGCTACAAACCATCGGGCAGCCAAACAATAGGAGGTGGTACTGAACGAGCCAACGAGTTGAACCTATTTTTCAATAGGTTTGATGAGAGGGCTTCGGACTACCCCTCCCCCAGCTACTCTACAACCATCCACCTCCAAACCTCCAGCCCTGCTGCCCACCCTCCATTCCTTCCTGACTACACCCTACCTGTTCTCTCCCCCCCACCATCACCTCTCCCCACACCCTTCAACAAACACGGCAGACAGACCTTCACTGCAGAGCAGGTGAGGAAGGAGCTGTGCAGACTCCGCCCAGGCAAGGCAGCAGGACCCGACGGTGTCAGCCCTAGGGTCCTCAAAACATGTGCAACCCAGCTGAGTGGAGTTCTGCAGCACATCTTCAACCTGAGCCTGAGTCTGGAGAGGGTCCCTGTACTGTGGAAGACATCCTGCCTGGTACCTGTACCGAAGAAGGCGCGTCCCAGCATCCTCAACGACTACAGACCGGTGGCACTGACGTCTCACCTGATGAAGTCACTGGAGAGGCTGGTCCTGTCACTTCTTCGGCCCTTGGCCAGCTCATCATTGGACCCTCTTCAGTTTGCTTACCAGCCGAGACTAGGTGTGGAGGACGCCATCATCTTCCTGCTCCACCGTGCCTGCGCCCACCTGGACAGTCCGGGAAGCACTGTGAGAATCCTGTTCTTGGACTTCTCCAGTGAGTTCAACACCATCCGGCCTGCTCTGCTGGGGAGTAAACTGACGGCGATGCAGGTGGACCCCCCCCTGGTTTCCTGGATTACTGTGTGTCTGTTACACAGTGTCTGATACTGTGGTCAGCAGCACTGGGGCTCCTCAGGGAACTGTTCTTTCCCCCTTTCTGTTCTCCCTGTACACCTCAGACTTTCAGTTCCTCTCTTTCAGTCCTGCCACCTGCAGAAGTTTGCGGACGACTCTGCAATTGTTGGCTGTGTTAGTGAGGGGAAGGAGGAGGAGTACAGGAGCGTTGTGGACTCCTTTATCGAGTGGTGTGCAACTAACCATCTGCTTATCAACCCCACCAAGACTAAGGAGCTGGTGGTGGATTTCCGCAGGAGGAAATCTGCCCCTACACCCATCTCCATCAACGGTGTGACTGTGGATGTTGTCCAGGATTACAAATACCTTGGAGTATTCCTGGATAACAAACTGGACTGGGCCAAGAACACCGAGGCTGTTTACAAGAAGGGCCAGAGTCGACTCTATTTCTTCTCTATTTTGACCTTCAGCAACAGACTCATCCTCCCCCGGTGTAACACAGAACGCTTCTGTGTCTTTTCTTCCTGTGGCCATCAGACTGTTTAATGCATCTACCTCCGGCTGCAGAAGGGACCGTGGAGACACTATGCCCTGAGACCAATGTCACTTTATTTATTTATTTATTTTTACCCAATTTATTTATTAATATATTTATTTATTTTTACCAAATTTTCAATTAATCACTTTAGTTAATTTATGCTGCCAACAATTGCTGCTATAATATTTATCACGTTAGCACTTTTACCACTAATACCACTTTTATCCAATCGCTCCTTTTCACTTATTTAGTTTGTACTTATTTTATTTCCATCTATTTTATCTATTTTGACTCTAACCCTGTATTACTTTCCCACCTTTGTATTGTAACTGTTGCACAGTAATTTCCCTCGGGATAAATAAAGCACCTTGAATCTTGAATCTTGAAAACAGCACCGCTTTTTCTTCTGACCTCCGGTGAACACAGGCACCAACGCTGGCATAGTGCAACCTGCCGGTGTGCTACCAATTTCTGCTCCGTTGTCAGTTCTATTTCATGTAGGCTACGCCGTCTAGGCTTCACCTTATGGGTTTGACCCATAAGGTGAAAAATTTCAACTATGCACCAATCAACGTGGGCACCGCCCAGATTTCCAACGGTACCGTGCATATAAGGGGGCGCAAACCGCCGCCCATCCTCCCTTTTCTTTCAGCAATTTGATCAACGGAAAACGAAGATATGACTTCCAACCTTAAGATGGTGGCAGCGGCGTGGGTGAGGCCACGGACCAACAGCCCTTTTCAGGGCCACTGGAGAGCGCTCCTATAAGAGCTGGGGGGCCCTTTTCAGGGCCTCAGTGCGCCTCCTGTCCCGCTTCCCTGGGGCCGGGTGACGTGTTTCAGGTGCCTCGGCGCTGAACACGCCGCGGCTGCCTTGGTTGCTCCCGCCTCCTGCGCCGCCTGCCGCGCGCTGCCTGAAGAGGCAGCGCCTCCCCGTCGGTGGACCTCGCTGAGGCCATCGACATCTTCAGGGCCGGAGTTCCGGACGCCCAGGACGCCGACGACGAGCACTTCGAGGTTGACGACGTCGCCTCCTTGGACGACGTCTTTGCTGGTTCTGCGTCCGAGTTCTCCCGCTCCGGGGCTTCCACCGAAGCCACTGTTGTCCCGAGGGAAAAACCACGCCGGATGGCCGATCTCTTCGGCGAGATCATGGGTGAGGCGGCGGCCATCAAGGGCATCCCTATGCAAGCCCCGCCTCTCACCCCCATGTCGTATGACATGCAGGGCGAGTGTTTTCGCACCCCGTCTTCCTCCCGGCGGGCTACCTAGTGCCCCCTGTTCCCACCGGTTCAGCACCTTTTCACCGCTGCGGGTGGGGACCCCTCTACTCTGAAGGCCCCGGTGAGGGCCTTCACTGACTTCACCAACGTGGAAGGGTGGGCTGATACTCAGGCGAGGGGGAGCTTCGCCTGGAGCCTTCCCTAGCAGCGCTTCTCTGTCTGGGCGCCGGATGGCATTCTAACGAGAAGCGGCTGCCCCCCGACCGCCTCCAGAAGCAGATTACCGGCCTGACGGACAGGGTGTTCGTCTGTGCCTTGCAATCTGCGGCGGCGGTCAACAACATCGCCCTGCTCTCCTCTGCCCTGGTCACCTTGTCGGCTGGCAGGGAGGCTTACGGCCCGGAGGACGCCGCGAGATGGCTGACGGTTTCCCGCTTCTCCAGCGCCATCCTTCAGCTATGCCAGCCGATAGCCCTTTTCGGCCGGCCGGCATATGGTGTGGGCCACCATGATCCAGAGGGCCATATGGCTCTCTGACAATGCGGTTCCGGAACGAGAGCGAGCCAGCCTCGTCCAGGGCCCATTAGCTCCGGATGGACTAATTGGGCCCCGGTTCTCGGAGGTGCTCGCTCACCAGCATTCCGTCTGTGAGCATCATTCCCGGTTCAGGGCGATTCTCACGGGCTCCTCCCACCAGCAGGCCGGGAGGAAGCGGGGTCCAGGCTGGTTCCAGCGCTCCAGGGGGCCGCCTCCACCTCCAACCCCGATGCCGCAGCAGCAGTCGCAGCCGCAGCAGCAACAGCAGCCGCCGCCGCAGCCGGGGAGAGCAGCACCGCAGGGCAAGAACTTCCGCAAACCTGCTCCCTCTTTTTCTTATCCCAATAAAGAAAAGAAAGGCCGTTCGACCGAACGGCAGTACATACTCCCTAAAGAGCGATATTCCTTTAGATTCCCTCTTCCTCCCCCTCAGCCAGATGGCTGTAGGGTGGCGGTCGGACAGCGTTTTTACATAACCTCTGGTTCTCTTGCTTCTAAGAAGCGGCGTCCCTTTGAGCTTCGTGGGCGGACTGGAGGCTCATTACACAAGCCCGTGGATACGGACGCTTGTACTAGTTTCCTAGTTTCCCACATTATCCCCTCTATCTCCCTTCTACAGTCTGTGGAAGGTGAGAAGACGGGTCTGCGCGCTGTGGTTACAGCCAGCGGACAACGCGCGGTCATGAGTGCTACGGCTAGACGGCTCGTTGCCTGTTCAGCGGACACGAGCGCGGAGTCTAGACAGCTCGCTGTTTGTACAACGACTAGCTCAGTAACGTCTACCACGCTCGCTGAGCCTCCTCCCTTTCATAGGATGCCCCCCTTGGTCCATACACTGTATGGAGGCGGTTGGGGCCGAGAAATACGGGTTATTCCTGGACAGCGTTCCTCAGCTGTCAGCTCGCCCTCTCTCCTGACTGCTATGCGTGTTGGCTAGAGCGGTGCGTCCTACCATCGTGGTTTGACAACAAGTATCGTGAATTTTAACCGAGATATAAAACACTTAGACTTATTTAAGAGAGAGTAAAAGAAAACGAGGGGTCCGGAGCAAGTATTGACAAAAGACTTTATCGTGAAGAAAAACAACAACGATAACAGCCGAATGGGTCTGCAGAATCACTGCTGGACCATGGATCTCAGCTTCTTCTTATCCACACACATACAACAGTTTCTTTGTTGAGGTTTCCGCCCACATCAATCCTGAGTTCGTCTAACCACATTTTCAACAAAATAATTTAGGACACCAGTCTGAGGTCAGCACGCATTAACCCCGTAGCTTCCTGCTCATATCATGGGTTCCACCATCTGTTCTGACCCCAGACTCACAGGCACCGTGTGTCTTCTACCATTAAGATATACAGGCCTAATAATAATCATAGTTTACCATAGAATATAATCATTAATTTCTACCACACAACCCCCCTCTTGTGGCTGCCAAGACCACAACAAAAACATAACAGTCGTTTAGGTCAGATTTTGCACTACATTTGATCATCGTTAAAAACCTTTAAGTATGTTCAGGGATCTCAACCTGCATAATTCTCAGGAATCTCAACCTGTTGTTTAAGGCAAAAAAGATCTATCAAATGTCTAACTAGAATTCACACATAACATAGTATTTTCAGCATGCATTGAAAATTAGCATTTCAGAATATATGACATAAAAATATGAAACTCAAAAAATGACATTTCAAAAAATAAGTAAATAATAGAAATTAAAAATTAAGATTGTCCGTAAGCATGCATAGATTCGTATAGCTCTGATTACAGTCATGCTGTATAAATGTTGGGGGTTCGGGTTGTCCTATTTTATCAATTCTTATGTTCTCGTCTGGTCCGTATGCTCTCTTCCGTTTGTTTAGTTTATTATTTTCTAAGTTACCGACAACATCATTTATTGATGGTGGTATTGGTTTCAAATTCTCGGCATCTTTCCATAATTACGTTCCATGGCTCTGGTCATATTTATCTTCAAGATATTTGATATGGTGACTCGATCCTAACAGCGGAAAACATTTCATTGAACATATAACATACTTTTTCTGATATGGGATACCTTCCGTTCGTGTTCTATTTAGATTGACCTCTAGATCATACTCCTGCTGTGTCCGTTCTTTTAAGCTAAATTCTAAATCCTATTTAGTATTTACGACATATAGGCTACTGCATCCTTACGATTTTTGCTACACAAATAAGTTATTTGCCTTGGTGGGTCTCATAGGTAATACAAATCATTGTTAACAATACAACAATGAACACATATCCTGGTTATCATACAATCATCTGGTCAAAGGGCACATAAACAAAAATATCCATAGGAATCCAAGCTAATAATTTTGGTTATATGTAACAAGACCATAAAACTGTCGGCATGTGCAAAAGTAAAGTACAAAATTAGTAGTCATATTAAGAATTTAAAAAATTCAAGATTATTGATAGGCTAGCATGGATTTGGGTGGTTCAGGTGATCTTCGTGTATTGGTGCGCTGTTGCATGTGGGTGGTTTTGGACATTGTTATAATTGCAGCCATTGTTTCTTCTGTCGCCGTCTGAGCCTGTAATTCATGAACCCAAGACTCGTCCCTCCTTGTCAAGGGCTCAGCTCACAGAGAGGTTACTTTCACATCATGGGAGCCTCCTTCAGGCGTTCAATCGTCGTCGTGTCAGCAACAGGAAACCTGTAAACAACTTTCTCAAAGAACATCAACAGTCCCATTGTTGATGCAATGATACAGAAATAACGGGTTGCACTCGCAACCAAGTAACACTACACAATAACAAACATAACCTGGTATGGTTGATTAAAATTTGTTATTCAAGTAAATCCGGGATATTGATTATCTTATATACAGGCGCTACTACTAGAATAGTATAGGTGTTGACTATTCTACATATTACAGCTGGATAGGGTCGGGCCCCTCAGGTGATGTCTCGTCCACTTTCACCGGATCATATCTGATCCCCATGTAAGCCTGAATGGCACTTGGCGCTTCTGTAGCGCCCACTGCTGTGGTGATCAGCCGATGCAGTAGCCCTCGTGCACAGGGAATACAACGGCAGCCGGCTACAATAAACACGGTTGCTGCCATTATTCCCGCGACGGGCACTGACTGGATCATGCCTTTCCACCTCCCAAACATATTCTCCATCCATCCTGTGAAAGGGTCATTAATGCCGGAGTTCTCTGCTAATTCGAACCTGAGGTATTGTAATCATGCCAGCTCCCTGGCCACCAACCCATCCGGAGCTGTGTTATTGGGGATAAAAGTACAACTGGTTGTGCCTATCATCGCATACACCCCTCCTTGCTCTGTCAATAACATATCCATATTTTTATATTCCTTTAACCTTATTCGTGGAAAACTGTACGAACTGTTGCTGATTATGATATGTAATTTATCCAAACAATATTTTTTCTAATGGTGGACAACCAAAACAGAACCGATTCAAATCCTGCCGTTATTTGATTTCCTCATGTGACTGTTACTCCTTGCTCGGCGGACGTAGTTTGTAGGCTCCGGGTGTGTCTGCATCTGGCTCTGGAACTCTGTGTTTCTATTGTAGAAATACAGACTCATGTACAGCAGTTAGTTGTTCAAAAGCATATTTTCTTTAATTCTATTTTTAATTGTTCTAATGGAAGTCCCTTTTGGGACCCTCGAATGATAGGTGAAGGCATGGGTGGACCCTTAAGCATTTCATGCGGGGTTAGATGCGTCGTTCTGTTAGTTTTCATGCGATAACTCATTAGTGTCAACCGTAGTGCATTAGTCCTTTAATTTAGTACTCTAATTTAATTTTGTTAATTATTGTCTTGAGCGTCCCATTCCTCTCTCCACCATACCTTGTGGTTTGAGGATTGTAGACACAGACTAGTCTTTATTTGACATGCAGATGTTGAATCATTTGTTTGAGTGTTTTCTGAATAAACGCTGCTCTATCGTCTGAGCTAATTTGTCACGGAATTCCAAACCTTGGCATGACTTCTCTAGTCAGAAACTTGATTACTGTAGCCGCACTTTGGTCTTTTGATGGGACTGCTTCTGCCCATCTGTTGAACACTGTTTTTTTCAAATATTTCACACTCATTTAGCTGGATGTCAATCATTGTTTGCAAGTATGGTGAAGAAAAACCTTGTTTTCTAATTTTCTCTAATTCTCCTCAATACCTCCCCCCTTGCGCAATGGTCAAAGCCATGCGCATTAAATGATAAGCAAATCTAATAACGCTGTTGGTGCAACCAACGTCGAAACGTCTAACCTTAACCATCAGCAAACTAAAACCAATCTATTGGGAAGGGAAATCGAAACCAGTATGTCCAAATCCAAAGCCCAATATGGGTGGGTTTACCATCATCCGCCTGAAACCCAGCTGAAACTACATACGTTAGTGGGCTTCTATACCACAAAGAAAAATAAAATAAAATAAAACGCGACATGCCCCATTCCAAGACCACCTTTGCTACCAGAGCTGACATATCTGACTCCTGTTCCCCCTATACCTTTCACCAGTCGGCTTTTCCTATGATGGTTGCAGTTCGTCACTTCATGATCAAGTGAGCCAGTGCTCACAGTGACTCTGCCAAGTAATCGTGACTGTCCCTGTTTTAGGTTGTCCCGGGCTTCCAGGTGGGATCTTACCCGTCGTTGGCTAACCAGCCTTCCATACTGGCTCATTGCAGGATGCCGTACCTGGGATACGATCAATCCCCACCTATATGGTGGTATAGATCGCAAAGTGGAGGGATGGAGACAGAGTCTTCAGCCGCATCTGCCCTATGCAGCCATGTGTGTGCGTAATGGATACACATCAGGGCGACTATAAAACAAAAGGTAATTTATCAGAGTTAAAATTATTAAAGTGTTGCAGCAGCAGTAGTGGCATTTGAAAGGTAAACCCACTACTTCCGAATCCAATTTGACAACATAGCATGTAAGACCGCTTCCCAGCAGATGTGGCGTCAATCCACCTATTGTCCTTAACTAGGGAGATGTGAAAGAAAACAAAAATCACAATATTAAAACTTGCATTTTCAATATTGGGCGACTCACTTCTGTCTTAACCGTTACTCAAAATCACAATTCTCTTCATAATCCTACCCGATTGCCCTTCACTATCTATTTAAATTGGACGACCTAATTAAACCTTTTATTCTACCTATTGCTTGCATTTAGTGTTTTCCACATTTTGATTCACTACAATACCAAACCCTAACCCTCTATGTTGTTCTTAACTAGTTTATTCAACACTGAATTGATACATTGTTTCTATTTACTAATTAACCACATTGTTTTATCTGAAGTGTGCTTGTGTATCCCCTTGTGTACTCCATCACTCGGAGTAGGAGAGGATTCTCCCCTACCTCGGCAGCCCTGACACACACACGAGAACAGGCTCACACACACATCCTTTCTTATTTTATTTTACTTATTTTAAATGACATTCGTCATTGTGGATAACCTGAATTAGAAATTTGGATCGTACTTATTTGGTCTAAGTTTAAGTATTGCCGATTGTTTTTTCTAAATTATAAGATCACTTTCAATAAATTGTCTATTACTATCGTAATCTCTTAGGAAATATTTTATTTGTGTTGTTATCTTGGCACCAAGACCTCGTCAGGTCCAAGCACCAAAAATAACATCCACCTATCCACGCAGAGTCCATGGGTTGGGTCAGCTCCTCTTTTGATGAGTGCTTACCCTGGCGCCATTGAACCCATTGACTCCTGTGGAGTGTGGTGTGCAGACAATTTTTAACGCTAATTGCTCATGTTTTGGAGTCTAGATAATTATTCCTAAATCCTGTGATCACCATGTAACTTGCTCAGGGACATATCAACACTCAGCTAGGAGGAGCTGGGGATCGAACTAGCAACCTTTCGGTTACAAGACAACTTCTCTACCTCCTGAGCTAAACCGACCCCCAGCCCGCTCTCCGCTGATTTATTAGGTATGGCTCGGTCCGCATCCGCCCTTTTTTTTGCGTTTATTACCTCTCCCTTCTCCAAACACCTTCTTATCCAACCCGTTGTCTCACCAGTGCTCTGTGTACCAAGATGTATTGATCTATACCACATGGCACTTCGACGCGATGGAGAATCTCCAAGAACCACAGAATCACCAATCCCAGTGGTGGTTCTACGTTTTTTCTAAAACAGTGGATATAGGTTACATTCAGGGACCAATTACAGAGTACATCCAAGCGCACAAATAATCTATTCAGTACAATGCAAATTCAGTCTCTCTCTCACTCTCTCTCTCACTCACTCACTCACTCACTCACTCACTCACTCACATATACACCTTAAAATAATAATTCTCAGATTGTCATCCTTGGATGACAATAGGTATTAACTGCGTGTGTCCCGAGAATCCTAAAGTTTTGGTGAATTTTCCTGCCATGGGGAGGTGAGAGGCATAATTTGGACCTACGCAAGTGTAAGTGGCTCCAGTGTGGGCCATCGTTGGCGTGCCTCTGTTATTAATCAGAACCTGCAGTATTGGTTCCTCATTAGCTTGTTTTGTGATTGCTACAAGCTGACCCTCCCCCTGTGGATTCTCTGGGCACCCCTAGTATCCCTGACCCATAAAGGGACCCGCCTGTCCCTGGTCGCTGTTACCCTGTGTTTGCTTTGGTGGAAAAGGGTTAATCAAACAATCCTTCTTAGTATGTCCTTCCTGGTTGCACCCATAACATATTAAAGGACCTCTGCGTTGTACTTGGGATTCCTGTTTTTGATTGTTTTTATACTGTCCTTGGGGCCCCTTATACTGATTCTGCCTATTTTTATTTGTGGGGTTCCCATAATTATGGATGTGTACATGTGTGACAGTTGGAGTAGGTGACAGTTGGCTCTGAGGCTGTTGTACTGGGAGAGAGAATGCCTGTCGTTGATATTGGTTTTGAGGTGCGCCCTGCTGGAAGGCTTGCGATATTACAGCAGCTGGTTCTAAAACACCTGCCTGTCTCTTCTTATCTCTTTCCTTCCTTGTGAGATCTTCCAGCTGAAGCTGATATAGCTTCCTCTGGAACTCTTTGCTTTGTTCCTGTATTCTTTGTTCATTCTGACGATATTCATCCACTGCATGAACTAAATGGTCATTAAAATCTCTATGAGATCCTGATGTAAACAGTCCAACCACATCCTCTAGCTTGGCTTTGATTTGGCTGGGAAGTGTCTCCATCACAGAGTTTCTAAACAAGACAGAGAACACCGGATGGATCTCAGGATCCTCATCCGTCTCCATGCGCCATCTGTCTACTTGGGCCTGCAGGTAGGATGCAGGGTTCTCTATGTCACCAATGGGGAGACCTCTCATGTTTTTAGGATCCATGCAGACCGGGAGACTCCCTCCTGAGTGTGGCCCACATCGCCCCTAAAGATCAAGTGTAGTCTCATCATACTTTCCGTCCAGTATATTCAACCCTCCATTCCTCAGTACAAACTCTATCTTGGATAACCCCAATACTCTTGCCAACAGAGCTTTCAGGTCCCCCACTGCAATTAGCTTTCCCACTGTGAGCTCCTCAAATGTTCTAATCCATTTTGACGCCCCGTTATGTATTTTAGGGAGTTTAGAAATGACTCCCTCCAAGTCTTGTGAACCCCACGGTTCATAGTGGACCTGTTGTCCTTTGACTAGAATAGGATAATTTCCTGGGGAAGTGTCGGGTGCTTTTTTTTCTCTCTGTGATCTCCTTGGTCTCCCCTGTGTTTCGAGTGCCAGGGAGTCCCGTAATGCTGCACTACAGCAAGGCTCCTCTGGCCCTCGAAACGCACGGAAACTCTCTTCCCCATCTCTATCACTCCTTTTTTTCTGCCTCCTCTGAGCCTTCGTTCTCTTCTTTGTGTTTTTTCCTCTCCTTTTCTTTCCAGGAGAAGGCCCTTTGTAATTTTGCTCATTATCACCTTTAAGCAATATACGGTCTCTACTCAAAATCTCTACCACTGTTGGTGCCATATTCAATTATTATTTTATTACTTTATTTATTTTGAAACACACTATTTATTAATACAATTTATTTGAGTTTATTCTACTAGTTAGTTTAAATATTTTATTATCTCTAAGGCTACAAATGTGAACTCCTCCCCGGCGCTCGTCTCCCTCCCTGCTTTGCAGGCTCCTGCTCGTCCCCTGTGTTTGCTCGTGCACATGCAGTTAGAGTCAGCGCGATTTTGTTTAAGTCAAAGAAGATTTACACATTTATTCATTACTTCAACAAATTAACTATTCTCTATCCATCTTATTTATTTATGATTATCAATTACTTCAAACAAATTAACTATTCTCTGTCCGCCTAATTTATTTATGACAGAATCAACAAAAAATAAACCGGGTCGTAAAAATCTCTGAGGTAACTTAATCCTAACACGATTTAAATACAGACAATAAACCGATTCATACAATTTTTAATATTATATTGAAAAGGGTCCGAATTGTTTGTAATTAATTACAAATAAAAGGTTGACCGAGCGTAGAAACTGGCCTTTTGATTAAAACATGAACAGTCGAGTACTCCAACTCTGAGCTACTCAACCAGAACTTAAAACAAAAACCCTATTCCCTCAAAATGCCAACATCAGAATTAAAATTCACTCAATCGATCCGATGATCAGAAAATTGTTCAATCGACCCAAAAGAAAAGAAAACTCACTCAATCGATCCGAGATCAGAAAGCTGTTCGATCGGACCATACCAAGAGACAATTCAGTAGTCGGCACTTCAAGGAAACTCTTCTCAAATAAAATGAATTCATCGACGGCAATGTATTCCAACCCAGCTCTCTGGGATACTCTCAGTCTCAGACATCCAACAGGTACCTCAATCGACCTGCGGACCTGTACTGTCCTATTGGAACTTTGCCACTAATTCGATCCTCTAGAATACAGCCACAGGACTTTATAGTAGGTCTATTTAACCAAAACACCAAAACAACAAATAACAACAACTCGTATCAAAATAGGGAGCCACAAAGCGTCTTGGTCATTTAGAACCGCAGAGCGCATATAGCCTATGTGCGCGCGCACGTCAATCTCTCCCGGAGCCCATGTGTCTCACACTCGCTCATTATCTATAATTTTGGTTCGTTTGATCGAAGAGACACTTTACCTGCTGCTCAGCGTTCAGACGGGGCAAGAACAGATCAAACGACTCTATCCTATATATGGCAAGACAACTTACCCTTGAGCTCTGGTCGTATGATCCGTTCGCGTCCCGTCCTCTGGCCTGGCAGCTGGCGAGTCCCTATTTCCTCCTGTTTGCTGACGCCAATGTATCGTGGATTTTAACCGAGATATAAAACACTTAGACTAATTTAAGAGAGAGTAAAAGAAATCGAGGGGTCCGGAGCAAATATTGACAAAATACTTTATCATGAAGAAAAACAACAACGATAACAGCCGAATGGGTCTGCAGAATCACTGCTGGACGATCTCAGCTTCTTCTTATCCACACACATACAACAGTTTCTTTGTTGAGGTTTCCGCCCACATCAATCCTGAGTTTGTCTTACCACATTTTCAACAAAATAACTTAGGACACCAGTCTGAGGTCAGCACGCATTAACCCCGTAGCTTCCTGCTCATATCATGGGTTCCACCATCTGTTCTGACCCCAGACTCACAGGCACCGTGTGTCTTCTACCATTAAGATATACAGGCCTAATAATAATCATAGTTTACCATAGAATATAATCATTAATTTCTACCACACAAGTTGAGATGGGGTCATCCCATACAGTTCAAGCGCCGTCCCCCACCCTTTATGGGGTTGGTGGAGACCAGGCTACGGGATCTAGCGGCAAGCACGGCTCTGGAGAAGGGGGCCATCACTGTCGTTCCCCCCCATGAGTTACACCCGCTACTTCCTGGTTTCCAAGAAGTCAGGGGAGAAGAGACCTATTCTGGATCTTCGCGTGTTCAACAGATTCGTTGCCGCGAGGAAATTCAGAATGCTCACTGTCAGAGCGCTGCTCTGATGTGTGAGAGAGGGCGACTGGTTCATATCCCTGGATCTCAAGGATGCTTACTTCCACGTCCCTGTTTGGCAGGCGAACAGGAAGTTTCTCAGTTTTGCCTTTATGGGGATGGCGTACGAGTACCAGTGCCTGCCATTTGGCTACTCCCTGGCCCCGCTCACCTTCTCGAAGTGTGTGGAGACGGCGTTGGGACCGCTCAGGCGTCAGGGAAAGAGGGTTCCCTTCTACCTCGACAACCTATTTATTCTGAGCAACTCGGAGGAAGCTGCGAGAAGGGACACCATGACTGTGATAAACCATCTCTCTTTCCTGGGTTTTGCCATCAACTGGGAGAAGAGCTTCCCGCTCCCCGGCCGGCAGATAGACTTGGGGCTTTGCCTAGACTCAGCCGCCATGACAGCGATGCTCTCGCCTCCTCGGCGAGACGCCATCCTGTCGGCACTCACCCGCTTTCTCGTTCTCAGAAACGTGACCGCGCAGTCCACCATGCGCCTGTTAGGGCTGATGGCAGCCGCCCATCCCGTGGGATGGGAGCACCCGACACAAGCTCAGGGTGCTCCTCCTACCCCGTTCGGTGTCACCAGACCTGGAATATTGGGGAACCCCCCCCGCCTCTCTAAGGGGTGTTCCCCTGGGCAGAGTGAGGTCCTACGTAGTGGTCATCACGGACGCCTCGTTGACGGGTTTGGGAGGAACGTGCCTCTCTCACTCGGTGGGAGGCGAGTGATGCATGCCCCCTACAGTCCACATAAATGTGCTGGAACTTGTCGCTGTGAGGAAAGTGCTGTTGCATTTCTTTCACCTGGTACGTGGCCGCCACGTTCTGATCAGGACAGACAGTGTGTCGGTGGCGGCGTACATAAACAAAGGGGGGGAGTGCGCTCCTCTGCTCTCCACCAGAAGGCGGTCGAGCTCTGGCTGTGGGCTCATCAGTATCTCCTCAGTCTGAGAGCCCTGCATATTGCGAGCGCCCAGAACTTCGGGGCGGACCTCATGTCTCGCGGCGGTCCCCGCCGCGACGAGTGGAGGTTACATCCCGACATTGTCACATTGACTGATCTGGCAGAGGTTCGGGACGGCTCAGGTGGACCTGTTCGCGTGCAGGGAGAACACACACTGCAGGTGGTGGTTCTCTCTCAAACCTCGGGATCTTCCCCTGTTGGGGGGGATGCGTTGGCGCACCCACCTTGGCCGCGGGTTCTGTTGTATGCGTTTCCCCCCGCTCCGGCTGAT
This sequence comes from Gadus macrocephalus, assembly GCF_031168955.1. Lineage (NCBI taxonomy): Eukaryota > Metazoa > Chordata > Actinopteri > Gadiformes > Gadidae > Gadus > Gadus macrocephalus. The sequence continues at coordinate 1,131,429 of NC_082401.1, forward strand.
CCTTCCTCTTCTGGAACGGGTCAGACAGGAGAGACTGTCCCTGATTATAGTGGCCCCGGAGAACCGCTCAGTCTTTGGTTGCCAGAGCTGGCGGCGCTCTCACGGACGGCGCCGTGGCCGATACCGTTCAGACCGGATGCACTTTCACAGGCCCACGGGAAGGTGCATCAACCGCCCGATGTATCGGGACGGCTGTTGGTCTGGCTCCTGAGAGGTTGATCCTGCAGGGCAAAGGTTTGCCTGAAGCAGTTATCAACACTATCCAGGTTGCTCGTGCACCTTCTACTTCTTCCCTCTATGCGGCGAAGTGGTGCGCATTCTCTGATTGGTGTGACAGGAACCACGCTGTCCCATCCCATTGCGAGGTGGTAAGCGTGCTTGCGTTTCTACAGCACTTATTGGAGAAGGGTTTGGCTTTTTCCACTATCAAGGTCTATGCGGCAGCTGTTTCGGCTGGCCATGCGGGCTGTGATGGTGGACCGATCTTCAGCCATCCACTGGTCAAGAGGTTCTTGCGTGGGGCTAGATGGGTTAGGCCTCTTTCGCGCGTGTTTACACCACGCTGGGACCTCCCCACCGTGTTGCGCGGATTGTCCAGGGACCCTTTCGAGCCTCTGTCTCAGGCCCCTTTGGATGCCCTGTCCTTTAAAACTGCGCTCTTATTGGCTTTGGTTTCTGCCAAGCCGGCCTGTGAGCTGATCGCTCTGTCTTTCAGCCCGAGCTGCTTGTTGCTTAAAGGTCCCATGACATGCTATTTTATGTAATCTTTAGTATAGGTAATAGTGGGCAACTAACACAGTATACAAAGACGTTCCCGAAATTCAGCCGTGGTGCAGAGTTACAGCCACTCCGAGCCAGTCGCACATTGAGCTTCCCCCAAATGCGCTGTTTTGGTGTCTGTAGCTATAATGCAAATAAGGAGGAGCGAGGCGGGTCAAGGAGGAGGGTGGGGGTGTGGCCCTGAGCAGCTTGCAGCCACGGTAACATGCGCTCTGTTTACAGTGGATGTATCGCAATGGCGAGGCGCACACAGCCTTTAGCCGTGTTCTGTAAATATTCTAGAACACACAGGAGCTCTATATCTAAATATTATCATGTAGCCTACATAGATATCTATATCATATAATATATATTATCACGGCCAAAAGCTGTGTGAGCCGATATTATGAATCTCAAACGACCGCGTTGGGTTCTCCGACGTTCCTGGTTCTTCCACGTCCACATCAATGTGAAGTAGACTAAACCGCGACAAGGAGGAGAAAGGGATTGTTGCTGGGCAGAACGGTTATCCAAATAACAAGGAAGTGTACAACACTTGCGTTACAGTCCTGGAGCTCTATATCTAAATAATATCATATAATACATAGAATGGTGACGCAACTCTCGTGCCTCGATACACGAGTAGGGTCTGTCTGCGTCCTGCAAGACGGAGGCGTAACTTGTAGTGGGCGTAACTTGTAGTAGGAGGCGTAACTTGTACTAGGAGGCGTAACTTGTGCTTTTCTAAATCGCAGTCCTCGCGAGATCTTCTCTTTTCGCGGTAAAAAAAAAAGCCTAGTAAATCACGGTTAACACGAGATCTTCCTTGAAGTCGGATCTTCAGATATTCATGTCGGTAAGTAAAAAGAAGTGGATTAACAAGAATGTTTTTTTTTGTTTTTACAAGCTTAATGAACTCTAGAACTAGGGCAGACTACTTGTGGTTGTGATACTGTTTAACATTCTTTACAAAATGTTCGAACGCTTCGGCCTACTGTTTTACGTTGGAAGAAACCCCAGCTTTCGCCACCTCGGATGAAGTTAGTTCGATGCACACGTTTGAGATGCACACTGAACAGTCACAAAATACTCTATACTGTACAGGCTAGTAGATGTTGCTTGCTTCTTTCTGCACCGAGTTTGCACAGTGCAACAGTGATGACGTACCTGAGAAATCCATGTATTGAAGACCGGCAAATATATATAAAATGAGGACTTGTAATGTGAACGCTATAATATGAAGGCTTTCTCATAACTATCCTCATGTTAGTGACATTGTTCTTGTCTTGTTTCTATCAGTAATATTTATTTTAATTCATTGTTTTCTATCTCATGCAGGACCTTGAAAACACATGCGATCAATAACAATATGTTATGTATGTTATATTATTAATCTGCAGTCTTTTTGTTAAAGGTATAAAGGGATTATCAATCCCTTTATACCTGGCCCAACCAGGCTCATTCAATCTGGCCTCCTAATAATCCTCCTGTACAATTGGCTGATTTATCAATTCCCTCACTCTCCACCTCAAGCTGGCGTGTGGTGAGCGTTCTGGCGCAGATTGGCTGCCGTGCATCACTCAAGTGGGTGCTACACACTGGTGGTGGTGAGTTAGGTCCCCCCCTTCTGTAAGCGTCTTTGGGTCATTGAAAAGCGCTATATAAATATAATGAATTATTATTAATTATTATTATTAAGTAGGCTAAACTTAAGCAGGTTCCCCACGTTAAACTGCTATATGCATTACATGTCATTGTACAATTGTAATAGGCTTCTTTTCTTAAATGCATATCAGGGATGTCAGTTTCATGTAAGGCTATGATTAAGCTAATCAAGAGCATCTCAAGATTAAGCTAATCAAGAGCATATTTTTAAATGAGCGGGTCGGGTGCATTATTTTTATATAAGGCCTAATATTTGAGGTCCGAGTTGCGGTCATTTATGTACCCGCGCCCCACTGCTACATAGAGATCACTTCCGCGATTTAGAAAAGTACTAGACACGCCTCCGACTACAAGTTACGCCTCCGACTACAGGTTACGCCTCCTACTACAAGTTACGCCTCCCCCGACTACAAGTTACGCCTCCTACTACAAGTTACGCCTCCGTCTTGCAGGACGCAGACAGATACTATTGCGATACACCGCACGACCCCGAGAGCTGCCTTTATTTAAACACACACACAACACACAGCGCACCGCACACCCAACCAACGAACATGCAAGTCTCGGAAACGGTGGCGGCAACACTACACTCAATAAACACACAAACAATAAAGACCCCAAACCCGTCAACCCCACTTAACCTAATAACAGAAACAAGTTATCCAAAGGCAATAAAACCCCTTTCCCCAAACAACATGAATACCCAGACTCCCCGGGGGGTAGGAGTCGCCACAATATCATATAAAACATATTATCACGGCCAAAAGCTGTGTGCACCTCCAGACGATATCATGAATCACAAACGACTTTCGTCGGGTTCTGCGACGTCTCTGGTTCTTCCACTTTCACATCAATCTGAAGTAGACTGAACCGCTCGCTGCCTGCTGCCGGCTTCCCGCTGCCGGGCGGTGGTGCTTCGCGGCGATGGTGCCTTGCGGCAACCGGCGGCATGTCGCAGTTCATGTACTTCAGCGAGTCAAAGCCAAAGTTCCTTTCCCCCAATTCCTTCTCAACCATGGCTCAGATCACCCCCCAAGAAACACTTGCATTACAGTGTGTGTATTCACACACACACACACATGTGGCGCTCGCACGGCCGTGTCTCATTGGCGGGCCAACGTCTCTGGGCGGGCCAGGCAGAGTAAGGGGAGGAGCTTAGATGCTTTGTGACGACATACCTAAAGACATTCCAAATCAGCGCGCTTGAGCCTCCGTTTTTTCAAAGGCGAGCAGAACAGCTAGTGCTCGTTTTACACCAAACGCAAGTTTTAGCCACTGGGAGACCATAGGCAGGCTAGGGGAACTCATATTTATGTTAGAAAACCTCATAAAGTGAGATTTTCATGTCATGGGACCGTTAACGAGGACAGCTCCTTTGCGCTGCTCAGACCTAATCCTGCGTTCCTCCCCAAGAACATTAATAGTTCTTTCCGGTCAATAGATATTGTGCTTAAGGCTTTTCACCCCCCGCCTCGTTCTAGTGAGGCGGACGCGGAGTTGCATCTCCTGTGCCCGGTGCGGGCGCTGGCTACGTGAAACGCTCGGCCACGTTCCGCTCCACACAACAGTTGTTTGTGTGTTATAGCGACGCTAGCAGGGGCCACGCTCTCTCTAAACAGCGGTTTTCTCACTGGATATGTGAGGGTGTTTGCTTAGCCTACGCTCGGCAGGGCTTAGCGCCACCATTGGGCGTTAAAGCTCACTCGACACGGGGCGTGGCCGCTTCAACGGCTCTACTCAGAGGCATTCCGGTGGAAGACCCGGCCCCTTTGTCCGTTTTTACATGTTAGACATGTCCAGTATGGAAAGCCAAGAAGGCCACTAACTGGCCATAGAATGGCGCGGTAAAAGTGCAAAACCGCACGGAAACCATATCTATATGGATTCCGTACGGATTCCGTGCGGATTGGCAGGAATTCCGTACGGTTTTTGAATGACTAACGCCTCGTTTCCACATACGTATGTTTTTCGTATCCGTGCTTCCGTAAATTTACGGAAGGAGTCGCTAGTGTTTTACGTACTGTGAAGATCTGAATGGCATCTTCACTGTTTTTAAACATGTTTTAAAAGATTCACGTGCTCCTGTCAGGAGCACGGCTAACCTGGCTGGTTAGCCGTGATAGTCCGCAGCTGTGGCTCGTGGGCTAATTGAGCCACACCCATTCTGGTGCGCTTTAAGAGGGCCAGAGTTTTAGACTGGGAGGCTGGAGTTGTGCAAGTGACTCGACAGTTGTGCTGTGTTTTAAGTAAAGAGATGCTTTTTAACAACAACAATTTGCGTGAAGAAAGCTCTTTTTCACGTTTGGTGGCAGTGGTGGGATATTCCTCTAGCCGAGTGGAGGGGACCCACATTTCGAAAAACATTGTTCGAGGAGCTTCGTGGTGGACCGCGGTGAAGAGCAGGTAGACGAAGAGTCCTGCTAGGAGAGGAGATCACTGGGGAAGTTGAACTGCTGTCCTGTGGGGTTGGCCAAAGCCTGAAGGAGGAATAGCTCGGAAACTCCTTGTTGCTGACGTGAGCCATGTGGGGAGCTATTGCCAAGCCTTTGCAGAACAGCAGTGGCGGAGGACTTACTGCGAAGAGTGCAGTGTTTCGCCAAGAAGGAGGGATCTTGGAATGGAGATGGGCGGTCACCAGAGACTTTTTGAACTGTTTATTTAGCACAATATTTTACCTTTTTTTTAATCTAATGCGCTTGTAACTGTGTTTACAAGCTTAAAAGAGGGGGAAGGTAATGTGAAGATCTGAATGGCATCTTCACTGTTTTTAAACATGTTTTAAAAGATTCACGTGCTCCTGTCTGGCTGGTTAGCCGTGATAGTCCGCAGCTGTGGCTCGTGGGCTAATTGAGCCACACCCATTCTGGTGCGCTATAAGAGGGCCAGAGTTTTAGACTGGGAGGCTGGAGTTGTGCAAGTGACTCGACAGTTGTGCTGTGTTTTAAGTAAAGAGATGCTTTTTAACAACAACAATTTGCGTGAAGAAAGCTCTTTTTCACACGTACGGACATGAATTTATTTACAGACAAAAGTTGGGGGAGCGTATGATAATGGCCGTTTTTAGGAGACCGGAACTTTGGAACATGAGGATCGACATATACAGAGATAAAAACAAAACCAACCAGGCTTGGAAAGAGATCGGCGAGGAGTTTGGCCTGCCAGGTACTTACATGTTTTGTGAAAAACATAAAAACTTTCATACGGTATCTCCGTAAAACGACGGCGAAAGAAAAAAAAATTGAACGTATATTAGGGACATACCGGACAGAAATTTTACGGACGGGAGGAGTCTCGGAGGAATAGCTGACATTACGGAGAATCACATAGGAATGAATGGACTTTCGGTCTGAGACGGTTTGATCGCATACGAGAATGTACGTATGTGGAAACGAGGCATAATAGCCGCGGCTATTAGTTATTCACTCCGGCTATTAGTTATTCACTCCGGCTATTAGGTATGCAGAACGAGCCCCTCCCTCTTCTTTGCTTGACCACTAAGTTTGAAGGCTGTCTAACCAATCAGTGAAGAGAAATACCAGATTAAAGTAACGCATTGTCGAGAGCTGCAGTGCCTCCATGTTTCGCCGTAACATAAAGCTGTGTTGTCTTTACTAGTTTCACTACAATGTAATGACCACCACTAGCTAGTGGAAAATACATTTGTGTCTAATAAAGTGATATTTGTATATAGGCTATATATTAAGATGGCAGTGTGCGAAATACCCCCGTCAATATTCGGGGATGCCCTCATCCCCAGATTGTTCTCGAATGTAGTAGCCAGCTAGGCCATAACATTACAATATTTCATGGATGCAAGCAAGCCAAGACAATCTATATCTATAGCCTACATGACAACACATACACACACACACACACACACACACACACACACACACACACACACACACACACACACACACACACACACACACACACTTTAAACACACACACACACACACACACACACTTTAAACACACACACACACACACTTTAAACACACTGGTAAAGCAATAGGAGCCTGCATTGGCTAAAGTTGTTGGGATGCACGTTATTTTATAACAGGGAGAGGCAAAGTTGTGCATTACAATACAAACACGACAATAATTGGCACCATTCTTGCGCACTCAGAAGAACATGAACTGAATAAATGCCATTATGCCAGGTATATAGCATATCGGAGACGGGCACACAATCAGTGCATTTGCAAATGAGAGCCTGCAGTATGACCGATCTTGTGACATTAAATAATGTCACAAGATCGGTGCAAATGCACTGATTGTGTGCCCGTCTCCGATATGCTATATACCTGGCATAATGGCATTTATTCAGTTCATGTTCTTCTGAGTGCGCAAGAATGGTGCCAATTATTGTCGTGTTTGCATTGTAATGCACAACTTTGCCTCTCCCTGTTATAAAATAACGTGCATCCCAACAACTTTAGCCAATGCAAGCTATTGAATTACCAGTGTGTGTGTGTGTGTGTGTGTGTGTGTGTGTGTGTGTGTGTGTGTGTTGTCATGTAAGCTATAGATATAGATTGATTGTCTTGTCAAAATATTTTCTAGAAGCCTTTAACGATGCTACCTGTTATGTATCCATGACAGTGTTTACGGCATGCCCGTATTTTGATAGCATGCCTGTATTTTAATGTAACGGATGACGTGTTTCCGGTGACGTGTGTCCGTTGGGATAAGTTGGAGTAAACAGTTGAACTCATGAGGCTCCCGTGTTTCGCGTAGTGTTTTGCACACACAACATTGGCGACGAGGATGGAGTTTTCACTCCCACCACCTACACCTTTCCTTACACTACCAGGCGAGCCTCCGGTACCGTGGATTCGTTGGCTGGAGTCGTTTGAAACATACCTCGCAGCTCTCGGACTCCGACCTATAGCCGACCTCCGCAGCTTAGCGGTTTTCTGTAAATTCGGTGAAATGGAGCAGGAGATGATAAGGGACCAGCTTGCAGAACACGCAGCCCACCCCAAAATTCGGGAAAAGTTAATTATGTCACCAGATGATTTGACTCTTAAAAAAGCACTGGAAATAGCCTTGCAAATAGAAAAAGCTACCGAGCTGACATCACAACTAGCTTCCCGCGCTTCCTCTCAGCCTGCATTGACGCAACATGTCGAAGATTCTGAGCGCTCACCTAGCCCTGCATCGTCAGACACAGACCCAGGGATTAACTACACATCCCACACACGTAGCCAGCCACGTCGCAGTTGTGGCAACTGTGGATCCTCTTCCCACATGAGCAGAGCCCCAACATGCCCGGCCAGGGGAAAAGTCTGCCAGTCCTGCGGGAGAGACAACCACTTCGCCAAAGTCTGTCGCTCTGCGCCGTCCGTGCTCGGCCCACGGACAGGCCCACGACAGGCTGTGGCTAGCTCATCAGCCCCAACACCCATACACTCTGTCAGCTCTGCACGTGCGTCCTTCAAGACGTGCACAGTGGAACTAGATGGGGTCTGTGTTCCTTTACTGCTGGATACTGGAGCGGCTTTATCCCTCCTCAACTGGGCTACAGTCAAGCGCTTCCTGCCCCACATCACGCTGCAGACGCCTTCGGCTTAGTGGCCTCCCTCAGCTGTCCGGTGCGCCATGGCAACACATCCTTGGCTACCTTCACTTTTCAAGTGGCACGCCATGGAGCTAACCTCATGGGGCTGGATCTCATCACCAGCTTGGGCTTCACGTTCATGGACAGCGGTGGAGAAACAATTCACCAGGTCAGCTCACCATGGGAACAGCGATGGCCAGCACTCTTTTCTGGCCTAGGCTGCATCTCAGCTTTCACCCATCAACCTCTGCTTCGCAAAGACATACACCCTGTCATACAGCCTCTCCGCCGCATTCCCCTGGCACTACGCGATGACGTCTCAGCAGAGCTGACAAAGCTGTTGGACTTAGGCATCATTGAGTCAGTCAACGCCTCGCCCTGGATCTCTAACCTGGTCATCGCGAAGAAGAAGTCAGGTGGTTTGCATGTGTGTGTGGACCTGAGGGCGGTTAACAAGGCCGTGGTGCCCGACAAATACCCGCTGCCCACAGCAGAGGAACTGACCTCTCAATTTTACGGCTCCAAGATTTTTTCAAAGCTTGACCTCCGCCAAGGCTACCTGCAGGTACCCCTGCACCCAGACAGCCGTAACCTCACCGCTTTCGTCACACACGCAGGCGTTTTCCGCTACACCAGGGTGCCGTTTGGTCTTTGCTCCGCTCCTAGCTGCTTCCAGAAAATAATGTCCACCATCTTCGCTGGCATCCCAGGGGTGGTGATATTCCTGGACGACCTAGTAGTACACGGATCAACAGCTGCCATCCACGACCAACGACTCACACAGGTACTCGACACGCTGGTTTCCCATGCCCTCACACTGAATGGGGAGAAGTGTATTTTCTCTGCGTCCGAGGTGGAGTTTGTGGGGTTTCGCCTGACCCCAGAAGGCCTCAGCCCACTGCACTCTAACGTGGAGGCCATTCAACGGCTGCCCATGCCCTCCAGCCCTGCCCAAATTGCCTCCTTCCTGGGCATGACCGCCTATTACTTGCGTTTTCTTCCTCAGTATTCTTCCACCACTGCCCCTCTACGACTGCTCCTTAAAAAAGACGCCCATTGGGCATGGACCCCTGCCTGCGAAGATGCGGTCATGCAGCTGAAGGCCCAGCTCATCGCACCACCAGTACTCGCCCACTTCGACCCACCCAGCCCGACGCTGGTCACCTGTGATGCCTCCAACTACGCAGTGGGGGCTGTGCTGTCTCAGCTTCACAACGGCACAGAGCGGCCGATTGCTTTTGCCTCCCGAGCTCTTAATTCGGCAGAGCAGAAGTACTCCGTGGGGGAGAGAGAGGCCCTTGCCTGCGTCTGGGCCTGTGAGCGGTGGCATATGTACGTGTATGGCCGGTCATTCACATTACGTACGGACCACCAAGCGCTTACAGCCCTGCTGGCCACATCTGATTCTGGGCACAGGCCTCTGCGCATCTACCGTTGGTATGAGAGACTTCACCAGTACAATTTCACACTGCAGTTCACACCGGGAAGAGAGAATGTGGTGGCGGACCTACTGTCACGCTCCACCCCTCCTCCAGCTGTGGAGCCGACTCCAGACAACAGCGACCTGGACCTCATTCAGCTCCTCCACTCCCCTCTCGAGGCAATAGTGTCACTTCAAGATCTCCAACAGGCCTCTGAACAGGACCCAGTGCTCTCACAGCTCCGCACTTTCATCCACTCCGGGTGGCCTCCAGCCTCTGGCCTACCAGACAGTCTAGCTCCTTTCCGCCGGTTTAAAGATGAACTCTTTTGCTGGAACGACCACTGCGTTGCAAGGGGCCATCGCACAGTCATACCCTCCGCTTTACAGCCACGTGTCTTGTCCATGGCCCATGAAGGCCACCTGGGCATTGTCAAAGTGAAACAGCGCTGCAGGGAAGTGGTCTGGTGGCCAGGAATCGATGGCGATGTGGAGGCTATGGTGAGAGACTGCACAGCCTGCCTGGTGAGTGGAAAGACCGGCCCCCCACCAGCTCCTCCCCTTCAGCCACTGCAGTGGCCAGCTGGGCCTTGGGAGCACATCCAAATGGACATTTGTGGTGAGCTCCGTGGCGTCCCACATCACCAACGGTTCCTCATCGTGGCCTATGACCTGTACTCTAAGTGGCCTGAGGCAGTCTCTACAGGGTCAGTCACCACACAGGCAGTCATTGACTTTCTGGAGGTGCTTTTTGCTCGTTGGGGCATGCCCACAACAATCACCACAGACAATGGGCCGCAATTCATCTCTGCAGAGTTCACAACTTTTCTGAGTGAGCGGGGGATCAGACACATACGCACAGCCTTCTATAACCCTCAGGCGAATGGGGGTGTGGAGCGCATGAACCAGACGCTGAAAAATGGTATCAGAGCTCACCTAGCAGAGGGGTTTCAATTCTCAGCAGCACTCCTGCGGACCCTACTGCACTACCGAGCTGCTAAACACACTACAACAGACAGCTCACCAGCATTTCTGATGTTGGGGCGGGAGCTATCACTACCCCTGGATCGCCTTCGTGTTCCTGCTCACCTGACATCACAGGGGGCCCAGCGGGAAACAACTGATCAGCTACGTGACCGAGTCTCAGCACGACAGCAGGCAACTAAACAGCGCTTTGACCGGTCCCACAGGGCCAAACACCCAGCTTTCACCATTCTAGACTGGGTCAGGGTCAGGAGGCCCACAAGGGGCCATAAGCTTTTGTCATTCTGGTCAGCGCCTTTCCAGGTGACTGAGCAACTGGGGCCTGCCACCTTTCGTCTCTCAGATGGAACGCGGTGGCATGCACGCCGCCTCCGCAAAGTGGCCACACCTACCGCGGCAGACCTGGAGGCCAGCCGAGATCCTGATCCGGACTCTGGAGGCCCAGTCAATCCTGCAGCACGACCAGTCCGTGCCCGTGCCAAACCGGGCTACCTCAGGAATTACTATGTTTGAATTTATTGAATTGCTATGCTTAAATGTATTGAATTTATTGAATTACTATGTTTAAAATGTATTGAATTTATTGAATTACTATGTTTAAATGTATTGAATTTATTGAATTACTATCTTTGAATGTATTGAAGGAATTGCATTTTATCTTGCAGGTTTTATCCTCATCAAGACTGTTCGAGTTACTTTAGTCTGGTGTTCTAAAGCACTTTACCTTTTAAATAGCCTTGTCATAATATGTTCGGGCCGGACTGAAGTCATTAACAATGTATTCTGATTATCTACTATAATTACCCTATTATTGTTATTATATACTATAATATTCGTGTTATATCTCACTCAGGGATGTGGGTTGGATCTCCCCTGGAGAGGGGGGAAAATGTTATGTATCCATGACAGTGTTTACGGCATGCCCGTATTTTGATAGCATGCCTGTATTTTAATGTAACGGATGACGTGTTTCCGGTGACGTGTGTCCGTTGGGATAAGTTGGAGTAAACAGTTGAACTCATGAGGCTCCCGTGTTTCGCGTAGTGTTTTGCACACACAACACTACCGACATGCCTTATGGCTATCTGCTTGTAGACTTTAAAGCCATGACCCCAGACAACATGAGACTTAGAACAGATATATTGTCGGACCGGCATGTTGTATACACTCGGAGAGCAAAGTGATTAGCCAAAAGACCATGTCCTCGCGTATAAGCAGAAATCGTGAGCATCTTAAGCAACTATATAAAGCACCTCCAGCACAGTGTAAAGTTATCCTCAGGACGGCCAACACCGACTTTATCAACTCACTGTGTGAAATAGCCTTGAACATTTTACAAGGCAAAATACCGCTGACCCCCCGTCAGCATACGAAATTGCGTAGACGAAAGAAGGACCTCAGGATACTCGCCAATAAAAATGTACTAATATCTAGAAAGAAAAGACTAATCAATCAGACTGGTGGATTTCTTCTACCCCTGCTGTCTGTGGCTATACCGTTGTTTACAAGCCTGTTCTCACGAGGAGGGTGATTATAATGGATCATACGCACAAGATGTATCTAGTTCCTCAACATCAACACATGCCCCCACCCCCCACACGTCCTACAGCCATCAAATGAGACGTATCGCCGGTTGCATCGTACCTCATTGCCATCTCTTCAAGATCTAAATCCATAATGCTATCCCCACTATCAGATCTACGCCGTCTCTTGGGATTACCGTCTACAGATTTGAATTTCCTTTTTCTAGGGCTAATAGCTTTATGCATGGTGTTCAGCTATAGTTTTTTTATGCCCATAGATAAAAAAAAGTTAATTAGTCAGGTATTAAAAGAAAAAAGTTTTATTGCGTTTAAAAAACAAAAGATACCCTCTCCACAACATAAAAGAAAAAACAACCAAAACCAAAACCACAAATCAATTACTATCGATTCATCGTAAGCTTATCCAGAGCATTATTCATTACAATCATCTCGGCACACATGGCCTGGTAGGCCCTGACGTTATCCCGCCCTGTAGATTCAATTAGCCAAATTTTACGAGCGATTTTAGCTGCCTTTGGACCATCCAGGGTGCTCCCCTTCTCTATAGCCAGAGTGTTAACACGCACTGCTGCCTCGAGATCCAGATGCTTACGCTGCTGGGATTCAATAGCAAGACCATTACGCACTAGTTCGGCTTTCTGGGATGCATTAGCACGACGATCACGCGCTATCTCGGCCTTGATGGCGCCGAGTGCCTTGATGGCGCTGAGTGCCTGCTTCGTTTACTCTTCGATATCCTGAAATCTGCGGTCAATACGTTTACCAGCCAACGCACCCAGTTTACACTGACGACTGATGGTTATGGAATTTACATCAGCAGCCTTAGTTACCACTGTTAATTTATCAACACATTCTTTACAACAGTTAATACATGGCCCACCCGAAATGTGTTCATCAGCAACCGCTGAGCCGACTGGTAGCAGCGTCGCCACTGCATCGTAGGCGTAGGGACTCACAATGCACTGTGGGTCGTGGATAGGGTCTTGGATGATGTGTAGTGATCCAGAGGTGGGGGCTGCAGGCTGATGGTTTACAGGTTCTGCACTGGTGGTACCCCCTACGGACGTAGCTGGAGGGTCTATCCAATGAGCTGGAGTGAAGTCGATCTGTTCCAACAGCGATGAGGTCCACGACGGGATGTCGTCGAGACCCTCTAGATCCGCAGCGGTCAGTTCTGGTAGTGGTGCATACTGAGGGTCTCCAAGGACTGTTTGTAATAGAAAAAGAAATCGACATAATCATTATCACACCCCTCATGTTCATCCCACTCTATAGCATATATACTTTTTTTCTTTAATATCCTACCATGCTGAATGCTCAATCCAGCTGCACGGTGACGGTCTCTGTAGGCGGCTCAGACACGTGCACGACCGACGTCTCAATCACTGGCTGTTTGGACTCAGACCATCCACCCCCTTGCTGGACGATTTTAGGGTTTCTGACTGCATGGAGAACCAAGTTAAAATTCTCTGGAGTTAAAGCACTATGAGCGGTGTCCTTGCGCCCCTTTTTATAAGGAATTTGGGGATGCACCACTGTCAGCGGAGAGCAGGGTAGCGTCAATCCTCGGCTCGGTCTTTTGAGATTTTTCTTTGATAGGCGGCTTGCTCCAGGGGTCCGCTGTTTCACACTATCCACGATAGGTACTATACGTAAATCAATAAAACACCAAAAATACAAAAGTATGCAGGGGTTAGGGGTGGTTGTTCTTTTTTTTTTTATTAAATGCACAATAAAATAGATGTCATGCACGTATACTAATAGCATGCGTACTAATAACTTACCATAACTACGGCTGGCACCCACATTGGTCCGATCGCCGAGTATCGTTCTTTGATTATTCAACTGAATATCATGTGAACCTGCTACACATCAGGAAAATACGATTTAGCGGTTGTTCTACATGCATATATTATAGCCGATAATAATGATAATGATAGAGAGAGTGAGAGGGATCTATATATTATACGCTGCTATAAAATCATCTTACGTGCACGTGGACCCCGCTGCTGTTTCACGGTCTCACCGCCGGCACCATAAATCACTGCAGAGATACTATGCACCAGTCAGATACGGCCCCGCGGATACACATTGGCATAGTCATGATATAATAATAATAATATAATACACTCATATGAATACTTACAGTCAGTCGGCATAGTTGTGCAGGTTGGGACGCTGTTTTTTCTTCTTTTTTTTTCAGCTGCTACGACGAGATTACTATCTTAGCATAGTGTGTCTGACGTTTGGGGGGTCAGGGAAGTCGTGCTATACGTAGGCCTTCAATACTTGCTATATATGGACTATAGGCGATCATCATCATACCCGTCACACCTACCCCCAGTGTCATGACCTCCCGACCAATAGACACAATGGTAATACACCTACATAGGTACCGGTGGCCTACGCCCCCTCAACACCCTTTAGACGGACTATCTACTATTGATAAGTAGAGTTAATCCAAATACCCTATATTAGATGAAATTACTAGAATATCTGTTAATAGTATCATGATAACTCCTAATATGTTGTCAATGTGAACCACCGGCCGTATCTTCACGCAGATAGTCCTATGGACCGATGGTGAACCCTCCTTTTAACCCTGATATATATATATATATATATCATATCACTATACGGGAGATTATATATATCACTATACGGGAGATTACGGGCTTGTTTTCCGTATTCCCATCCCTATAATACGATGACCACTATATATATATATATATATATATATGTATTAACAGGATTCATATAATAATAGTATAGATGACGCATTATTACATCACACACACACACACACACACACACACACACACACACACACACACACACACACACACACACACACACACACACACACACACACACACACACACATACAATACATTCACACAAGCCCCTGTCCCTAATTACACACACACAGTGCCTATACAGATCCCTGTATCCCATGCAACCCCTACAGGCTCACCACATGCAATATACAAGGCATAGACCAACCCAGTCGCCAAGAAAAAACGTCGACGGTGTACGTTTCCATGAACACTGGAGACGTACTATTACAACGTAAAAACAGCGTGTTATACCTACAGTATCCACGCGTGCCGCTGTGGAGGCGGGTTTCGGGGTTTGGGTTTCACGGCTTTCGCGGCAAATTGTGGACACGATTGTTTAGGGGGGGGGGGAGGTAGACTGTTGTTGACCGGGGAGGGGGGGGGGGGGGGAGAGACACGTTTGTTGAGGGGGGGGGAGACACGTTTGTAGGGGGGGGGGGGGGGCACGCTCGACAACGAAAGTTGTTTTTTATTTAAAGCTCGACAACGAGAGTTGGTTTTTATTGAACGAGACTTCAACACGGAACAGCTGCACGAAACGATGGTCACGTCACTCTCGGTGACGGTGTCGACAACAATGAACACACGAACAATGTTAATAGAACAACACACAACCACATAACATCCCGAACCCATCAACCCCACTTAATCCTAACAACAAAACAAGTTAACAAAAGCCCCATTTGTCAACTGACAACCCCAATTCCCAGAATCCCCCGCGGCTCCGGAACACGGCGTAGCTTATATTAATCTTTATTATCCGAATGGGAAATGCAATATTTTAGGACAGATACACCATTAAACGCGTTTCTAATGACATTTCTAGCGATAAATGTACATTTTCCTTACATAATCTTCAGTCAGTGAATGTGTATGATCTTTATTAATCTTTATTATCTGAATGGGAAATGCAATATTTTAGGACCGATTCACCGTTAAACGTGTTTCTAATAACATTTCTAGCGAGAAATATACTTTTTACTTGCATAATCTTCAGTCAGTGATTGTGTCTGATCTTTAGTTTTATAGTTATTAGGATTTGATCGGATCGCTCGCATGTTTCAACGTCAGGTTGTCAGGCTGCTTTCGCTAAACTAGCAGCTCACGTGCTTCCTTCCTGCGTTTGTGTTATTAAACTGTTACTTTATGTAACTTTTAATGATATCATCTTGTTAGAAACACGTATATCTGAGAGGCAACCCAGTCGCCAAAAGCATTCGTTGACAGTGTACGTTTCGTGAACACTGGATTACGTCGCATTTCAACATAAAATAGCGTGTTATACACGCACACACGCACGCACACACACACACACACACGCACACACATGCACGCGCACGCACAGACACACACAGACACACAGACACAGACACACACACACACACACACACACACACACACACACACACACACACACACACACACACCAACCCTGTCTCGTCAAAATTACGTTCCCAGAGAACTATTCGGCATTCTCAATTACGTTTGTCATAAAACGTATTTTGTCCGCGATTACGTTTTATTGAACGTATTGCAAATACGTTCGTCCTCAGCCTATTTTTTGCCATTTATTAACCTCTAGGATTATGTTTGGTTGAAACGTATCCCAGATAGGTTAAATGTCAACGTATAGCACATTATTGTCATTAAGGCATATCTCCCTTTCAGGGAACGTTTCATTTAACGTATTTTGTCTGAAAAACGTATCTTGGCTGTGGATACGTGTTATTGAACATATCGCAAATACGTTCGTTGTCAATCTATTTTTTGCCATTCATTTACCTCTAGGATTATGTTTGGTTGAAACGCATACCAAATATGTTAAATGTCAACGTATAGCACATTATTGTCATTAAGGCATATTTCCCTTTCGGGAAACGTTTAATTTAACGTTATTTTGTCCCTGATTACGTCTTATTGAACATATTGCAAATAGGTTCGTTCTCAACATTTTTGTTGTTATTTATTTAAACTACCTCTTGGATTACAGGCTACATTTAATTGAAACGTATCCTTAATAGGCTACGTTAAATTTCGATAACACATTATTGTCAGCATATAGGCATAGGTCTACCTCTCGGGGAAGCGTACGTTTGATTGTAATGTTAATAGTCCAACGTTATATCAACATGTCACAAGAGGAGAAATTAGCTGCTGACGGGGTAACTGTAGGAGCGGGGGTTGCTTTGTTGATTTCTTTATCTAGGGCTATAGCTGTGGTCAAAGCGGGAAGTGTACGTTGTCTGGGCGGCTGCCTGAACTGAGCTGCAGGAAATTATGTTCACACGTTTCTTCATTCATTCATGAAGGCTATACCGGTGAACGGTGACGTCAGACTCACGCCCACCTACAAACCAATCAATGTCCAGTATCAGCCTGTCCTCTCGGAAAATACGACCACGTTGGTTTGTTCCGCCACAGATTACGACCCATTGGAATTTATCCAAAACGAGCGAACGAGGCCCTCTACATGTGCGGGCAACCCTTTCTCATCAAAATTACGTTCCCAGAGAACTATTCGGCATTCTCAATTACGTTTGTCTAAAAAACGTATTTTGTCCGTGATTACGTTTTATTGAACATATTGTAATGACCTCGCAGGTGACATAACGATGTCGAGTCATTAGTAATTGAAGGAACTTTTAATGGACCAAAACCAGGTCACTGAAACCCGTAACCAACGGCAGAAATCCCACCCAAAACAAACCCCGGTTACCCCGGCAACCCCCAACACGGTCTCACTCACGTGCAGGCCCCCACCTTCGTGTTCTTCCAAGGCCCTCCCCCAGCTGACCTAATGATTCGCCCTCACACTGATTGACAAGAAGAACATTGCAATACATGCACACACAGAACAACTGGCATAACGGACAACGAAATACAATGCAACACATAACACAAAAACAATTTAATTGTCCCAGGGTCGCTACAATATCGTAAATACGAATTCGTTCTCAGCCTATTTTTGCCATTTATTTACCGTGTTACTATGGCAGAATAAAGAATAAATTCATGCATTATCATTCAATTTGAACATGTGTTTTTACAGTATAGAGTGGTGGAGAGGGATGACGTATCGACAATAATGAACACACGAACAATGTTAATAGAACAACACGCAACCACATAACATCCCGAACCCATTAACCCCACTTAATCCTAACAACAAAACAAGTTAACAAAAGCCCCATTTGTCAACTGAGAACCCCAATTCCCAGAATCCCCCGCGGCTCCGGAACACGGCGTAGCTCATATTAATCTTTATTATCTGAATGGGAAATGCAATATTTTAGGACAGATACACCATTAAACGCGTTTCTAATGACATTTCTAGCGAGAAATGTACATTTTCCTTACATAATCTTCAGTCAGTGAATGTGTATGATCTTTATTAATCTTTATTATCTGAATGGGAAATGCAATATTTTAGGACCGATTCACCGTTAAACGTGTTTCTAATAACATTTCTAGCGAGAAATATACTTTTTACTTGCATAATCTTCAGTCAGTGATTGTGTCTGATCTTTAGTTTTATAGTTATTAGGATTTGATCGGCTCGCTCGCATGTTTCAACGACGTCAGGTTGCTTTCGCTAAACTAGCAGCTCACGTGCTTCCTGCGTTTGTGTTATTAAACTGTTACTTTATGTAACTTTTAATGATATCATCTTGTTAGAAACACGTATATCTGCCCAGTCGCCAAAAGCATACCTACGTTGACAGTGTACGTTTCGTGAACACTGGATTACGTCGCATTTCAACATAAAATAGCGTGTTATACACACACACACACGCACGCACACGCACAGACACACACACACACACACGCACACACACACAAGCACACACACGCACGCACAGACACACAGACACACACACACACGCACACACGCACACGGTGCATTTCGCTGCTAAAACAACAACAAAAAAATATTCCCTCAAATAGTATTACTTTCAAAACGTTGGCCAAAATGGCCAATAATATCATTTTTTATTTGGGATGCTTCTAGGACATTTTGGGTGGATTTTGAACGGTATGTGGGGGGCACGTTTTTTGCAGGACCTGGCAACCCTGCGCTGTTGCCCGAGATCTGGATCCACCCCGGCGTGGTGCCGTCTCCTTTTGACCTTTTGACCCCAGACTTCTGGGGGAATAGCTGAATCAATTCATTAGTCAATCAGAAGCATGTAAATATCTTCACGGTGGTGTAAGAGGACGAACAAGGTGTCCTTCAACATCTACGCTTCCAGGCGATTGCAACGGTGCCACACATGAGCATATTCGAACATGTTTAATGGTAGTAATTAGCTGTCGAAATTGGAGGCCTTAATCAATACTGAGCAGCTATTGATTTGCTTCCCGATAAAGATTAGTCACAAATTACATGTTATTTAGCATCTACACGTTGAGCTGAGTCCAATGACACCAAGAACGACACTCTAGCTAATGGTAACATGTATTTTACATGGTACACCTAGGTCTAGGACATGATCTCGGTGTAGCAAGAGGCCGAGCTTGATCTCATTGGACTCAGCTTAACGTGTAGATGCTAATTAACATGTAATTTGTCAAAAATCTCCATCGGGAAGCAAATCTATAGCTGGTCATTATTGATAAAGGCCTCCAAAATCGACAGCTAATTACTACCCCGAAACATATTCAAATATGATCATGTGTGGCACTGTTGCAATCGTCTCGAAACGTAGATGTCAAAGGACACCTTGTTTGCTCTGTTGCACCACCGGGAAGATATTTTCATACTTCTAATGGATTGATTCATATTTGAAGGTTCTCGGAGTGAGACTTTAAGTGGCTGCAGCAGAAGTGTTGAGACGAAAGATGATATCAAGAGATTTATAGAATATTCCCATTCACATTATGATTCTTCGTCGTAACATCCGACCAAACATCCTTTACATTCACAGAGCGAAGATTATGAAAGTCCAGGCTCAGCAAGTGCTCCATCTCATTGCACCTGCACCCAGCGGCTCGCTTGCAAGATTTTGGCCTGAAGTTCTTCCCAGACCTACACCCATAGCCATCCAACATGCATATCTGAGAATCAGGCCTCTCTTTAATAATGACAAAAAGTTATGAGAGAAACACACATTAACTTTTTGTTATCTCATAAGCGGCGTGGTGCCGGCTCCTTTTGACCTTTTGACCCCCGACTTCAAAAACGTGGCCACAGGCCAGCTGTGTCTACACACCTTTAGCCACAAATGTACACCTCCATCCCACAAAAAATGGGGACTAGAAACTAACCTCTGTCTTACGTACATTTACTGTACTGTTGGAGGTCACGCCCCTTTGCCGACCTTTTCGAGATAGCTAGGGATGCTAAAATGTTTACACACATTTCCCGGGGCCCCATGTACGACATATCCGAGATTTGGAGTTCTAGCCCTTAGAGAAAAAAAGTTTTCCCAAATGGAGTGTCATTTGGACAAAGCCCCTCAGAAGTGTAGCCTGCAAGACCTAATGGTTCAGAATGTGGTGGAAAAACAGTTTTTGAGATAGGAAGGTCCTACCGCCCTGAAATTTTAATACCTTATTCTAGGGCCTAACTGGGACCTCCGCACCGAAACTTGGCCCGGTCGGACCCCGAGGGCAGGAAGGGGGGGCCTGCCCTCGGGGTCTGACCGGGCCAAGTTTCGGGCAGGAAGGGCCCCCCCTTCCTGCCCTCGGGGTCCGACCGGGCCAAATTTCGGAGCCGAGGTCCAAGTTAGGCCCTAGAATAAGGCTTTAAAATTTCAGGGCGGTAGGACCTTCCTATCTCAAAAACTGTTTTTCCACCACATTCTGAACCATTAGGTCTTGCAGGCTACACTTCTGAGGGGCTTTGTCCAAATGACACTCCATTTTTTCTCTAAGGGCTAGAACTCCAAATCTCGGATATGTCGTTCACGGGGCCCCGGGAAATGTGTGTAAACATTTTAGCATCCCTAGCTATCTCGAAAAGGCTGGAAAAGTGGCGTGACCTCCAACAGTACAGTCAATGTACATAAGACAGAGGTTAGTTTCTAGGCCCCATTTTTTGCGGGATGGAGGTGTACATTTGTGGCTTAATGTGTGTAGACAGCGCTGACCTGTGGCCACCTCTTTGAAGTCTGGGGTCAAAAGGTCAAAAGGAGCCGGCACCACGCCGCTTATGAGATAACAAAAAGTGAATCTGTATTTCTCTCATTACATTTTGTCATTATTGAAGAGAGGCCTGATTCTCAGATATGCATATTGGACTGTTAGGGTATAGGTCTGGGAAGAACTTCAGGCCAAAATCTTGCAAGCGAGCCGCTGGGTGCAGGTGCAACGAGATGGAGCACTTGCTGAGCCTGGACTTTCATAATCTTCGCTCTGTGAATGTAAAGGATGTTTGGTCGGATGTTACGACGAAGAATCATAATGTGAATGGGAATATTCTATAAATCTCTTGATATCATCTTTCGTCTCAACACTTCTGCTGCAGCCACTTAAAGTCTCACTCCGAGAACCTTCAAATATGAATCAATCCATTAGAAGTATGAAAATATCTTCCCGGTGGTGCAACAGAGCAAACAAGGTGTCCTTTGACATCTACGTTTCGAGACGATTGCAACAGTGCCACACATGATCATATTTGAATATGTTTCGGGGTAGTAATTAGCTGTCGATTTTGGAGGCCTTTATCAATAATGACCAGCTATAGATTTGCTTCCCGATGGAGATTTTTGACAAATTACATGTTAATTAGCATCTACACGTTAAGCTGAGTCCAATGAGATCAAGCTCGGCCTCTTGCTACACCAAGATCATGTCCTAGACCTAGGTGTACCATGTAAAATACATGTTACCATTAGCTAGAGTGTCGTTCTTGGTGTCATTGGACTCAGCTCAACGTGTAGATGCTAAATAACATGTAATTTGTGACTAATCTTTATCGGGAAGCAAATCAATAGCTGCTCAGTATTGATTAAGGCCTCCAATTTCGACAGCTAATTACTACCATTAAACATGTTCGAATATGCTCATGTGTGGCACCGTTGCAATCGCCTGGAAGCGTAGATGTTGAAGGACACCTTGTTCGTCCTCTTACACCACCGTGAAGATATTTACATGCTTCTGATTGACTAATGAATTGATTCAGCTATTCCCCCAGAAGTCTGGGGTCAAAAGGTCAAAAGGAGACGGCACCACGCCGGGGTGGATCCAGATCTCGGGCAACAGCGCAGGGTTGCCAGGTCCTGCAAAAAACGTGCCCCCCACATACCGTTCAAAATCCACCCAAAATGTCCTAGAAGCATCCCAAATAAAAAATGATATTATTGGCCATTTTGGCCAACGTTTTGAAAGTAATACTATTTGAGGGAATATTTTTTTGTTGTTGTTTTAGCAGCGAAATGCACCGTGTGCGTGTGTGCGTGTGTGTGTGTGTGTCTGTGTGTCTGTGCGTGCGTGTGTGTGCTTGTGTGTGCGTGTGTGTGTGTGTGTGTCTGTGCGTGTGCGTGCGTGTGTGTGTGTGTATAACACGCTATTTTATGTTGAAATGCGACGTAATCCAGTGTTCACGAAACGTACACTGTCAACGTAGGTATGCTTTTGGCGACTGGGCAGATATACGTGTTTCTAACAAGATGATATCATTAAAAGTTACATAAAGTAACAGTTTAATAACACAAACGCAGGAAGCACGTGAGCTGCTAGTTTAGCGAAAGCAACCTGACGTCGTTGAAACATGCGAGCGAGCCGATCAAATCCTAATAACTATAAAACTAAAGATCAGACACAATCACTGACTGAAGATTATGCAAGTAAAAAGTATATTTCTCGCTAGAAATGTTATTAGAAACACGTTTAACGGTGAATCGGTCCTAAAATATTGCATTTCCCATTCAGATAATAAAGATTAATAAAGATCATACACATTCACTGACTGAAGATTATGTAAGGAAAATGTACATTTCTCGCTAGAAATGTCATTAGAAACGCGTTTAATGGTGTATCTGTCCTAAAATATTGCATTTCCCATTCAGATAATAAAGATTAATATGAGCTACGCCGTGTTCCGGAGCCGCGGGGGATTCTGGGAATTGGGGTTCTCAGTTGACAAATGGGGCTTTTGTTAACTTGTTTTGTTGTTAGGATTAAGTGGGGTTAATGGGTTCGGGATGTTATGTGGTTGCGTGTTGTTCTATTAACATTGTTCGTGTGTTCATTATTGTCGATACGTCATCCCTCTCCACCACTCTATACTGTAAAAACACATGTTCAAATTGAATGATAATGCATGAATTTATTCTTTATTCTGCCATAGTAACACGGTAAATAAATGGCAAAAATAGGCTGAGAACGAATTCGTATTTACGATATTGTAGCGACCCTGGGACAATTAAATTGTTTTTGTGTTATGTGTTGCATTGTATTTCGTTGTCCGTTATGCCAGTTGTTCTGTGTGTGCATGTATTGTAATGTTCTTCTTGTCAATCAGTGTGAGGGCGAATCATTAGGTCAGCTGGGGGAGGGCCTTGGAAGAACACGAAGGTGGGGGCCTGCACGTGAGTGAGACCGTGTTGGGGGTTGCCGGGGTAACCGGGGTTTGTTTTGGGTGGGATTTCTGCCGTTGGTTACGGGTTTCAGTGACCTGGTTTTGGTCCATTAAAAGTTCCTTCAATTACTAATGACTCGACATCGTTATGTCACCTGCGAGGTCATTACAATATGTTCAATAAAACGTAATCACGGACAAAATACGTTTTTTAGACAAACGTAATTGAGAATGCCGAATAGTTCTCTGGGAACGTAATTTTGATGAGAAAGGGTTGCCCGCACATGTAGAGGGCCTCGTTCGCTCGTTTTGGATAAATTCCAATGGGTCGTAATCTGTGGCGGAACAAACCAACGTAGTCGTATTTTCCGAGAGGACAGGCTGATACTGGACATTGATTGGTTTGTAGGTGGGCGTGAGTCTGACGTCACCGTTCACCGGTATAGCCTTCATGAATGAATGAAGAAACGTGTGAACATAATTTCCTGCAGCTCAGTTCAGGCAGCCGCCCAGACAACGTACACTTCCCGCTTTGACCACAGCTATAGCCCTAGATAAAGAAATCAACAAAGCAACCCCCGCTCCTACAGTTACCCCGTCAGCAGCTAATTTCTCCTCTTGTGACATGTTGATATAACGTTGGACTATTAACATTACAATCAAACGTACGCTTCCCCGAGAGGTAGACCTATGCCTATATGCTGACAATAATGTGTTATCGAAATTTAACGTAGCCTATTAAGGATACGTTTCAATTAAATGTAGCCTGTAATCCAAGAGGTAGTTTAAATAAATAACAACAAAAATGTTGAGAACGAACCTATTTGCAATATGTTCAATAAGACGTATTCAGGGACAAAATAACGTTATATTAAACGTTTCCCGAAAGGGAAATATGCCTTAATGACAATAATGTGCTATACGTTGACATTTAACATATTTGGAATGCGTTTCAACCAAACATAATCCTAGAGGTAAATGAATGGCAAAAAATAGATTGACAACGAACGTATTTGCGATATGTTCAATAACACGTATCCACAGCCAAGATACGTTTTTCAGACAAAATACGTTAAATGAAACGTTCCCTGAAAGGGAGATATGCCTTAATGACAATAATGTGCTATACGTTGACATTTAACCTATCTGGGATACGTTTCAACCAAACATAATCCTAGAGGTTAATAAATGGCAAAAAATAGGCTGAGGACGAACGTATTTGCAATACGTTCAATAAAACGTAATCGCGGACAAAATACGTTTTATGACAAACGTAATTGAGAATGCCGAATAGTTCTCTGGGAACGTAATTTTGACGAGACAGGGTTGGTGTGTGTGTGTGTGTGTGTGTGTGTGTGTGTGTGTGTGTGTGTGTGTGTGTGTGTGTGTGTGTGTGTGTGTGTGTGTGTGTGTCTGTGTCTGTGTGTCTGTGTGTGTCTGTGCGTGCGCGTGCATGTGTGTGCGTGTGTGTGTGTGCGTGCGTGTGTGCGTGTATAACACGCTATTTTATGTTGAAATGCGACGTAATCCAGTGTTCACGAAACGTACACTGTCAACGAATGCTTTTGGCGACTGGGTTGCCTCTCAGATATACGTGTTTCTAACAAGATGATATCATTAAAAGTTACATAAAGTAACAGTTTAATAACACAAACGCAGGAAGGAAGCACGTGAGCTGCTAGTTTAGCGAAAGCAGCCTGACAACCTGACGTTGAAACATGCGAGCGATCCGATCAAATCCTAATAACTATAAAACTAAAGATCAGACACAATCACTGACTGAAGATTATGCAAGTAAAAAGTATATTTCTCGCTAGAAATGTTATTAGAAACACGTTTAACGGTGAATCGGTCCTAAAATATTGCATTTCCCATTCAGATAATAAAGATTAATAAAGATCATACACATTCACTGACTGAAGATTATGTAAGGAAAATGTACATTTCTCGCTAGAAATGTCATTAGAAACGCGTTTAATGGTGTATCTGTCCTAAAATATTGCATTTCCCATTCGGATAATAAAGATTAATATAAGCTACGCCGTGTTCCGGAGCCGCGGGGGATTCTGGGAATTGGGGTTGTCAGTTGACAAATGGGGCTTTTGTTAACTTGTTTTGTTGTTAGGATTAAGTGGGGTTGATGGGTTCGGGATGTTATGTGGTTGTGTGTTGTTCTATTAACATTGTTCGTGTGTTCATTGTTGTCGACACCGTCACCGAGAGTGACGTGACCATCGTTTCGTGCAGCTGTTTCGTGTTGAAGTCTCGTTCAATAAAAACCAACTCTCGTTGTCGAGCTTTAAATAAAAAACAACTTTCGTTGTCGAGCGTGCCCCCCCCCCCCCCTACAAACGTGTCTCCCCCCCCCTCAACAAACGTGTCTCTCCCCCCCCCCCCCCCCTCCCCGGTCAACAACAGTCTACCTCCCCCCCCCCCTAAACAATCGTGTCCACAATTTGCCGCGAAAGCCGTGAAACCCAAACCCCGAAACCCGCCTCCACAGCGGCACGCGTGGATACTGTAGGTATAACACGCTGTTTTTACGTTGTAATAGTACGTCTCCAGTGTTCATGGAAACGTACACCGTCGACGTTTTTTCTTGGCGACTGGGTTGCATAGACACACCGTCACCGCCGTCTCTATGGCATTGTATATATGCACACTCCCCCGCATCAAGGCCTTACCCCCCAAACTGTATATGGAGACTGAGTGGACATCAAATAGAGCTGACGAACGGACAGCTACCCCCCCACCTGCACCCCTGTCTCTAAGGCCACTCATATCCCCACCACACACACACACACACACACACACACACACACACACACACACACACACACACACACACACACACACACACACACACACACACACACACACACACACACACAATACATACACACAAGCCCCTGTCCCTAATTACACACACACAGTGCCTATACAGATCCCTGCGCCCCCTACAGGCGCAACGCAGACATTATACATGACATAACAACACAAAGGGGTCTATGTTTTATGACCCATCATAAACACCACGACACCCCCCCTCCCCCCAACCGGAAGTGGCTGTAAATAGGAACCATCCCAGAGGGGTGTTAGTATATACTACTTCCTTCTACCGCTGCTCAATAGAGAGCATATTGACCTACTGTCTGTGTGTCTGGTTCTCAAGCTGCACTTTGGCACAGAGGAAAAGGCTCCAGGGGGTCATAAAGGCAGCGCAGAAAATCACCGGCTGCCCTCTTCCCTCTCTGGACGAACTGCACAGCTCCCGCTGCCTCAAAAAGGCCAAATCCGTCCTGCAGGACTCATCACACCCCGATCACAAACTGTTCGAACTACTGCCATCAGGCAGGAGATACAGGTCAATGAAAACAAGAACAAACAGTCTACAAAACATTTTTTATCCAACAGCCATAACCTCACTAAATGTTGCTACCAGAGCATAGTTGTGTTGTGTATCACATTTGTGTAGGCACATTTATAAATGTGAATGTTTGTGTGGGTGTGCCTTATGTGCCTTATGTGTTTTTTTAGTGTACTTAGTTGATTATAGTTTTTATTTATTTATTTATTTATTTATACGTACTACCTCAATGTGATGTTTTTGCACTGAACAAGGACTGCACTTAATTTCGTTGTACTTTACGTTACAATGACAATAAAGATATTCTATTCTACATTACACAAGTTAACTAATTTGGTTTACGTCAAACTCATTATTTCTTATCCATATAAAATGTTTATACAACGAGCTACTGCCTTGACCGATTAATGAATTATTTAAGTGTACGCCTATAGCCAAAGCTATAGCGCATAATGTCCACAGAAATTATATGGTAGGAAACATTATTAGAGAAAAGGGGTTTATTTATCAAATACAGAAACTTGACCCACCATACATGCACACATTTTTCATTCACTCACGCTTTCAAATTGTATTCACTCAAAGAGGCTACTGAACTTATGTTTCACACAGAACATGAACACACAGAACGTGAACACAAAACATTACGTGATTAATTCAAATAGGCTAAAATAAATAAGGCCAGTAATAGAAAGAATATCGGGTGACAAGAAGATCATTAAATTGACTCATAATCTCGCATCAGCTGTTTGATGTTGCGCATCAAAATAGCACTTTGCCCCTGTGGAAGGGTTCGCATGAATTGGCACAGGTAATTAGTAAAGGAGACGTGAATGTCATTCATATCACGTTCCCTCATCCTCTCTCTCTCTCATTCTCTCTCTCCCTCTCTTCCACCCTTTTTCTCTCCTTCTCCATCTCCTTCTCTCTATCCTGCCGAATTTCCTGCAGCCTATCGAGGAGGGCAGTCTCGCATGGATCAATATTCAACGCTTTTCCTCTTTCTTTTACCCCCACGGGAGGCTGATGATGTCGGGGTAGGGGGATGAGATGATGGGGTAACTGACTGAGGAACGGTCGAAGCCACTGCAGTCAGGGTGGTGGGAGGGTGGGGTTGAAGAAGAGAAGAGGTAGAGGCAGAAGTCATCAGAGTGGTGGTAGGGTCAGATAGGGAGGAAGAGGTAGCAGAAGCCACTCATGTCGCGGTGGGAGGGTGGGGTGGAGGAAGGGAAGAGGTAGAGGTAGAAGGGTGAGATGTGGATGAGGTAGTGGTTAGAGGGTCAGATAGAAGTGGAAATTGGGATAGGGATGAGGCGGGGTTGGGGGTTGATGGAGGTGCCTGATCTGCCTGCAAATTAGGCCTTTCCTCCTCCTCCTCATCGTCTCCCTCGCCTGCCTACAGAAAGACACCTGTTTTCAAACATCCTGACCAAGTAAATAGCCTACCATTACAAAATACATTGAAAACAGTCTCTCTCTCCACACACAGACACACACACGTTGATTATGCCTACATACCGGGAAATTTGATTCGGTGGACCTGTGCCTGATGAACTCGCTCAACCAGCTAAGTTGGGTCAAGATTTTTGGATAGCCGAACCCTGCACCACTTATTTGCCCTGCACCACTTCTGCACGCTATCTTCCACTTTTTATGCGCTCCTCCGTATTTGTCCCGGACAGCTTTCCAGTCCGTTTTCACTTTTACAACAGATTTTCCCATTGCACTTGCAACCTCCCTCCACACATTCTCCAAAGCATTCTTGTTGGAATGTAATATGGATGAAGTGTCATATAAATGCTCATATAATCGTATTTGCTCGCACAATTTTTCCTCTGCGCCCGCCATGTCATTCAAATTTTCTTCCGTAAATATAACCTTGAAATTAACGTACAATATTTGCAGTATTCCCCCCACCGACAACGCATAGTATTGCATGGATCGGCGCGTCGCGTATCAAACATTGGGAGGACACATTTTGCTACGCGTCGACGCATAAAGGCCTAAACACACCGGCGCCGAAGCGGCGCGTCAAAAAGTCTGCCCCCATTATTCCGGATGTACTAGCCCACACTGACGCCGACTAGCCGCGCGGCAGCGTTCCGCGCCGCCCAACTAGTCTTCAAGCCAATGTTCTATTCCCTAGCGTCGCCGCCCCTGAAAAAGCGCTTTTTAAAAGCTGGTTTGTACATCCCGGGTCCCGTAGGCACCTCCATATCTACTCCTCACCACTGGATGTCGCCCTCTTTCGTTTGTGAGAAACAAGTACGAGAATGGATGACGAGAGACTGGTCGTCGAGGTGGAGAAATATGCCGAATTATATGACCAAAGTTCCCGTCATTACAAAGACAACTCCAAAAAAGACATTGCCTGGCGAGCCATAGCTCTGGAGATTGGCTCTTCTGGTGAGAAATCAACAATGGTGGACTAAGTACCCAAACCATTAACCATAATGGGAAATAGACGAAATCAAGTCACGTATAATCACACCATGTGGGTAGAAACCAGATTACTTGTAATTTATATATTTTTATTTAAGGCAAGGCAACTTCATTTATAAAGCACTTTTCATACATGAAGCAGACTCAAAGTGCTTCACATGAAACATTCTCATACAATAAAATAGATAAGTAAAAGAAAACACAGGTCAAAGGTCAAAGGTCAAAAATGCATTGTCATGTATTAACTGTCTCTGGTATCAGATCATGTATTAACTGTCTCTCTGGATTTAAGGAAATATAACTGTTATTCAGTGAAAGTATGTTTTCAAGCAGCAGATCTACCAACCTAGTTTGTAGGGCACTTTATCGTTTTATTTACTGTCATTTCTTATTTATTTTATATTTTGCAATTATTCATCTACTGCATCAACAACCTCAATAAGTGCAGGACCTTCTATTAAGCCTTTTTAGTATATAGTGCAGTCACCTTTTAAGGCCAATTGTTATTGTGTGTATTTATTGCATTGAGCTACTGGATGGCTTTATTGTTCCCCATTGGGACCAATAAAGTAGCTATCTATCTATCCATCTATATAGCCTAAACATAGCCACACATTTACATGTATACAGCCAGTAGTTATCCATTTTAATTGAACACAAGCTATTTTACATTTTATTGAGGTTTTTTATTTCAACAGAACAATTGTTGCCAGACAAATTTGTACCGGCCACGTCAACAGTTGTCCGTTGCCAGGCAACGGACAACTGATTACGTAAGGGTTGTCCGTTGCCGGGCAGGTTTCAAAAAACATTCGCGCTCATGTTGCCAAAGACGTAATAACATAATACAGATAACGGATCGCTAGATAACACTTGTTTTTACTTTATATTTGTATTGTATTTAATTGTTTAATCAAATTTAGCTAGTAAACTGAGTGTTTAAAGCGGGTTTCAAAAAACATTCGCAATCATGTTGCCAAAGACGAAATAACATAATACAGAAAAAGGATCGCTAGATAACACTTGTTTTTACTTTATATTTGCATTGTATATAATTGTTTAATCAAATTTAGCAAGTAAACTGAGTGTTTAAAGCAG
Source organism: Gadus macrocephalus (assembly GCF_031168955.1). Taxonomy (NCBI): domain Eukaryota; kingdom Metazoa; phylum Chordata; class Actinopteri; order Gadiformes; family Gadidae; genus Gadus; species Gadus macrocephalus. The sequence continues at coordinate 1,161,629 of NC_082401.1, forward strand.
GTCATGGACGAAATAGCACAATACAGATAACGGACAAGGATCAGCACCGCTAAATCTGAGGCCATGACTCTTAGCAGGAAACCGGTGGATTGCTTACTCCGGGTAGGAAATGAGTCCTTAGCCCAAGTGAAGGAGTTCAAGTACCTCGGGGTCTTGTTCGCGAGTGAGGGTACTATGGAGCGTGAGATTGGCCGGAGAATCGGAGCAGCGGGGGCGGTATTGCGGTCGCTTTACCGCACCGTTGTTACGAAAAGAGAGCTGAGTCGCAAGGCAAAGCTCTCGATCTACCGGTCGATCTTCGTTCCTATCCTCACCTATGGTCATGAGGGTTGGGTGATGACCGAAAGGACGAGATCGCGGGTACAAGCGGCCGAGATGAGTTTTCTCAGAAGGGTGGCTGGCGTCTCCCTTAGGGATAGGGTGAGAAGCTCAGCCATCCGTGAGGAACTCGGATTAGAGCTGCTGCTCCTTTACTTAGAAAGGAGTCGGCTGAGTTGGTTCGGGCATCTGGCAAGGATGCCCACTGGGCGCCTCCCTTGGGAGGTGTTTCAGGCACGTCCAGTGGGGAGGAGACCTCGGGGAAGACCCAGGACTAGGTGGAGAGATTATATCTCAACACTGGCCTGGGAACGCCTCGGGATCCCCCCGTCAGAGCTGGTCAATGTGGCCCGGGAAAGGGAAGTCTGGGGCCCCCTGCTTGAGCTGCTCTCCCGGCGACCCGACCCCGGATAAGCGGATGAGGATGAGGATGAGGACAAGTGCGAATGAACAAGCTTGAAGGTTCGCGAATGTTCGTGAACCTTTCACGTCATTCGACGCGATCGTCCGTTGCCAGGCAACGGACGACGCGATCATCTGTTGCCAGGCAGGTTTGGAATGGATTTCGTATTGGATGATGCGCCCGGTACAAATTTGGCAGCCGGTACAAATTTGGCATGACAGCACCGCAAATATTTCAATTCGCTACTAGGAAGTGTGCAATGGCAGAACAGTATGGTGTAGCCTAATCATGATGACCTATAATATAATTATTATCCCTCTCTGGTATACTCTTTTGCATATATATATACAGTAGCGTGCGGTGCCCCTTCATTTCGATGGGGCAGAAACTACTGGCGTATGACCACACACACTATTTATACATATTTTTAACATGTACATTTTGAGCTACATTAAAACATGTTAACTAAACTAATTGTGAGTAAGAATTAAAAATAAAATAATAGCCTGATGTTACTGCACGCTTTTGAAGTGCCATCCGCAACACTCGTCATATGATGTCGGGCTAATTAGAATAGCCTTTATGTGCAAGGAAACACCAACTCTGCAAAGTCAGAAAATTCAAAGGACAAATTCGACATTATAGGTTATTTCTTCCATATTTTATTTTAACAATCGAACAACAATTTAACAACAGGCTTAGCGAGTGCATTGCAAATACATGAATACAGCAAACCTTCAATTTTGAACTTGGCCCGACGATGTGTGCAAATCTCTCAATAACAACACTTAACAATTCCAAGTTAAGTGTATGTCCAGGTATGTCCTGTGTAAGTCGCTTTTCGATGGACAGCATTGCCAATGCGTTCAGTCTGTCCTGGGCCATAGTATTACTTAGGAATGTCTTAATTCGTTTGAGCGTTGAAAAGCATCACTCTGACTCGGCTGTAGTCATGGGCGTGGTGATTAGAATGCGAAGTAATTTCAACGTTTCAGAAAACACCTCCATTAAGTTGTTCTTACTAAAAAGCTGAAACAATGCCATTGCACTGCTGCATGCTCTGAATTCAGGGTTTTCATAAATAAGAGAAAGCTCTGTTTGCAGACGTGGTTGGGAAATCGTCTGCGTATTCAGGAAAACGCTCACTGTCAAACAGTACAGCCGCAGCCAAGTGTCCAGTAAATGTAAATCTATCCATTGCATTGGCAATTACAGTGTCACACACTTCATATCCAATTCTCTGCAAGTCTGGAGCGCCACCACGTCGAGGTGCGTCAGGAGTGAATTGCGCAGAAATAGAAGGCACTGAATCGCGAACTTTTGAAATTGAGTTTGCAGCACATCAATGTTTCTCCTCTGAAGCTGTGCAAAGAGCGTATCTACATGGGAGAGTATGGTATGTAACAGCTCAAGATAAAAGAGGAATTCTTTGTCACCCAGCATTCGGCAGTAGCCCTTTGCCTCTCTGATTGATATTGCATCAAATTCTGGAGATACTTGAATAGTATTAAAGCATTCCAGCAAGAGATCCTTATTCTCATAGATTGTACTGACTGCGCGACTATGAAAGTTCCAGCGCGTCTGGGATGCGCGTGGCAACCTCCTTGCTACAATTCTGTCCAAAGTGGGGAACGTGAGAAAAAGGAAGAAAAGCCGCTGATGTCAGAGAAGAAGCCACGCACAGGTGTAATTGAGGACACGGCCTGTTGCATAACCAAATTCAGTTGGTGTGCATAGCAGTGTATGAAGTGGGCATTGGGATAAATGTCCTGAACCCAATTCCTCCTAACTCCACCTGTTGCTCCTCGCATCACACTCGCTCCATCATATGTTTGTGCTATCAACCTGTCCCTGTCCACCTCATTCTCCGCTGAACAAACGACACCCAACTGTTGCAGAAGTACATTAGAGATGGCCCCTGCGGTCGTGCCTCCATCAATTTGTTTGAAACTAAAAAATCTCTCCTGCAATGTGTTGGCTTCGTCTATGTAACGAACACAACAACGAATTGGCAATGGGTTGAAACATCAGTCGTTTCATTGGCCTGCACTGCCAGGAATTCTGTGTTTTTCAGATCCTGTATAATGCGTCCCTGAATTACATCAAGAATGCAATCGAGAAGCTCATTCTGAATGCGGTTGGACGTACCTTTGAACACCGTTGCCTTCTCCAGATGTTCTCTCATTGCGCTATCCAATGATGCTACTAAATCCACTAAGCCCAGGAAGACACCAGGGTTATCTGATGATTCAGACTCGTCATGTTCTCTGAGAGCCAGTTCGAATGCTCCACAGAATTTTACACAGTCAATGAGCTTTGACAGAATGTGTCGGTTATTGTCGACCTCCTTATTGTGATTCCTCACACTGACATGATAATAATAATAATAATAATAATAAATGAAATTTATATAGCGCTTAATATGGTACTCTAAGACGCTTTAGATAATGATAGCCCTCGTCCAGCTGCGCGGCAATATTAGCTTGACCTAGCATGGCAAGTTTCATTGAACAATGTAAATGTGCTTTGCTTGACTCATGTTTCTTAGCTCGTTCTGAAAAGTGCTTCACGTCGCTCACACCCGTGGTCCATACATCTCCTTGTCCTGGGCACACACTTGCTCGGAAGAGTAGACATGGGAAACAAAAAACGGTGTCCCTTTTTGAGCAACCACGTAGCCATTTTTTCTTCTCATACCAAGCACGGGAGAAAGTTCTGTTGTACGTTTTCCCTCTATCCGTCGTTTGTTGGCTAATACGAATAGCCGGTTTGTCTTGTCCAAGTTGTTTGATGGCTAATTTCTCTTCAAATTTTAACCTATCAAATGGTTTTTTTAATAGAGACTCAACAGAGTTAATCGCAGGTGCAACACCACTCGCCATGTCCGCCGAAAGACGAAAGATACAGGCGGAGTAATTCGATTTTAAACAACAGCAGTCCTAGAATATGACCATGGGGCAGACTACTTAACGACCATATGGGCGTCTTATAGCGCGGATTGCAATTCCGATTGCAGCCAGCAGGGTTATGTATGGCAAGCCATCCCCGCCAGAAAACGGCATCATTTAGACGCGTATCACCTTCATTACGCCGTAAAAAACGCCGTAAAATGTAGAAAAACGCTGTAAAATACGCCGTCATGCGCAAAAAAACGCCGCTTTTTACGCCGCAATTGAGCCTTTCAAGAGCGCGCGTAAAAAGCGCCGTTTTGAACATCAAACCGCGCGTAAAATACGGCGCTTTTGTGCACATCACAACGCCGTAAAATACGGCGTTTCTCTAGTATGCTAATAATCTCCGCCCTTCTTTTCTCTCAGCCAAGGCATTTGAAGTGTTTGCGCCCAATCGCTGAACAAGACAAGCAGACCAAATCAGTTCAACACAGATCTCCTCTCATTTGGCGTTAGTTGTAGCGTCATATTCATATAGATATATATATTAGTAAATGCAGTTTCAACGTTGTGATAACCGTGGTCCAATCGATAGAGACGCTTGCTATGTAGGGAAGAGGTTGTCGGATCGAATCTATATATTGTCAGATTTGTGCTTTTGTCAGATGGTCACGCTTTTATGATCGCAATGCTTTTTAGTCAGCAAGCCAGACCTCCTGTGTTATAAGTTCCAAATTCAGTGCCTTTTAAGTCAGCCAGCCAGATCATCTAGGTGTCTTGTTACACGCTTCATAAGTTAATTATATTTAAATTATTACAGCCATGGAGCCTTTATTTTCGCGGAGTTATCGTAACATCCTCTTTTGTTCAATCGATATAAATACACAGTGGAAAGGAGTGAGAGGGAGCCATAGAGAGAGACACTGATGAACTGGGGAGCCATGCTCTAACAACGTTCAGAGGCTTGTAACAAATGAGTCTGACACGGTGCTTAAATGGGCTCTGGAGACGCAGGAATGTTGTTGGATTCAACTATTTGTGCATGGAAGCAAAAAAATATCTCCCCATCAAGGCCAACAGCAGAGTAGCCGAAAAGAATAAACTGATATGAATGCTTCAAATATTAAAACCCGATTGATTAGGCCTATGCCGACAGAATATCAGTCCTAATCCTGAACGCACCGTGCGTACATTTTTCACAGCATTTTCCGACAGACAGACAGACAGACAGACAGACAGACAGACAGACAGACAGACAGACAGACAGACAGACAGACAGACAGACAGACAGACAGACAGACAGACAGACAGACAGACAGACAGACAGACAGACAGACAGACAGACAGACAGACAGACAGACAGACAGACAGACAGACAGACAGACAGACAGACAGACAGACAGACAGACAGACAGACAGACAGACAGACAGACAGACAGACAGACAGACAGACAGACAGACAGACAGACAGACAGACAGACAGACAGACAGACAGACAGACAGACAGACAGACAGACAGACAGACAGACAGACAGACAGACAGACAGACAGACAGACAGACAGACAGACAGACAGACAGACAGACAGACAGACAGACAGACAGACAGACAGACAGACAGACAGACAGACAGACAGACAGACAGACAGACAGACAGACAGACAGACAGACAGACAGACAGACAGACAGACAGACAGACAGACAGACAGACAGACAGACAGACAGACAGACAGACAGACAGACAGACAGACAGACAGACAGACAGACAGACAGACAGACAGACAGACAGACAGACAGACAGACAGACAGACAGACAGACAGACAGACAGACAGACAGACAGACAGACAGACAGACAGACAGACAGACAGACAGACAGACAGACAGACAGACAGACAGACAGACAGACAGACAGACAGACAGACAGACAGACAGACAGACAGACAGACAGACAGACAGACAGACAGACAGACAGACAGACAGACAGACAGACAGACAGACAGACAGACAGACAGACAGACAGACAGACAGACAGACAGACAGACAGACAGACAGACAGACAGACAGACAGACAGACAGACAGACAGACAGACAGACAGACAGACAGACAGACAGACAGACAGACAGACAGACAGACAGACAGACAGACAGACAGACAGACAGACAGACAGACAGACAGACAGACAGACAGACAGACAGACAGACAGACAGACAGACAGACAGACAGACAGACAGACAGACAGACAGACAGACAGACAGACAGACAGACAGACAGACAGACAGACAGACAGACAGACAGACAGACAGACAGACAGACAGACAGACAGACAGACAGACAGACAGACAGACAGACAGACAGACAGACAGACAGACAGACAGACAGACAGACAGACAGACAGACAGACAGACAGACAGACAGACAGACAGACAGACAGACAGACAGACAGACAGACAGACAGACAGACAGACAGACAGACAGACAGACAGACAGACAGACAGACAGACAGACAGACAGACAGACAGACAGACAGACAGACAGACAGACAGACAGACAGACAGACAGACAGACAGACAGACAGACAGACAGACAGACAGACAGACAGACAGACAGACAGACAGACAGACAGACAGACAGACAGACAGACAGACAGACAGACAGACAGACAGACAGACAGACAGACAGACAGACAGACAGACAGACAGACAGACAGACAGACAGACAGACAGACAGACAGACAGACAGACAGACAGACAGACAGACAGACAGACAGACAGACAGACAGACAGACAGACAGACAGACAGACAGACAGACAGACAGACAGACAGACAGACAGACAGACAGACAGACAGACAGACAGACAGACAGACAGACAGACAGACAGACAGACAGACAGACAGACAGACAGACAGACAGACAGACAGACAGACAGACAGACAGACAGACAGACAGACAGACAGACAGACAGACAGACAGACAGACAGACAGACAGACAGACAGACAGACAGACAGACAGACAGACAGACAGACAGACAGACAGACAGGTTACACAATACAAATAACTCTTACACAAATACAGACAGCCTATACAGTAGGCTAATACAGCGCCCACCTCAGCAAAAGGTAAAATGTAAAAAGAAGATATAAGCTACATTTAAAATACAGATGCTGTAGCCTACATAAAAATACAGATGCCATATGAAATATGAAAATAGGATGCAATGTATAAATATGCAAAACTAGGATATAACTAGGCTATAATGAGAATACTTGGTTAACTTACATCTGTGCTATGACTATCCTCCTAAATTAAATTAGTTAGATGGAAAGATTTTTGTCTATGGAATGATCCTGTCACTTTACTGCCACACATTGTGTGTGTCAGTAAAGTGATGAGGTAGGAGAATCCGTGCATGGTTCGTTCTTTGAATATTCAGATTTATAACAAAATCAGAAAAAACTATTAACAGGATTGTTTTTTGGTTTTTCAGATTTGGTTTTGAAACTGAAAAAGGGCAAAAGGAATCAACAAATAAACGGCATTTGATTTTGTGTGTTGGTTTTTAAAACCCGAAACAGAAAAACAAATAGGGCCTACAAAAATAGATACATTTATAGTTATAGGCTACACCAGAAGGCAGAACGCAGCGAAGAAAAAAGAGCCAACCACCTAAACCAGCAATAGACTGTCTAATTATATTTAGCCTTAGTTATGGCCGCACTTGAACCTTATGGTGATTTTATTCGTGAACTATTTGACACTGGAAAGACACGATGCGATCAGTACCGCTCTAAAGCATTCTGGTGCCCCGAAGTACTCCGTTATGATGGTGAGGAGGTTCTGTGTGGAGCACAACCTTCGAAGAAGAAATCTAGTTTCGCCGGCTCCCATGGGAAACAATAAAGCTGCCCATTGTAGAATGCGAGAGACTCGATGGAACGTTTGAAACGTCTTTATATGTATTATTATTATTTATTTTTAAACAACCTCTTGCCTACAGAGCAAGCGTCTCTATTGATTGGGCCACGGCCACGGTGACCACACTGTAGGAACTGGATTTACTAATATATATCGATATGACGCTACAACTAACAACAAATGAGAGGAGAACTCCTCAAAGCAGATCTGTGCTAAACTGATTTGGTCTGCTTGTCTTGTTCAGCGATTGGGCGCAAACACTTCAAATGCATTGGCTGAGAGAAAAGAAGGGCAGAGATTATTAGAATTGTAGGGGCCAAAATGCATATTTGGTCTGTTTGTTTATTGTTTATTTTGAAAGGTTAGTCACACTGTTTTGGATCATGTCACTTCCGTTTGATTGACACATGGGTGTGGCTTAATCTATATACCTGGGCAGTCAGATCAGCGGAGCGAGGGGAGAAAGGGGGTTAGTGGCGCACCTGATTATATTTTCTGTTTACCGTCGTCGTCGTCGTCATCGTCAAACAACCATGTTTTCATTCATCAATTGTCATTCGGTCTGCAGCAATAAAATTCTCAAACTATATTCATCACCGGACTTGGATTCATTGTACGACGCGTAACTGCCTGGAGCCCACTTAAGCCTCTTAGCGGCCTTTTATAGGAAAACGGACGCTATATTTAGTAAACAGAAATAATCCAAAAACACCACGGGATTCAACGTTGCTCTTATCGCTTGGATCTCGATGTTTTGGACGGAACGAACTATGCAACAGGGGACTCTTCTGCGGACGCCTGGGATCAGAGTCACATAATTGACTGCAGCAGCGGTGTAACGGGGAAGTGACAGCAGCGCATCACAGCCATCAGAATCGGTATGTTTGTTGATCCTTCTGTGTAGTTGTTTGAAGTTGAACACAGTTTGGAAAGGCTGCCGTTTTGTCCATTGGGGACTGTTTGTTTGGGCTTGTGTTGCGCGTGCTTGGTTTGTCGCGATCGGCAATTGTTAGGGCTGATTGGAGGACTGCGTGATGAGCAGTGGCCGCCGTTTGCTGTGCTGTGCTGTTGTGTTGAAAATCGCATTGTGACTGAATCAATGTCATTGCGGATTGCATTGTGTGTGTTGCTCTGTGCTTTGGTGAATTGTGCACGTTGAAAGTTCACCTAATGAGTGACTCAAATGAAATGGAAAATACGGAGAAGAGAACGGTCAAGCTTACAGCCAAAGCGCTGGCTTGCAAAATGGAAACTCTTCAAAAGCAACGTCAATCTAATGTGACAAAAATGAAAGAGCTCTCACGTGAAATTAAAGGGCTCATGAAAAATGATGAAAATGCAAAGAAAGTGCAATTCAAACTGAATGAACTCAAACAACTGTATGAAAATGCAAATGCAGCACATGAGTCAGTGATTGTTTTACTTCCCAAAGAGGAAAAGGTAACACAAAATGAGTGGTTTGGACGCATAACAAAACATAACACAGACTTCATTGATGATGTAAAGACATGGCTCTCTGAGATTGAAAGACACTTTCAACAAGCAAGAAAGGTGACTGAAGATGTGTTTGCTCTCCCAGTCATCTCTCCCATTCCACCTGAAGAGGAAGCACCTGTTGCACCTGTTGAATTAAAGGAAAATATACCACACTCTGATGTTCCAGCTGCCATTCCTTCCCAACAGAATAAAGCAATATCTGACATGCAGGATGAAATAAAGCCAAGTGACAGTGTGTCAAATATTACCAACAGGAGTCACAAATCACATTCTTCATGCTCAAGATTTTCCAGCACCTCATCTGCATGCATCAAGGCTGAGGCTGAAATGGATGCTCTTATTGTAATACAACAAATGCTAAAAGATAAACATGCCATAGAAGCACAAGAGGAGGAGCTAATGAGGAAAAAAGAGCAATTGGAGCTGGATGGAAATCTTGCTGCTACAATGGCAAAAATGAAGATTCTTGGAGCCTCAAGTAGATCTGGTGTGCGTAGCCACAGATCAAGAGTGTCAGATGGTATGAACTCGTATATGGAGAAAAAACAACGTAAAAAGAAAACACAAATGATTGCCACTGCTGACGGAGACATTAATCAAACCCAATCTCTCCCCACAGTGCCAGTGACAATTCAGTCAAATACATTAACTATGGATGCACATGTTACAATACCAACAACATTGCCTGCTCCAAGCAATGGTGAACAGAGCAACATGCTTAACATCATGGAAAAGCAAAATGACATCACTGCATTAATGGTTCAACAACAGTCTCTCTCTTTAATGCCCAAGAAGGAGATTCGTCGTTTTGATGGTGACCCACTTCAATTTCAAACATTCATAAAATCCTTTGAACACAACATCGAAAGCAAGAACCCAAACCCCACAGATTGTCTTTATTATCTGGAACAATATACCGAAGCACAACCAAGAGAAATGGTGAGGAGCTGCCTTCATATGACCGCAGATAGAGGATTCAGGAAGGCAAAATCCTTACTGCAGGAGCACTTTGGCAACGAGCATAAAATTGCTACAGCCTACATGGAGAAGGCTCTTTCATGGTCGTCAATTAAACCAGATGACACAAAAACACTACAAGCATACACTCTGTTTCTAAGAGGATGTTGCAATGCCATGGAAGATGTCAACAACATGCAAGAGCTCAACATGTCTGCTAACCTGCTAATTATAATTAAGAAGCTGCCATATCGACTGAGGGATAAATGGAGATCTGTGACTTTCAGGAAAGGTACAACCAAAGAGCTACCTTCAGGGATCTGGTAAATTACCTTGAAAAACAGGTGAGGATTGCAACTGATCCAGTATTTGGAGACATCAGAGACACTCCCACACCAAGCAAGGATGGAAGAGGTTTTATGTCAAAACCACCTCATCCAAAAATCAAAGGAAGTACATTTGCAACCACTGTGACAGTTGCACATGAGAAAAATGGAAATGGACCTAGGAAAATGGAGAGTTGGCCGGCTGTAAAAAGGTGTTTGTTCTGTGGAGGTGGACATGCTTTGGAGGCGTGTTTCCTATTGGAAAAGAAAGCACATCATGAGAAAATCACTTTCCTTAAAGAAAATGGAGCCTGCTTTGGTTGTCTGCAGAAAGGACACATGAGCAAGGACTGCAGGAAGCGACTCAGCTGCAACATATGCAATTTGAAGCATCCTCAGATGCTGCATATCCACCAAAGAAGATTTGAAATGGACAAACATCAAGCTCAAACAAAGGAAGAAGCTGACATCAGAGCCATAGCCTCGGTACAGACAAGTGGTCTTACTGGGGCCGGTGAAGACAATTGCAAACTCTCCATAGTGCCTGTGAAGGTAAAGGCCAAGAAGGGGAATACAACAGTGCATACATATGCATTCCTTGACCCGGGAAGCACTGCGTCATTTTGCACATTGGGGCTAATGAATAAGCTCAATCTCCAGGGAAGAAAATCAAATATTCTTCTGAGAACAATGGGTCAAAGGAAGGTCGTTGAAACCAGCATTGTTTCAGGCCTAGAGGTTACAGGACTTCATGGCACTGATTTCTGTGATCTCCCATGTGTGTACACTCAGAAGACTATGCCTGTGCACAAAGGGAACATCCCACATCAAAATGACATCAATCAGTGGCATCATTTAAAGAATATTCACTTACCTGAACTGGACTGTGAGATTGAGTTGCTGATTGGCTCCGATGTACCAAAGGCTCTGGAACCACTTCAAGTCATCAGGAGTGTGGGAGATGGACCATATGCCGTCAAAACAATGCTCGGCTGGACAGTTAACGGACCTCTGGGAGGAAAAGGTGATTATGCTCAGGAGCAGTCAGAAATCAGTGTTAACAGGATATCAGTTGTTACACTTGATGAGCAATGGGAGCAGCAGTTCAAGATTGACTTTCCTGAGTGTGTCAAAGATGACCAAGAACCTTCAAAAGAAGATCAGCAGTTCTTGGATTTGGTATCAACATCTGCAAAGCTAGTTAATGGACATTACTGCTTTGGTTTACCATTGAAGGACAGGGAAATCTGCTTGCCTGACAATAAGAACTGCGCTGAAGCAGTGGATCCAACAACCAACTTCATCCATTACTTCTCATCCTGGAATCAGTTGAAAAGGGCAGTAGCATGGATGCTCAGAATCAAAGGAGTGCTTCTGCAACGAATCAGGAAGAGGAAAACAGCAAGCGGTGTTCTCTCTTTGCAAGGAAATCTTGACACTCAGGAAATCCGTCTCACAATCGGCGAATTGGAGAGTGCAGAGATGGAGATAATCCGCTTCTGCCAAAAGAAGAGATTTGGAGATGAAATCTCAAATCTGAAAAAGGGAATGAATGTTAAAAGGACAAGCCACATTCATAAACTCAACCCCATTCTGGACAAAGATGTGTTAAGAGTTGGTGGTCGCCTAAGCAGAGCAGCAATGCCAGAAGAAATGAAACATCCTGTCATTCTGGCCAAAGACTTTCACATTGCTGACCTCCTTTTACGACATATTCATGGGGAGGTGGGACATGGTGGTCGCAACCATATGCTATCCAGACTGCGTCAGAAATATTGGATTCCTGGTGCCACAGTATTGATCAGGAAAATCCTGTCTAAATGTGTTGTCTGTCGGCGTATAAATGCTATTCCTGGACAACAGCAGATGGCTGATCTACCCCTGGATAGAGTCTCTCCAGATGAACCACCATTCACAAACGTTGGAGTCGATTACTTTGGACCCTTTGGAGTGAAGCGTGGCAGAAGTGTCGTGAAGCGATATGGTGTTATTTTCACCTGTTTGGCTACAAGAGCAATTCACCTTGAAATGGCCTCATCGCTTGACACAGACTCTTTCATCCATGCCCTTCGGCGCTTCATAGCCAGACGAGGCCAAGTAAAGGAACTACGATCAGACAATGGAACCAATTTTGTGGGAGCACAGCGCGAGTTGAAGGAAGCTATTGAAGGATGGAATCAAGGTCAGATCCATGACATACTGCTTCAAAAGGGAATAAACTGGATATTCAATCCCCCTGCTGGCTCACACCATGGAGGTGTGTGGGAAAGATTAATCAGATCAGTGCGGAAGGTTCTCAACTCAACACTAAATGTGCAAAGTCTGGATGAGGAGGGACTCCACACAGTCTTATGTGAAGCCGAAGCTATTCTCAACAGTCGTCCAATCACAAAGGCTTCTACAGATCCCAACGACCTTGAAGCACTCACACCAAATCACCTTCTGCTTCTCAAAACTACGCCATCCCTGCCACCAGGACAGTTTCAGAAGGAAGACCTATATGCTCGCCGCTGGTGGAGGCAAGTTCAATATATGTCTGACTTATTTTGGAAAAGGTGGATTAAGGAGTATCTTCCCCAACTGCAAGAACGACAGAAATGGTCCAACATAAGACGCAACTTCACACCAGGAGACATCGTCATCATTGTGGATGATTCAGCGCCTCGCAACTCCTGGTTGACTGGAAGGATTGTGGAGACCATTATGGACAAAAAGGGACCTGTACGTCAGCTTCGGATCAAGTCAAAGACCGGATTTCTGACCAGGCCCATCACCAAAGTCTGCCTACTACTGGAGGCAGCGGATCATTGACTGACCCAAACTGACTTTTGACCCCTTGACTTTGTTCCTGAACACTTGACTTTGATTAATCACTCTTTCCTTGGACAACGTATATCGGATTACAAATAATGAAGAAAGAAAATATATTTACATACTATGTTGATTGTTATGTCAAATTTGTAATTATTATTTGAAACATAATAATTAGGGGCCGGAATTGTAGGGGCCAAAATGCATATTTGGTCTGTTTGTTTATTGTTTATTTTGAAAGGTTAGTCACACTGTTTTGGATCATGTCACTTCCGTTTGATTGACACATGGGTGTGGCTTAATCTATATACCTGGGCAGTCAGATCAGCGGAGCGAGGGGAGAAAGGGGGTTAGTGGCGCACCTGATTATATTTTCTGTTTACCGTCGTCGTCGTCGTCAAACAACCATGTTTTCATTCATCAATTGTCATTCGGTCTGCAGCAATAAAATTCTCAAACTATATTCATCACCGGACTTGGATTCATTGTACGACGCGTAACTGCCTGGAGCCCACTTAAGCCTCTTAGCGGCCTTTTATAGGAAAACGGACGCTATAAGCATACTAGAGAGACGCCGTATTTTACGGCGTTGTGATGTGCACAAAAGCGCCGTATTTTACGAGCGGTTTGATGTTCAAAACGGCGCTTTTTACACGCGGTCTTGAAAGGCTTATAAAGCGGCGTATAAAGCGGCGCTTTTTTGCGCATGACGGCGTAAAATACGGCGTTTTTCTACATTTTACGGCGTTTTTTACGGCGTAATGAAGGTGATACGCGTCTAAATGATGCCGTTTTCTGGCGGGGATGGCTTGCCATAGTTATGCGAGAAACATACGGAGGGACGCGGTCGTTGAGCTCCACCGCCCCACATTGCATGACACGTTAAAACTCAACTAGAATCACATTCGCCACCATTAATTTGAAATCAACCGACCAAAAATAGTCGGAAAAGCCTACAGAAACTATAGATAGTTAATGTGACCATCACATTATTTTTAAATAAACTTGGAGCAATGATTTACTGAGGAACTATTTTTTTGGAGGGAAGCTTTTGCAGGGAGTTCGCCGCCCCTCCTGCCCATATGGACGGCACGCGCCTGTATATATATATACACTTTTTTTTTTTATCCCTCGGGATAAATACAGTAGCAGGGGAAGAGGCACAAAAAAACAAGTTACCAGAAATCGCTAAAGTTAATTACCTCTCAGCAAAACAAGGTAAAAAGCTTATCCAACTAATTGGGGAACGTAAAATGGTAAAATGTACATTTGATAATGTGCCAGTGACAGCATTGTGGGATACAGGTGCTCAAGCAACTGTGATAAATGGCGAGTTGAGCATCTGCCGAATAGCATTATCAGAGCAATAGATGAACGGGCGTCGTCAGCCCCTTTTTACTGGGGCACGTGCCCCAGTAAAAGTCTCCAGTGCCCCAGTAAAATTCCATTGATCAGATTCATTATTAAATTAATCTGCAGAAGCGCCGCTCTCGCTATGGAATCGGCAAGATTCATCAAGTGCATCTCCTGCTGCCTCGGGAGTCTTCAGTCGAGCCTGCCACTTACCAGCCAATCAAAAAACGAAAGGGGCTACATAAAAGCCAATCAGAAAATAGCACTACTGTATCTGGGTAAGATTTAATGCAACAACCAATGAAAAAAAAGTTATTTCTGGATTCGTCCGCGTAACTCTGAATGTTTCGTTTGAAACCGCGGGAGCTGGAAACAGCACAGAGTAAAGGTGCGGCCACACCAGACGCGTATCTCGCGTACTTCGCGTATGAAATCGCCATTTTTTTCCATAGGGAACCATTGGTTTACGCGCGTATTACGCGTTTCACGCGTAATACGCGTATAAGCAACATTTTACGGGCGTATTGCGCGTATGAGGCGCGTATATTTACGCACTATACGCGCGTATATCGCGTACATTTCAAGAGTTCAAAAAATTGAACTTTTTACGCTCATACGCATGACGATTAGCCGTGTTGCCCAATCAGCGTTGAGCTTGACCCGACGTCACTGGCAGAGAGTAGTGAGCTTGGACAGAAGCATACGGCCGTCATCTTTCTTTATTCTGTGTGGAAATAGTAACATAGTTACGCCATTAAATGCTTCTATGGAAACATTTCTAGCGAGAAATGTGCATTTTACTTTCATAATGTTCGCTCGGTGAATGTGAAGGATGTTTGGTTTGATAGTTATGACGAAGAGGGAACGCTCCGTTCACTTGCATGGACAGAGTCTTTGGTTACTAAGCAACCTCAACGTCTTGGCGGACTATATATCTGCTGATCAACACTACGAATGCTGGAAACACACCAGACACACCATGTGAAGTTATTTAACCCGATTATTGTTATTTATATCCGAGATTATTTAATCTAACCCGATCTAAACTCTATCACCAAAACACGGCGGCGTTTGGGTTTCCTACCTCAGACTCCAGCGTAGCCACGGCCGACAACTATCTTTATTCTGGGTGGAAATAGTAACATAGTTAAGCCATTAAATGCGTTTATGGAAACATTTTTAGCGAGAAATGTGCATTTTACTTTCGTAATGTTCGCTCGGTGAATGTGAAGGATGTTTGGTTTGATAGTTATGACGAAGAGGGAACGCTCCGTTCACTTGCATGGACATGGACTCATCTAGGCGAGTGACGTAGGCGCGTATGGCGCGTATGCGACCATTTTTGACACAAAATGGTCAAGCAACATTTTACGCGCGTATCTCGCATAAAAATTACGCGAGATACGCGTCTGGTGTGGCCGCACCTTAAGTCATCTCCTGTTTTAACGTAACAACAAATTCACAACTTGTTTGACACAAACAATGACAACTTGATTGCTGTTAATTTTGCCCAAATAATTAGCACCAGTTTTTCAATACTGAGCGTCTGTAGCCTGAAGTTTTATAGCACACAGACACACACACACACACACACACACACACACACACACACACACACACACACACACACACACACACACACACACACACCATGCGTGCACGCAAACACGCGGAAATGAATAATGAATGAAAACATTTTCTGTCTTCAAAACTTGAGAGTCCTGTAAAACTATAGGCATTTGTTTTGTGAAGCTGTCCTGTAAAACTAAACATTCGCCTTCTGAAAAACGATTCAGATGAACATCAGAAAATTCTTTACAGGCAGAGGGAGAGGAGCAGTGAGGAGAGATGAGGACGAGGGAGGTATGATAATTGCCCACATTAACGTCAACATTAATATTTATGCTGGTAATAGCCAACAATTGCTAGTATGATGTGCTGTGATTTGATCAATGGTTTATTTTTGCCTATTCAGTTTTGTCTATACTGAAAAGGGTAAGCTTCCCTGTTGTTAATTAGGAAAGCCTATGAAATGCATGCAGTGAGTATACTTAGGCCTATGTGTTTGGATGTTTCTGGCTAGTGGCTGCTACACTAATTGAGGGGCAGAGTGCTGGAGGAGAAGGAGGAGGAGAAGGAATAGAAGGAGGAGGAGGAGGAGAAGGAGGAGAAGAAGAAGAAGGAAGAGCAGGAGGAGAGAGGGGAGAAAGAGCACAGGCTGGGGGGTCCAGGGCCAGGCAGGGGGAGGAAGAGGAGAGAGACAGGCAAGGATCGGATGAGGACATGTTGGGGGCTAGACGCAAAACTATTCAGAATATTGAGGAGGATATCTGTGACCTAGGGGAGATATGTGATGGTCCAAATCAGGTCAAATTGGCCCAATACCCACAGCACTGGTTCGGGTTGAAAAAAAGATCGTTCAATTCCAGCTGGTTTGCAAAAAAAATTTGGTTGGAGTACTCTGTGACAAGAGATGCAGGTTTCTGTTTTTCATGCAGAATGTTTGGGAAAAATGTAAAACATGACACCTTTGTTAGCACTGGTTTGACTAATTGGAAGAAAGCTCTTGATCTCTTCAGAGAGCATGAGAAAACACCAGCCCATAAAGCAAGCATGGTGTCATGGCACAGTTTTAAATCAAGTGTCTCCCATGGGAGTGTGGTTGACCAGTTACATTCAGCAAATGAGGCTGAAATCAGAAATAGGCGAGAATACTTGTGGCGCATTGTGGCCACCACACAATTGCTAGCAAAGCAAAACATTCCATTCCGGGCCATGATGAGGGGACATCTAGTACCAATAAAGGGAATTTTCTGGAGTGCTTTGAATATTTAAAGCAGTTTGATCCTTTCCTCCAGTCATATTCAGCCCCATCCCACAGCACCTATTTATCACCTTCATCGCAAAATGAAATAATTGAGTGCTATGCGAAGGAGGTAACGGCAAGCATTGTCAAGGAGTTAAGAAATTCTGGAATGTTTTCGATCATGGCAGATGAAGCCAGAGATGGCAACACCGAGCAGTTGGCTATATGTGTCCGCTACGTAACTGAGGGTAGAGTAAAAGGAGAGTTTGCTGGCCATGAGGGAATTGAGAAAATTCGATGCAGAGAGCATAACTGCAGCCATTGAAGAACAGCTAGTTCATGATGGCATTACACATGTGAAGTGTGTTGCACAGGCCTATGATGGGGCGGCAGTAATGAGTGGTGCTGTTGGAGGTGTCCAAGCAAAATTCAGGGACAAGCACCCAGAGGCCATTTATGTGCACTGCTATGCGCATCAATTAAACTTGGTGCTCTGCCACACCTGTCATGCAGTGCCAGAAGCCAGTGATTTATTTGACACATTGCAGAGTCTATACTCATTTTTCAGCACTTCACTGGTAAATCATCACAAATTCAGGGATGTTCAAAATAGGTTGGGATTGCAACCATCTGAACTTGTGCAGCTGTCAAAGACCCGCTGGTCATGCCAGTTGCGTTCTGTAAATGCAGTTCTGGAGAACTACCCTGCTCTTCTAGAGTGCCTTTCTGGCATAAAGGCTGCCAATGCAGTGGGGCTACACGTTAAACTCAGTGCATTCTCCACTGTGTATAAGCTCATGGTGTTCAAGACTTTGCTGTCTGTGACTGAGAATCTGCACAAATATCTCCAGAGTGAAACAGTGGACCTGGCAAAGGCTGTAGAATATAATGGAGCTGTTTGTGCAACTCTCAAACAGATGCGCACAGATGAGGATGCTGCTAAACTGTATGATACAGTAAAGACCTTCTGTGCAGCAAATGAGATTCCAGAAACATGTACCAGACAGGCAAGGCAGAAGCAGAAACACTTGGATGATTATCTAGTGGAATCTAGATGTGGTGCAGTGAGTGACCTTGGTGATTCAGAATTTAAAAAGAAACCTGTATCTACCATGCCTGGACAGGATGGTGAGTGAAATTGAGCAGCGATTTTCATCAGTCAACAGTCAAGTTCTTAGAGGTGTTCAGGCTTGTAATCCCCAGTCAGATTTATTTTTCTCTCAAGAGCACCTCCATGGTCTGGCAGATCATTACAGTGTTGACCTAAAACCTGAGGAAGTTTTAGTGGCCAAAAACTTCCTGAACACCAAAAAGGAAACTATGGATATACAGGGTGTTTTTAACATACTGGATCCAACAATGTTCCCAACACTGACACAGCTAATTCAGATTGCACTCACAATTCCTGTGAACAGCTGTAGTTGTGAGCGATCTTTCAGTGTGTTGAGAAGGCTCCACACCTGGCTTAGGTCAACAATGGGGCAAGGAAGGCTTCACCAACTTTCACTTGTATCCATTGAAAGGGAGCAACTATGTAAAGTGAGTCAAAGCCAAGTTATTGACCGCTTTGCCACCATGAAAGCGCGGCGATACAGCCTAATAGGGAAAAAATAATCATTTAAAATGGCTCTATGCAGTAATGTATGGCCTTATTTAGTTTAATTTGATGGTTTGATGGTTCTATTACATTTCCCAGTTTGATTGGTGGCAATGAGCCACCTCACCTTAAGTCCGAAATTCTATTAGTTCTCAACCTTTTTTCTTGCCTTTTTAGTCCATGTCGTTCTGGCAAAATTATGCTGTTTCCACACAGCTTCTAAATAAATATAGATGTGCAGACTTCTCCTGATAAAGAGGAAGGTCATAAAGAGACTTTTTGTTTATTTGTCAGTTACCTTATTTGTAAATCTTTGAGATGTGTATGTTGTGGTAACCCGGCTCAAGTAACAAGAGTCTCTGCTGCTCAAACTGCCGACAAGGCACGTTTATTAATCCAAAAGAACGGAAAACAGGGGAATCATCCGTCAATGCAAACGATACAAAAAGAGTCTGGGCTCCGTGAGCCACTGGGGACGCTGTGGTCGTGTCTCACGCGCTGTCCCGATATCCAGGAGAGGAGGTCCTTCCGTGGTCTCCTGGGGGGGCTTCTCTAGACCGGGTCCTGGGGCAAAGGTCCGTGCGGGTAGGGAGTCTCGCTCTGCTCCGCTCTCTGCTCCTGCCTGGGTCACATACCTCCTGTCTGTGGACTGAAACTCAGCTTCTCTTTATAGCCCTCACCTGGGTCTGATTGGCCTGGTACACAGGTGTCTCCCGTTGGCGTTGAGTGGGACCTTTCCAATGCGTACCTTGGCGCCCTCTGGGGAAAAAGGGTGGTAGACCGCTCTTATTACCTGCCCTCTGGGCTTCCAGGCCCGCCGTGTCGGGGCCGGGTTGCCACAATGTGTTAAAATAAATATCATTGTACGGTACTCATGAATCTATCTTTGAATCTTTACCTTTACCAGTGCTTTAATATAGCCTACTGTACAGTATGACAGTGACAATGATTTTGAAGCTCGCACATACCCTTCTGTATCCATCTATTTCATATTGTGCACACGTAAAAAAACAAAACGTATTGGCAGTTGGGGGCCTGTGCCCCAGTAAAACTCTAGGTCTAGCAACGCCCCTACCACTAAATGGACTTGCTGCCAATCAGACAGAGATACCATTTATGGGGTGGGTACCTGTAGAATTCAAACTAAGCCTTTCAGACACTGCTAGTTCTAGTCTGCTAGTGCCAGTACTTGTTTCCAGTGACCCCAATGTGTCAGAAGACCCAATCATTGGCTTTAATGTTATAGAGGAGGTGGTTAAG
This sequence comes from Gadus macrocephalus, assembly GCF_031168955.1. Lineage (NCBI taxonomy): Eukaryota > Metazoa > Chordata > Actinopteri > Gadiformes > Gadidae > Gadus > Gadus macrocephalus. The sequence continues at coordinate 1,181,762 of NC_082401.1, forward strand.
GAACTGAAACAACGGCAATGTGTTACACATACAGACAGTGCCGCAGAAATTGTGAGCAGTGCTTTTGACATTGACTCTTGAGGGGATGAGGGGATGAGGGGATTCCAGTAATTACTGGCAAGAGTAAAGTGATACTGCATCCAGGTAAAACCACTACAGTGAGATGTCGCACACACACAGGGGCTGAGAAAGACGCAGAAATGTTGTTCTGTCCAAAAACGAGAGCAGACTTACAAATACTAAAATTATTGTTCACCATGAAAAGAGGTAACTGTTAAACTGTCCCTGTTTCTGTTATTAATACCACAGGACACAGTATCACTCTGGGCCCACGCGTCAGCCTGGGACACATAGAGAGCGTTAGAGCTGTGTACCCGGCGGCCATGCAACCTGTGACACCAGCACAAGTAAGTTCAGTCAAAGTTAAACCAGGAGAGACAGACTGCCCGGACACAGCATGTCCCGCCACAGACAGTAGGGCAGTGTGGGATCCCCCTGTAACATTAGAACACTTAGCTGGGGACCAGCAGGCCCTTGCAAGGGAAATGCTTAAAGAGGAATGTGAAGCCTTTGCCCAAGATGAGTATGATGTAGGCTGTATCCCTTCACTCCGTATGCACATTACACATAACTGACCAAACACCAGTCCAAAAGACATACATTAGTGTGCCTAAGCCATTACATCAGGAAGTAAAGGAGTACTTACAGGACCTGATTAACCGGGGCTGGATTGCGAAATCAAAATCACCGTACTCATCACCCATAGTTTGTGTGAGGAAGAAATCCGGTGAATTGAGACTATGTGTGGACTATCGTGAACTAAATAAGAAGTCAGTGCCGGACAGACATCCTATTCCCAGGATACAGGATATGCTAGACAGTCTCAGTGGAAGCTCTTGGTTTTCGGTGCTAGACCAAGGAAAGGCGTACCACCAAGGCTTCTTAGATGAAGAAACTCCGCCACTCACTGCCTTTATAACTTTGTGGGGCTTATACCAGTGGGTAAGGATCCAGCTGAGTTTCAAAGAAGTATGGAGGAGTGTCTGTGGGGTCTGCGTGACGATATATGTCTGCCTTACTTAGATGACAATTTAGTCAACAGTAAGTCCTTTGAGCACCATGTAGAACATATAAGGGAAGTGCTACGTCGGTACAAGCAACATGGAATAAAACTCACTGCAAAGAAATGTGAACTGTTTAAGTCTAAAGTGAGATTTTTGGGCAGAGTTGTGTCAAGCGCAGGTCATAGCATGGATCCAGCTGAAACACCTCACTGCAGTAGGAGAAGTCAGGCAAATGTTGGGCTTCCTATCCTATTATAGATCATACATTCAAGACTTTTCTCGCATTGCTAAGCCCTATGAACTGTTAGCTGCCCCGCCCACTGCCCACATTCCTGAAAACAATGTCAAAGTTGCTAAAAGGGGGAAAACAAAAAAAGGGAAATCAGGACAGTTACCCTCAGTCCACACGTTTCACGGACTGACAATCACCACCAGGTGTTGGGTTATCTGATTGACAAACTCTCCAGCCCTCCAATTCTAGGCTACCCAGACTTTAATGATCCATTCGTCCTGCACACGGATGCTTCTCAGGCAGGACTAGGAGCAGTGCTCTACCAGCGCAGTCACGGCAAGCTAAGGGTAATAGCCTATGGTTCCAGAACACTCACTCCCCCAGAGAAAAATTATAGCCTTCACTCTGGAAAGCTAGAGTTCCTAGCGCTTAAATGGGCTATCTGTGAGCGCTTCAGAGACTATCTTTTTCACGCTCCCTCGTTTGTTGTCTATACCGATAACAATCCACTCACATATGTATTGACAACAGCGAGGTTGAATGCTACTGGACAGAGATGGGTTGCTGAGTTAGCTTACTTTAATTTCAAAAATTAAATACAGGCCAGGCAAAGCAAATGCTGATGCAGACGGGTTATCAAGAATGCCAATGGATTTTATGAGTCAGTGTACCCAGTCAGTCTGTCAGGATGCCGTCAGAGCAACAGAACAGGGCATTTTAGTCCAACAAAAAGAACCAAGCCCACTCCTCAGTTCAGTGTCGTTTAATGCTCTCAAGGCACAGATGGAAGATGAGCATTTGCTCAATACTGTTCAACCGTTATCCAGAGAAGAGATACGGGCAGCTCAGCAACAAGACCCTGTGATAGGCATAATGTATGAATACAAAGAGAGATGAGAAGCCTACTGTACAAGAGCTGAAGGGTGAAAGTTTTGAGTTTAAAGCGCTGGTTAGAGAGTGGGGCAAACTTGAAATCAGAGCAGATGGGACTATGTACCGGAGAACTCAAACAAAAAGTCAGCTTGTACTCCCAGAAACATACCGCCCGCTCATCCTAAATGAGCTTCACAAGGAAATGGGCCATTTGGGTACAGAAAGGACAGTAAACTTGATCAGAGACCGCTTCTTTTGGCCCAAAATGCAAAGGGACGTTGAACATTTTATAACAAATGTGAGTGCCTCAAGAGGAAAAAAACAAACAGACAGTCAAGGGCACCAATGTTGAGTATTGAAACCACACATCCATTCCAGATGGTCTCGGTAGACTTCCTGCATCTGGAAGAAAGTCGAGGTGGCTATGAATATATTCTTGTGATAATGGACCATTATACTCGCTTCGCCCAAGCATATGCCACGACCAACAAATCAGCCAAAACTTTTTAATGATTTCTGTTCGGTTTGGTTTTCCAGAAAAGCTGCACCATGACCTTGGGAGAGAATTTGAAAACAAACTGTTGCACCACCTGAAAGCTCTCTCCGGTATTAGGGGGTCTCACAATACTCCTTACCATCCGCAGGGGAATGGGCAAACCGAGAGGTTTAACAGGACTCTCCTCTCGATGTTTAGAACACTGACAGAAGAACAGAATAGTGACTGGAAAAACCACCTCCCTAAGGTCATTCATGCCTATAACTGCACTACTAGCGAGGCCACAGGTTATTCTCCATTCTTTCTCCTTTTTGGCAGGCCACCTCGACTGCCAGTGGATTTGTTGTTCAAGACAGAGAGTGAGAACTGCGCCTGCTCCTACCAAGAGTATGTGGAAAAGTGGGGACGGAGGATGGCTGAAGCGTATGACATTGCTTCCAGAAATGCTTCCAAGTCAGCGGACAGAGGAAAGAGACAGTATGATAAAAAAAGGTACGGTCCCACTCTCTAAGGCCCTGTTTACACAAAGGGAAAACGCTGATATTTCCACGCGGTTTGGCCTCTCATTTACACGAAAACGCAGTTTTTGTCACAGAAAACGATCATTTCTAAAAACTCCGGCCAAAGTGGAGATTTCTGAAAATGCCGGTTATGTGTTGTCGTGTCAACGGGGAGAAACAGGGTTTTAGGTTCTGAAGCGTCACATTATGCGCCAGGAAGTGCTTAACGTCATATGAGCGCCCTATGTTTACAGTTTGTTTGTTACAGGAAGACGCTCGTGTTATTCGTTGTTGTTGATTCTGAGGATTCTGATTGGCTTGCATGGCTTTATCCTTCTCCCTACGAGTTTAGATTCTCTGCCCGAGCCCGAACCAATATTTCCCACCACTATCCTCGGGCCGGGCCTTTGATAGACGATTTATTTGTTTATTTTTATCATTGGTTTATTGGCCTAATCTGAGGAGAAATCTATGCCATAAACAGAAATATTATAGGCCCTTATTACACGGGTCTTCTCAATGCCGTGGAACGCTCCGTTCACTTGCATGGGTAGTAGTCCGGTGACTTGTCAAGCCCAGCGTCTTCCGTTGCAAAGCGACGTCACCGTCTTTGCGGACAAATTGTGTCCCTGCTGATCAACACTAAGAATGTTGGTAACGAATAAATTTTAAAAAGACACACCATGTGAAGTTATTTTTTCGTTTTGGCAAGTAGCCGTGTAATACGCCGGATAATGTATAGACCGTCGCCGGTCATTGTCGAAAATAAGCCCCTTCAGGGCAAAGCAAGACACCTTCGCTGCTCATCGGTCGGTGTACTGTTCAATACATTATCCCTTACATATATATTTAGCAGAGTAGGCCTAGTAACAAATGTGTACAAAGTTACATATGCATTAAAAAAAAAAGTTGGGTTGAAATCGGGCTCGGGCTCATAGGTTAATGTGTCGGGCCGGGCTTGGACAGAACGTGCACGGGCTCGGGCCGGGTCAGGCTTGATTTCTGGGCCCGATCTAAGCTCTACTACACTGCCGCCCATACGTTTTGCATAGTTATAATGGTGCTCGACGGCGTATTTATGCGTTTTGATGTAAACAACAACTTTTATGAAAACAATGCTGTGTGCACAATGTTATTTTTGAAAACGGAGGGGGGGAAATATTCGTTTCTATAAATACCCTGCTACGTATAAACGTGGCCTAAGTAGGCAGCCGTGTCTTAGTGAGAAATGTGACTGAGAGAGGAGGACCAGGGAAAATCCGCTCCTACTGGGAGGATAACATTTATGTCATCAAGAGTCAAAAAGGTGAGGACAGTTCTGTGTTTGAAGTAGAACCGGAATGTTGTCGAGGCAGGACAAGAATCCTTCACAGAAACATGCTTTTACCCTGTGACTTCCTCCCTGTCACATGAAGAGAACACTCCCACCACAACTCATACAAAGAGATGTAACAGGGACAAAAACAAACAAAAACATGCGACTGGACAAGCTCAACAAATGGACAGCGAAGACTCTGATGATGATTTTCCTGCAGTGACATTCACTTGTTCTCCAGCTGAACCTCGAGGCCCAACATCGCTTAACCCCACAGCTGAGGAGTTTTATCCACAAGCCAAAGAGGCTGTCCCAGAAGTGTGTGAGCCTCATCTTGTTGAAGACGAACAGGCCCACACAGCAGCTTTGGACGACAGCGCAGATGAGGCTGCTGGTGTCGATGAAGTGAGCTCAGAGGATGAAATTATTGAGACAGAGCTGCGGGACCCATATCCAAAGAGACAGAGGAGACATCCCCAAACACTGACTTATGATAGACTTGGCCAGCCGCACTTCCCAGAACGAATAGTTTCCACCCAGGGGATAGATGTAAGAGGCTACTGGCGGCCCTGGTAGTGAACTAAAAGGGATATTGTAAACTGAAAAGACACTCCTTACCTATTTTGAATTGTACCGTGATGTATCTTGTGTTTTATTTTGTAGTAGGAAACACAGACTGTTGGCTGATTGATGTGCTGTGTGTATCAGTTATAGAGAAAATAAATAACTCAACCAAATGTGTGACTTTAGGGATGTGTAATATGCATTAAATGTGTTTGGGTACGAAGACTAATGACATCACATTAGGAGTATCCCTGACTGCAGTGCACGGTAGTCTCTGGGTATCTCATAAACAAGGTTAATAACCTTGATGTTCCCATTCAATTTTATGCATGTTGCGGTATTTGTGTGAAAGGCAAGAAGGTATACTAAGATGTCGGGACGACTTTTTTTCAAGTGGGGGAGAGAGTGTAGAGGTATAGGTTTACATGGTCAAAACTGTTCATTTAGTTTTTGTGGGCAATCTAGACCAGCGGTCCCCAACCCCCGGTCCGCGGACCGGTATCGGTCCGTGGGTCATTTGGTACCGGTCGGCAGAGAAAGATTATTTATTTATTTTAATTATTATTTTTTTTTATTCACTTCGCAATACTGTCACTCTTTTACATGCCATAAGTCTATATGCAGTTGTTAGATTGCATATAACATGTTTGCATTTTTGGCAACCTCTGCGCAACATAACCCAACCACCCCCCCCCCGGTCCGTGAAACTTTTCGGAGAATCATACCGGTCCTTGATGCTGAAAAGGTTGGGGACCGCTGATCTAGACGGTTAATTCAGAGCCCCCAAGTTATTTAATATATGTTCTATAATTGTATGATTCAGTTTTCCTGTTTCATGCCAATTAATATTCGAAGATGTTATGAGTAAGTTCCGCCACTAAGCGATGCTATTGAAGTACTGAGGAGGTTTGGAGCAGAAGAAGAAAGCTCCGTGGTTGATGTTTTTTTATTACGGTGTAGAAGTTTTTCACACTGTGGCACACTGTATTGTTGGAACATATCGCTTCTGTTTTTGCTTTAAAATAAACGATAGTTATGTTATTATAACTCTGAAAATTTCAAACTATGCACCAATCAGCGTGCATTTCCCACGGTATCGTGTCTATATAACGCAGTGTATACTAGGGATGGGAATCGAGAACCGGTTCTTGTTCAGAACCGGTTCCGAGTCAACCGATTCCTTGGAATCATTAGCAAGCCTGCTTAACGATTCCGCTTATCGGTTCCGGTCGCGGCAAATGCGTCATGACGTCACACACACGCTGCTTTTGTTTTGGTTCAGAACGCAGCAAACATGGCGCCGCCGAGGAAGAATCGCATTGTGCGTTCACACCAAACGCGACGGGGCGACAAGATCCCATACAAAGTGAACGTAGAGACGCGTATAAGGGCGAAATTTCCGCGGGAGAAAACCGGCGACAAGTTTTTGTCGTGATGACAGCCAATCAGCGTTCAACAGCGTGATAACTGAGTGACAAGTGTAACGTAACAGCCAATCAGCGTTCAGCCGTCAAACTCAGTGCAGTGCAGTCCGGGGTGACTGCGGCATGGAGGAGAAAGTGATTGTTGCAGTTTGCGACTCCCGGAGCTCTATATATAATAGTATATAATATATTATAATTGTATATATAATATCACAGCCAACAGCTCTGTCGCCTCCGGATGGCCGTAGCGCGGGGAGCGCTCATAGGGATTGGGCTTCTCGGGATTTGTTTACCGGCATTGCTATGGTTTCCGGTCTTGTGTGTTCCAACGGTTTAATAGGTAGGGCCATCTCATAAATCTCTGTCTAATCAATGCTTCATTTTGTTTATGTCAGTTGAATTTTGTTACAAGTTGAATGCAAATGAGCACTGTTAGCATTCCAAAAGGCACAAGCTCTTACTTGGCTGTTTTCAGTCTGTGTTTTTAGTTGTATGGCACATAATGATGGCATATATTTTTATATTTTTTTTCGTCTAGAGGAATTAATTTGAAAATGTACAATTTCCTAATACTAGAAGCACTTCTGATCAGATATTAAAGAGATTTAATACAAACAAACACATTTATACTTATTTTCTCACCCAATGAGAATCGATAAGAGAATCGATAAGGAATCGGATCGATAAGCAGAATCGGAATCGGAATCGTGAAATTCTTATCAATTCCCTTCCCGAGTGTATACCGTCGCTCATCCTCCACGCATTTCTTTCAGCATTTGGAGGGTACAGCAGGTGGGAAACTAGACGGCTACGCCTACAATCATAGAACTAGAGTTATAATAACGTAACTATCATTCTATTTCATGTAGGCTATGCCGTCTAGGCTTCGCCTTATGGGCTAAGGTGAAGCTGCGAGCGGAGCCCGATCAATGTACTCCTGCTGGACCCCAGTCAAAACGACTTAAGTCACCAGAGCACATTGAGGCCCCGTCCACACGAAGCCGAAACGGGCGAAACCTTTCCGGTTTCGATCCATCCGGTTTCGGAGCATCTCCGTGAAGACGGAGTCAAGCGAAACCGGGTAGATCTGTAGAAACGCTGTAGTACACATGCCAGGCCCATAAGGGGCGCTGCTTCTGCTACAGAAATCCAGAGGAAGATTTAATAAGAAGAAGAGGCGAGCATGCGCATAAAGGCTGCCCCCCGGACCACTAACAACACAAACAAACAGTCAGTCAACAGTCTCAATAAATAAAGTCTAAGAAACCCAACAAGGGACATGATCTGCTGCAGAACGATTACAAGCCTGTAGTCCGCCATCATCTTTGTTGTTGTGAGTTCTGAAACTCTGCGGGCCTAACAGTCATTGGCTAGAGGGTCAAGGGGTGGGGCGATGACGTCATGGTTTACGGTTTCAGTCGGTTTCAGGCGTCCACACGAATCCAAAACGAAACCGGGTAGATTTGAAACCAACTCCGAGGGTGGTTTCAGAAGTTTACGGTTTCGGTCAGTGGATTCGCCGGCTTTGTGTGGACGGAAGGCCGAACCGTAAAAGACCTTCGCTGTTTCGCCATGAAATCTGCTTCGTGTGGACGGGGCCTAAGACTCAAAAAGCCAAGGAAGTGTAAAACACAACAGCTTAATAAAAAACGAATTCCTCCTAGATCAAGCAAGGCAATGATCAAGAGAGAAAAAAGAGGGTCTGTAAAGACTCCGGCTCTAATCCATGCTTCATGGAACCCATGAAAAGGAAAAGAAAAAACCAGAGCAACACGGTTTCCTTTAGGTCCGCTACCACCGGGGGCGGAGCTACGGAATCCGGCTCTCCAATAAGGGGTCTCTCTCGGCCGTTGCTTATTTGAAAGAAACGGCGGGAGTGCCATACTGGCAAACAAAACCACCTGACAATTGGCGGGCCAATGGAAAAAACCCCTAGCCTGTTTTTCATTTGAAAAAAAGGTGGGAGAGTAAGACTGGTAGTCAAGAGTAGTGTATACTATGTGCCCTTGGGGTCCATTCCTATCAGAACTCACTTCCGGTTGGGGAGTGGGTGGGGGTGGAGGGGGGATCCCTATTCACAGAGGCACTTCCTGTTTATGTTTTATGACAGGTCATAAACCATAACCCTTTGTGTTGGGATGACCCTTGTAATGCCAGTGGTGATCCTGTAGGGGTCGCTGGGATGCGGGATCTGTATAGACAGAGGTGTGTATGAAGATGTGATTAGTGTATGCGTGTGTGCGTGTGTGTGTGTGTGTGTGTGTGTGTGTGTGTGTGTGTGTGTGTGTGTGTGTGTGTGTGGGTGTGTGGGTACTAGGGGGATGCAATGCCATAGGGTGTGTTCTGTAGGGGTGCTTGTTGTGTGGTCACAGGGGCGTTGGAAGGACAGCCAGTCGTCTATGCGGATTGTGTCGTGAGGCCCTTGATGGAGGAAGGGGGGCATGCAGACACGGCCATAGAGCGTGTGAGATGGGACACTGTCGAAAGGTGGATCGACACGAGCTGTTTGATGTACCCTCGTCACTATAGGCAGATTGATTTTGAAGGGAGTGTGTGTATGCGTGTGTGTGTGTGTGTGTGTGTGTGTGTGTGTGTGAGTGTGTCAACAGATGTTTCATGGGCTATGATTCTATTAGCATTATATGGACAGCAGCAGCAGCATTATATGATACAATTCTTATAACAAATGTGTTTTGTAAGTAGCATAGGATAAAAGGGACATGCAATGCCTTTGAACACTGAGGGGATGTATAATTCGGTGTCTTAATGTCTGGAGGAGATGCATAGCATCGATTGTCACACATATGCTTGACGACCACACCACCCCTATGGTGATTACGGTGGGCAGAGTCGTTGGCCCTGGAAGACACACGCTGTTTGAAGTCTCTCCCAATACTGTATGCAGAGTGATTTGATGTGTGTGTGTGTGTGTGTGTGTGTGTGTGTGTGTGTGTGTGTGTGTGTGTGTGTGTGTGTGTGTGTGTGTGTGTGTGTGTGTGTGTGTGTGTGTGTGTGTGTGTGTGTGTGACGTAATAATGTGCTTTTATAATCTACCCCACTATTTTACGAAACCGGCAGATACATTTATATATAGTGATGGGGTACCGATAACATGGCCGTAATCATCTGTATAGGGATATAATATATATATATATATATATATATATATATATATATATATATATATATATATATATATAAATATTTTAGGTATATTTATAATAGGGCTAAAAAGTAGTGGGTTCCACCGATGGTAGAACTATCATAGTGAAGATACGGACTGTGGTTCACATTGACAATATATTAGGTGATATCATGATACTATTAAGATAGTTTAGTATTTCTCATCTAATATAGTGTATTTGGATTAACTTTATTTTATCAATATGAGATTCTGTATAAGGTCGGGCGAGTGGGCGTATGTCATAGGTAGCTACGTGGGCGTGGGTCCAGTGCCTATTGGCCAGGAGTCTATGACGTTGGGGGCCTAGGTGCGAATGTTTGCAGATGGGCGTTTATCAGGCATAAACATACGGAGGTAATGAATCAGCAGAGTACAACCTCTGACCCGAACGTTAGTAAACGCATCGTTGCAGCTGGAAGAAAAAAAAAACATCGAGCCGTCCTGCGTCACTATGCCGACTGACTGTAAGTATTCACATGAGTGTATTATGATTATATTATGACTGTCTATGTGAATCAGCTGTTTATATCTGACTGAATCAGTGATTACTCCACAGCGACTCGCGGCTCCGCAGCGATTTGCGGGGTCCGTCGGTGAGAGAGCGAAACATCAGCTGGGGCCACGTGGAAGTATGTTTGTTTGTTTTTTATAGTAGCGTATAATATTTTAGTTCCATACAATCGCTCTATCATTTATTATTATTAGTTGTTATGGTATATTCATGTAGAACAACGATTAAATTTGTGTTTTCTCCATGTGTAACAGGTTCGAATGATATTCGGCTCAACATTCAACGAACGATTCTAGCTGACCAGACAAATGTGTTGACAAGCGGTAGTTTTGGTAAGTTGCTAATGCGCCCCCGCTAATAGTATATATATATATATATATATATGTTTATTACCAAAATAAATTATCTATTTATTTAACATCTAAAACAACCGAACCTAACCCATGATTACTTTTGTATTTTGTTTTTGATCCATGTTTAGCACCTATCGCGGCCACCGTGAATCAGCGATCCCCCGGACTGAGCCGACTATCCAAGAAGCATTTGAAAAGGCCGGCGGGGATAGATGCTGCTATACCCTGCTCACCGCTGACCATAGAGCAGCCGCAAATTCCTTATAAAAAGGCTCGCAAGGACGCCGCACATAGTGCTTTAGCTCCGGAGAATTTTAACCATGTTATACAGGCCGTCATAAACCCGCAAATCGCACAACATGGAGCTGTATGGTCTGATTCCAAACGCCAGGTGATCGGAGCCGTGGAGGTCCATGTGTCTGCATCGCCTACAGAGACCGTCACAGTGCAACCGGATGGGACTATACAACACGGTAGGAAATTAAATGAAAAAAAAAAAGTATGTATATATTCTATAGAGTGTAATGATTATGATGGGACTGATACCGATTTTTTTTTCTTTTTTCTATTACAAACAGCCCATGGAGATCCCCAGTGTGCGCCACTACCAGTGCTGACCGCCGATGATTTGGATGGTCTTGACGACCTCACGTCCTGGACTTCATCGTTTCTGGAGCATAGCGACTTCACTCCAGCTCAGTGGATCGACTCTCCTGCTACATCCTTAGGGGCTACCACCAGTGCAGAGTCTGTGCAACACCAGCAGCCTGCAGATCCTACATCTGGATCCCTACACGCCATTCAAGACCCTAGCGGCGACCCTCCGTGCATCGTGAGTCTCAGCACTCAAGAGGTAGCGGTGCCGCTGCTACCAGCTGGCCCCGTAATTGCTGTTGATGAACACCATGCAGGGGTGCGATGTGCTAACTGGCGTAAAGAATTTGCTGATAAATTAGCATTGTTAACTGCATCGGTGGATGTAAACTCCTTAACCATTGCTCGTCAGAGTAAACTGAGTGTGTCGGCTGGTAAACGTGGTGACAGTAGATATCAGGCTCTCGAAAAGCAGACTAAGCAGTCCTTCATTGCCATCAGGGCCGAGATTGCGAGTGATCGTATGACTGCTGAATCCCCAAACACTGAGACGCGTAATGGTCGTGCTATCGTTGCTCTTCAGCGTAAGCATTTGGAGGCCGAGGCAACTGTCCGTGTCAACAAACAGGGCATAGAGAGAATTAACGCGCAAGAGGGGTTAAGAGCTGCTAAAACCGCTAGAAAATTCTGGTTAATGCAATCTGCTAGCGAGGCTAACGTCAGTGCCTATCGGGCAATGAGTACCGAGATGTCTGTGATGAATGACACACTAGCAACGCTTACGATGAATGCTATTATTTGATTTGTGTTTTTGTTTTTTAATGTTTTATTTTTTCTTTTATTTCGTGGAGAGGGTATTTTTTTGTTTTAAACTGCATGTAATAAAACTTTTTTTCTTTTAATACCTGACTAATTAACGTTATTTTTTTATTATTATTATTATTATTATTATTTATTTTTTTCTATCTATTGCCATAAAAAAAAAAAAACTATAGCTGTACACTATGCATAACGCCATTAGCCCTAGAAAAAGGAAATTCAAATCTATAGACGGTAATCCCAAGAGACGGCGTAGATCTGATAGTGGGGGTAGCATTATGGATTTAGAACTTGAAGAGCTGGCAATGAGGTATGACGCAACCGGCGATACGTCTCATTTGTCGGCCGTAGGACATGTGGGGGGCGGGGGCATGTATGCAGAAGGTTGTTTAGACATACAGGAAATATGTGTTGGCATAGATAGAACTAGGCGTGTGTTAATTGCAGCTGATGCATGGGGCCATAGCATGGCTAATGCTCTATATCAGGCAGCACAGATAAATGTTTCGAACGAGCCAGGTCTAGATGACATGGAGGGGCTAGAGGAGCCAGGAGATTTAGACACAAGGGGTGTGTTGTATGCGGGGGCAAACACACAAGATGTACTTAACGCCGTCGGTGGGTGGTTGGATAGTGCACAAGAGAGTCTATACATATCAGCACAGATCGATGTATTGCAGGGGGCGCAACGTGATGAAGGGGTTGGCGTGGGTTTTCAGGACCTCCCGGCGGTGGTAGGGGTCCCTATAGAGTCGAATATACAGGTCGGTGGTGGTGGGGGCGTGGGGGGCGTGGGGGCGGTGGTGGTGGTGGTGATGGTGTGGGGGGTGGAGGTGTTGGCGGGGTGGGGGGTGGCGGTGATGGTGATGATGTCGAGGGTGATGGCCGTGGTGGCGTTGACGGTAGTGCTGTTGATGATGATGGCGGTGGTGACGGTGATGGTGGTGGTGGCGCTGCTGATGATGGTACGCCGGTGCCTGCTGTAACGGGGGGAGATAATGACGAGTTGCATACTAGATTATTTCCCCGTTTTAACGGCTTTGAGGTTAGACAGTCCATTGATCTGAGAAGTATATCCCTTGCAAATTTACAGGAGGTCCCTGATTTGATCAGGGAGAGACTGTCGGGTGTCATAACAAGCTGCTCGCAAAGTGCAGCCGATGGTAGTGTCTTAAACGTGGTGCTGAGAGGCCCTTCATTGGCCTCTGATGTACAGGCTGTGCTCGTAACGGGTGACGATTACAATGCGGATTTGTTTATGGAGCATATTAGCCAAGTCATACAGAGCAACGACACAGGTCTGACGGATGATGTGCTAGAGCTGGTGGTCACAGGGGTCCACAACAAACGGGGTGGGGCACGTTTGAAGTTAAAAAACATTCCCTATGATGAAATCATATACAAGAAGAAGCTAAGTCTCTACACACCGAGTAATACTCATGACAATTTGTGTTTCTCACTATGCATGACACATTTTCTGCATGAGGGGGTAACCGGGGGTGACACAGCGTTCGAAGAGACTAATTTGGAGGCGGCTCGCAAATTACACAGTGATCTGGGGTTTGGCCCAGATCACTCTGTGGGTTTCTCGGATGTTTCCAAATTTGAGAGACATCTAGATGTTAAAATCCTGATATTTCATCATAATGATGCATTCAGGAAGCTGGAGATGTTCCAGACACATACGGCCCAGCATCCTAAAACAGTATGGCTGTACCTCCATGATAACCATTATCACTGCATAGAGAACAGAACGGCATTCTTTGGTACGGGATATGTGTGTGAATATTGTTACAAGGCCCATGAGGGAATTCTATTCCACAAATGTCCAATCCATTGCAATGTGTGTCTGACAGTGTGCGATAGACTACCAGGTCGCACGATAAAGTGCAAGGACTGCAGTCGTATATGCCGCTCGCAGGTCTGCTACAACACACACAAGAAGCATTCCGCCAAACATGACATGATACCTTGTGAAAAGCTCAAATACTGCGATCGTTGTTGTAGACAGTATATCATACCGAAAAAGAAGAAGAAGGGGGTGGGGGAGGGGGAGGGGGAGGAGGAGGAGGAGGAGGAGGAGGAGGTTAATGGTCACGTATGCAGCGAGGCAAAGTGTCGTAACTGTGGGGAGCCGAGGCCCGATGATGGAATACATGATTGCTATATCCAGCCGTACAAAAAGAAAAAGAAAAAGAAACGCAGGGGTGGTCGCGGGGGTCCATCGGATGACTCTGATGATGACGACGCTCCGCCTAATAAATACATATACTATGATTTCGAAACGCGCATGCATGATGGTCGTCACGAAGCAAACTGTGTGGCTGCTATAACGTCTGAAGGCATAGAATGGTATGCTACCGGTCTAGATTGTGTAAGAGAGTTTGTGAAACGCTACAGAAGAGGGGAGTATTCGTTGTATACATTTGTTGCACACAACGCGTCGGGCTTTGATAACTATATTGTCCTGGATTACATGACCAAGCAGGGTATTAAACCCACTTTAGTCATGAAGGGTAGAAGAGTCATTTTGATGCGTGATGACGCCTACCATCAGAGATGGGTCGACTCATTTAGCTTCTTGCCCATGCGATTGGCTAATGCACCGGCGGCGTTGGATTTTGATGATATGGCAAAAGGTAATTTTCCGCATAAATTCAACACACGGGCCAACGAGTCTTATGTCGGTGCCTACCCTGAGATCTCATATTATGGGTATGATTCCATGACTAGCGATCAAAAGACAGATTTCGCTATTTGGTACAGATCTGTACGACACATTGACCTATGAGGGGGTCTATCAGAAAAAGCAAAAGTCGTTCTCATGTGCATCCATCCAGTGGCTTGAATATCTATCCCGCTCCAATAACATGGAGATTCGGCATGCTCTCAACCATGGAGAGGCTAAATATGGACCATTCTTCCTAGACGGACATGCACCGTCTATAAACACAGCCTATGAATTTGCAGGATGCTTTTATCATGGGTGTGAACAGTGCTACAACGCGGGCCACCAGAACCCTGTCCTCAAGAAGACCTATGGCGAATTGTGGGTGCAGTTTCACCTCAAAGTCAAGGCTCTCAAAAGAGATCATGGTTTAAGAGTTGTGGTCATGTGGGAGTGTGAGTGGCACCGTCTGAAAAAGACAGATGCTGCAGTGCAGGCATTCTTGGCTACTCTGAAGATACAACCTAGGATTGATCCTCGAGACTCTCTCTATGGGGGTCGCACCAACGCCATCAAAATGTATCACAAGGCCGAGCCCGGTGAGAAAATACGCTACTATGACTTTACCTCTCTCTACCCCACAGTACAGGCTCGCTGTCCTTATCCTGTAGGGCACCCCCAGATCATTTTCAGGAATTTTGGTCCTTTGGATGGGTATTTCGGCATCATCAAATGCACCGTGTTGCCCCCCAGAGGTCTTTACCATCCTGTGCTCCCCTACAGGTGTCATGGGAAGCTGATGTTCCCCCTCTGTGGTACATGTGCCACTGAGCTCAATCAGACAGACGCGTGTCATCACTGCAACGATGAACGGGCTCTGACAGGCACCTGGGTGACTTTTGAGCTACAAAAAGCAGTTGAAATGGGTTACGAGTTAATCCAAATGCATGAGGTGTGGCACTACCCCAAACTGTCAAAGACTCTGTTTAAAGGGTATGTCAAAACATTTCTCAAGCGTAAACAGGAGGCTTCAGGATACCCCAGCACAGTGGATACTGCAGCGAAACAGCGGGCGTATGTGCAAAACTACCTGGAAAAGGAAGGCATACATGTGTGCGAACAAGGCCATGCGTAATTGCAACAAGTTGATTCTAAACAGTCTGTGGGGTCGCTTTTCACTACGACCAGACCTACCCACTTGTGAGCTAATTTCTGAACCTGAAAGGTTCACTCAGCTCATGTTTAGCGATAGCTATCACATTAGTCACTTTTGCTTTATCTCTGATGAAGTTGCCCTTGTACAATGGAAACATGTAGATGCACGTCTCGCCAGGGCGCGGGATGTCAACGTGATTGTGGGGGCTGTGACTACCGCCCATGCCAGGCTCATGCTCTACGATCTTCTAGACAAACTACAGGAACGTGTCCTCTATTGCGACACAGACAGCATCATTTTTGTTTCTAAGGAGGGTGATTGGGTACCCCCTTTAGGCCCTTATCTGGGCGACTTGACCGACGAGATAAATGATGGTGATCTGTATGGTACCGAACAGGAGGATTACATTAGCGAATATGTCTCAACAGGTCCTAAAAGCTATGCCTACCACACCCGTCACCACAAGTCTGTCATCAAAAGCAAAGGGGTGACTTTAAATGCAGCAAATGCTAAAGTGGTCACCCAGCAGACACTGAAATGTCTATTGGATGATTTTGTCAACCATCGGCCTCAAACCCTTGACGTCACCACCACAGTAGATACCATCCAGCGAGATAAGACTAGGTTTCTGCTTAAAAACGCTACTGTAGTTAAACGGCTTAGGGTGGTTTACAACAAGCGCAGGGTCTTCCCCGACTACACCACGCTTCCTTACGGCTATTAACCATATTGTTTATTGTTTTTCACTTTTTCACATGATCCATGTTTTTTCTTCTTCTTTTTACATATCGTTTTTTTTCAAATGATGTATGTTTTTTATTCATTTTATATTTTTGAGGGGGTATGCATAGTGTGTTAAGAATTGTTTCATGTTCATGTTATTAACTATTTTGTTTATTATTGTTTTCAAATGATCCATGTTCTCTTCTTTCATCTTTTTTTTTTTAATCATTTCTGTATTTTTGGGGGGGGGGGGGGGGGGGTATTCATATTGTGCTAAAAGAAATTCAAATCACATGTTAAATGTATATGTATCATAATGTATCTGAATATACTTTTTATGCATCATGTATTAATGATGAATGACTGTGCTAATAATCATGTCGGTGTTAATAAAGAATGTTAACTGTCAAATGTTTCATGTTCTATGGTCACAATACACCCGTCCATCAGAGGGGATGCACACAGACCGCAGAGATGGCTGTTGTACACTCTACGTTCGACCCTAGACTTCAACACCCGTTCAGCATGGTAGTATCGGGACCTTCAAACAGCGGCAAAACCTACTTTGTCAAAAAAAACAGTCATTGAAAATATGGATCGGTTATTCTCAGAAAAGATTGAAAATATAGTATATGTTTATTCATGCTGGCAGCCCATATATGATGATTTGCTTAAAATAAGGAACATTCACTTTGTAGAAGGGATCCCCAAATCTCTATGTGATGATGCAATCTTACCAGTCCATACTAGAAATCTGCTCATTATTGACGACTTGATGAACGATGCATGCAATAATATAGAGGTTCAATACGTTTTTACCAAATATGTACACCATCGTAATCTCAGTTGTATGTATCTGGTCCAGAATTTATTTATGCAGGGTAAAACCAGCTGTACGATTAGTCTAAATACCAATTACATGGTTTTGTTTAAGAACCCTCGTGACAAATATCAGATTATGTTGATAGCCAAACAGATGTTTCCATGCAAGACAAAATATTTTCTAGAAGCCTTTAACGATGCTACCGACATGCCTTACGGCTATCTGCTTGTAGACTTTAAAGCCATGACCCCTGACAACATGAGACTTAGAACAGCTATATTGTCAGACCGGCATGTTGTATACACTCAGAGAGCCAAAGTGATTAGCCCTAAAGACCATGTCCGCACGTATAAGTAGAAATCGTGAGCGTCTTAAGCAACTATATAACGCCCCTCCGGCCCATCGTAAAGTTATCCTCAGGACAGCCAACGCCGACTTTATCAACTCACTGTGTGAAATAGCCTTGAACATTTTACAAGGCAAAATACCTCTGACTCCACGCCAGCATACGAAATTGCGTAGACGAAAGAAGGACCTCAGAATACTCGCCAATAAAAATGTACTAATATCTAGAAAGAAAAGACTAATCAATCAGACTGGTGGATTTCTTCTACCCCTGCTGTCTGTGGCTATACCGTTGTTTACAAGCCTGTTCTCAAGAGGAGGGTGATTATAATGGATCATACGCACAAGATGTATCTAGTTCCTCAACATCAACTCGATGCCTTAAAGCATACCCAACCCAGGGATTCTGTTAGACAGACTGCTGAAAATGAGTTGGATAAGGCCATTGCGATGGTGTTGAACACTCCCAATACAGACCTATATGAGAAAGCTGCTAGGTACGGAGCGGTCCTGCAGCGCTATCTATCCATGGTAAAGCAAGGGCAGCGCGAGCATGGAGAATTAACTCTGTCACTTGCTGAGGGGGACCCAGTTCATACACATATGGCGGCACCGCATGGTGTTGATGACGATGATGGCACCGGCGATCATATTTATAAGGATATAATGAAACATATACCCGTCAGAAGCAAGAGCAATACCAGACATATCCTGGACTCTTTAAAGAAATCTAAAAATGTTTCATGGACGGACAAGGGGGAGATCATATTACAAGGCGAAACTATTAAGGGGTCCCATATGTTTGATCTGTTAAAGAATGTTACCGCCCCTTATCATGTTGTCGAATCTGTCAGACCACAGGGATGGAATGTATTTCTGAAATCTTTAGCCAGTAATAATATACCACTATCGGCTATCCCTAATAAACAGCTCAGACAAACTGTAGACATGTATAAGCATAGTCCCGTCACTGCGGACAACAATGCGCCGACAGCTATGCCTGTCTCGTCTGTTAAAAGGAGGAAGCGCAAGCAGCCATTGTCATCTATTACTTCCTCTGGAATGCATATGGCCAAGTGGATACCATTTTAAATTATGTATCTAAATGTACGTGTTATCCGTAAAAATAAAAGAAAACAGTACGACTAAACTGTAATCAAATTATTGTATTTTTATTATCAATACAGAAAACAACCATAACAACAACAACAACACATGTTACATGTTACATCCGCATACGCATGACTGCACACACATCATATCATGTTCATTACAGACATTAGGTTGTACACGGTTAACAAAGTCATAAACCTTTTCATCATTACGGGGTAAATTATCTCCATGCATTTTCAAAAACTTTTGATAGGATACCCCTTTTTGCATATTAAACAAGAAAAAAACACAATGATGCCCACATGCGGTACTTGACGGATCCTGGACCTGTTGTGTAGAATGAACAACATCTATACAGTGCTGATCGAGAAAACGCTGTATGGTCTCAGGAAACTCAGAGTATGAGGGAGGGTTGACGTAGGAGTCGAAAAAGAAGCCCTGGCTCTCAGCCGTAATATATACAGCCAGCCAATGTGCCCCGGACATGTGTGAAGGTTCGGTGTTGACCACCACCATTGCAGGCCTCTGATGAATTTCCCGGGGTAGGTGATTACACGGTAACGCACCAAGAAAATATGCCTTGTGTGCCATTTTCTGACACGCGGCTGTTAGCTCTTTAGTATTCATATCGCACCACCTTTTTCAGTAATAGTCCAACAGCACCTGCCGTCTATTTGATATTTCTATAACAGAATCATAAACTGCATAGCATATCAAATTGACCGTTGTAGCCAATGCTGCTCTGAATCGTGCCTCTAGCCTCACATTCCCTGTTCTGACTAGCGATACATGTTGTCCACAGCCCTCATCTGCCTCAAGGTTGAAACAAAATAATGCATACCCGTCCCCGAATTCCTTATGATTAATGGCTATTTCTCTATCTTTGAGCTGTCGACCTGTAGCCTGAATGAGCTGGAAATATTCTCGTGTATAGAGGCCATTTCTAAAGTCAGGCTGAAAGGGTTTAGAGGGGTATGCTTGACCGTCGCAATATAGGGATAAGAACTCCATGCCGAAATGCTGGAAGCTGAAAGGATTCCTGGCATAGCTCCCTGTGAATGCTTCGTTATTCACAAAACCTATAATAACCATCTTGGGTATTTGTCCTAGAAATAGATTATCCTGTGTGCATATACGGCTGCCCGCAGCGATGGATACATTCTTTAGACATACCCTATCAACAGGGTATTTAACGTTGGCTTGGTTTAACGCACGGGCATGTGCCAGCTTGACGCCTGGTGCTACCGATACCTTTTTAATGAAAACATTTGCAGACACTATAGAGACACGGTATTCCACAGCACCATCGGACATGAGACAGAAATCATTTTTTGCTCTAATGAATCTCATGCGGAGATCAACTCCGTCAATCAACAGTTTCTCCTGAAAAAACATATCGACGTGTATAGGGGATATCAGCTCCACTATACGACTTCGTCCCGTATATTCACTCCTTGTCGTTAAGCCTAGATTGAGGCCTCCGGGAAGAATCTCGTCCATATGTCCGTGTGTGTCTTTCTGGAATAGCCCACAGCCAAATTGGGTGTCTAATGTTCCGTTTCCATAGTTCAGCAGACATTCTATTATGCCTCTGTACGGATAGGTGTTTGACGACTGGGTGATAAGCCTATCACCCAGTGTAATATCTACTTGGGAGAATAATGTGCATCCTGGATAGTTAATCAGTCCCACGGGTGCTGCCGGAGCCAAGTCTGTTCCATCAGGATTAGTAATCTTGATCCTCAGGTGTAAATACGTATTGTTTAGATCAATATAGTCTTCGCTACTGGCCGATACAAAGAACTCTATGGGTGCATCTGTTAGCGCCGATAGTGGGGGTATTTCAATACATGTACTTTTTTCTATCGAAGTCTGCGTCATCGGCAGGGAGAAGAGATCCAGTTCGCTCTTAATGCATTCGTCTGACATGTTATGTAGCAGCGCCATTGTTATTCAGCCCTCCTGTTATACTAGATGAATATATCGTTAGCTGCCCCTCTAAAACGACGGGTTGCCGCCTTCCTGACCCTTTTAGGTTTGGGTCTCTTTTTGATAGATGCCAATCTTTTATTCTGTTTACGACGTCGTGCCGGTGCACGGGTACGCCCACAACCTATAGGAGGATACTTTGTTGCTCTTCTGGCATCTGTTAGCGCCGATAGTGGGGGTATTTCAATACATGTACTTTTTTCTATCGAAGTCTGCGTCATCGGCAGGGAGAAGAGATCCAGTTCGCTCTTAATGCATTCGTCTGACATGTTATGTAGCAGCGCCATTGTTATTCAGCCCTCCTGTTATACTAGATGAATATATCGTTAGCTGCCCCTCTAAAACGACGGGTTGCCGCCTTCCTGACCCTTTTAGGTTTGGGTCTCTTTTTGATAGATGCCAATCTTTTATTCTGTTTACGACGTCGTGCCGGTGCACGGGTACGCCCACAACCTATAGGAGGATACTTTGTTGCTCTTCTGGCATATACCCTCATGCCTGACCCCTGCTGTTTGGGCGTAGATGCAGCATGGGCTATGTTGGTCATAACGTCGCCTATAATATGTTTAGCAGCAGTCTTCAGATGAGGCTTTGCTATGCTAACCCCACGCCTAAATAGCGGAATAGCCATTCTAAAGAGGCTACGGAACATCCCTCCGATACCAGCTCCATATTGTGTGCTGCTGCCCTCATAGCCAGGTAGCCCACTCCCTGCTTGGTTTAAATAATACTGAACATATTTGTTCTCGTCGTAAGGCGGTCTATACCCCCTCATCCCTATAGATGATGCTATGAATTCTACTGTTTTACAGGTCTAAAATGCAGCTTGAGTATCACTTTACCATATGTGAATTTTATATTTGTATTCTGGTCAGACTTTAGATCGATTTCAATATCTCCAAGAGGGTCTCGGGCTACGTGTACGTAACGCGGCTTGTCGAACATGTGAATGCAGTGTCTCCTGCGGGTGTCGGTTATATTAATACTCCTTAGCAGGGGGACATAACTATCTCCGACCAGCTGATGGTCGACAATGTCGCTATATATGAACATGTTGTAACACCCGCCGTGAATATCGGTGGGATGGGGGGCATATGCTGCATACGTTTTATGAGCTGCATGCTTGACCCCTGCGTCGAAACCCAGCATAGCAGCCAGTTTTCCTCTAAAGACGATAGATATGTGGTCGTCTCCTTCTACATAAACGCGGTTTCTAATACCTTCATGATGTAGTATGGCTCTACCGCCAGGATCATGTTTGGCCCAAGTCTTGTTGATTTGTAGTAACGATCCGATACTCTCATAAAGCCCACCAACTAATAGACATGATGTCCTATGACCCGTTTTACTATCGTGAACGGTCATCGTAGCGTCCTCGGTAGGAAAACTATGCCAACTGCATGGGTACTGAGCTTCAATTAGGCCTACTTCATAGGGCTGCTTGGTGTGTATAGCTTTTGTTAATTTAGTTCTAAAATTCCATATCTTATTTTGTGGGTAGATCCCCGCCGATGCATTGCTCGCTAGAGTCACATAGAAACCCCCAGACACCTCCTTATCCATCGTACACTCTGGTTATAATGGATTGTATGTCTCTTGTATGTCTCTTTATGCATCGACTAGTGTCTTTTCAGCTATCCATGAATTGAATGCCTCCGGCCACCCCAGCCATTTGACATATAGCAGATTCTTAGACCCCTCCCTTTTTCTATCTATAATCTTTTCTATTTTATACACCTTGTTTTTAGACACTATAACTTTTTGTAGCTCTTTCTCATAAAATGTTCCATGTACAGGGACACCTGCATAGTCTTGCAGCTTATAGACTGGAGGACACCTTGCTATGCGCTGCGATATTACAAAATATTCATCTGTAAATGTCTGCTCATACCCCTTTCGAAATGTAGCTCTGACTTTTGAAATTCTAACCGTGTCACCAACATCGTATCTAAACACCACCATCGGCTCGTGAGTGGTTTTGTATAGCGTGTTAAACACTGTTTTCTCATTATCTTTATCAACGCTGACCGGGGTCATTTTTATCGATCTATGGTATGAATGGTTATAAGCATGGACCATATCCTGTAGTTTATCCACATATCGTTTGGAGTTGGCAGCTGTTAAATATCTCCACATGCGGGTTTTCAGAGTCCTGTTGAAGCGTTCCACTATACTGGCCTTGGTCTCGTTAGATGTAGAGAAATGTTTGACATTGTACCGCTCCATCAACCGCTGAAAGATCTTGTTATAAAATTCTTTGCCAGCGTCAGTCTGCAGTTTATCGGGGGTACGCCCTTCACCAAGAATATCATCAAAAGCTTTAGCGACGTCGATAGCCCTCTTGGATGGTAACGGACGAACCCATGCATGTTTTGAGAATACATCGATGCATGTCAACAGAAAATGCACACCATCATTTTCGGATGCATACTCTGACATATCCACTAAATCAGCCTGGAACTGTCTATCTATCCCACTAACCAATACTCTATTTCTGCGGAAATGTATCGGTGCAGGTACATGCAGGGTGTAGGGATCCTGCTTCAGCATCCATTTCTTGATATATTTTAGTGGAGGCGCTGCACCCTCACTATGCTCGAGGGCCGTTCTTAGTTTATTGATGCCGCCGTAACCCCCTGGTCCGGAGGGATCATAATAAGTCTTATGCAGCCGTTTATCCATGTCGTATGCCTGTGACAAAAACGAATACTGAAACAATGCTCAGAGTTATCCATCCTTTTATTTAAAATGTCTGTCCGTTCAAAACAATTCTCAGATAGCGTTTACAGACAGTTTTATTTTTCTGCACCATTTTACAAGCCATCATTCTAGCAGTTCTAATACCCTCGGCGTTTGAGACATTATTCAACTTCAAGACATCCGATACAAATGCACATATACACATGACATGTCCGACGGTAAAACAGTCGCCATCGGGGAAATGGGTAAATATTTCAGCTAGCATTTGATCAGTAGGTTTATCACACAAGAATTTCATGACCAGATCATTCCAACCCTTATACGTGCATTTGATATAAGCATTATGTTGGACATACGTATCATTTTCTATGGCAGCATGCATCAAAACAGCTAGTCTATCTGATACAGCCTTGCTATCCACATCATACGCATAAGAAAACAAAATCCCCATTATAAACGCCACCCGTCAACAGGTTTTGGTTTGCCTAGTGACAATGTAGGACGCCACATTTGTATGGCCTCATATATCAGAAGCAGATGTTCATCGGACACACCTTCGGTGGTCATTAAATCCAGTTTTTCGGTATCATAGGTATTGCATATTAAATCACATAGATAAGATTCGACCACACCATAGATTTTTCCTGGGGACACAGTCAACCCTGTAGTCTTCTTTAAAACAGTTTCTAAAAGTAACAGAAAGGGGCGTCTGTCCAGGATAACACAAATGTCATGGTAGTGGGATTCGTAGTGATGATGTGTCGCTCCCTGCAGGCATGAATGGCGTCATTGACTTGGGCAATCACATTGGCATCCCCAGCAGGCCGCTTGCTTCTGATGGCTGATGATGGCGACCACACAGAGCCCCGTGGTAAATCGCAGAACAGCCAACGATGCAGGGTTTAAACGGATCTGTATTGATACAGGCCATCCGTCATCTCTCATAGCAGTGTCCACCTCCAGCTCACTGTCCTCTCCGATGTGTAGGAAGGTCAGATTCAATCCGGTAAGGTAGATGGCATACTCTTGAAGCCAGTGGGGTCCGGGTTGTACAGCCTTTAAATCAGCAGTCTCCATAGCCACACCCCCACTTTGCACATGTTCACCATTGACCTGTGCTGCATAGCGTATCAAAAATATACCATTAGAATATGAAAAAAAAAAAAAAATACACACACCACACACACATATTAATATAAGGTATAGCCTATCAAAAAACACATTTAAAAAGGAAAATAAAACACACTTAATACTACTAGCATGTACCCCCACCTTCTTATACATTGCTGACATTTTCTAATGCTAGCATAACCCTAAACATACTCAAACACACCATGTACCCCCTCATCAAACCCAGACGACTCAAACAGGCACATTCGGCATTCATCATCAGTTGTGCTCCATGGTTCTTCATTCGTCTTAGCCAGAGAATCAATCTCTGCAAAAATTCCACGTAGTGCAGACAGATCAGCCCACTGCATGAAAAAGACATTATCAAAATAATCAGCAGCTTCTAAAACACTGGTGCGTAGAGGAGAGCTACCGATGCAATGCATATCATAGCACTGTGGTAGCTCGTCTGTATCAACACAGCGTCTGAAAAAAATGAAATCCTGTGGTCTCTTCGTATGATAGTTTGCATCCATGCGATGAATCCTCGATTCATACTGAAAGGTCCATTGGAATACATGGGTTCCCGCATGCCATGTACCCCGGACACCGTCTAGCATGGGGCATAAATTCTCCCAGAAAAAATTCCATTCGTGAACGTTCAACCGCCACTCTGTAGCACAATCTTTAACATTCAAAATAACACAGCCATCGACCCATGATATTACATACTCCAAGCCGTATTCGCCAACGTGGGTGAATGAATCCCCGGCACTCCGGTCTCTCAAGCCTAAAACAGGCCTCGTTCTTTTGAGTGGAGCATTAAGCAGTACCGCATCTCCACAACTATTGACATAGTTAGACACAGGCGTACTAAAGTCGGACATACCATCAGGCATCTGGTTTTCAATGTCCTCATTGCTCGACACAGAGTTGTCCATGGCGGGAGAAGACAGTGGTGACGGGGTACGAGGGTCCCTATACAACCAAATAGCACTATCTGATCGGTGGGTTTCTTCTGATGAGCAGTCCATGTTGAATGAAAAGAACACTGCAGACAACTTGATGAATGAGGGGACCCTACAGCAACCGTCGCCCCCTTTTTAAACTATGTTTATGACCCGTCATAAAACATAAACAGGAAGTGCCTCTGTGAATAGGGATACCCCACTACACCCCCACCCCTCCCCAACAGGAAGTGCCCCTGTGAATAGGGGTGCCCCCCCTCCACCCCCACCCACTCCCCAACCGGAAGTGAGTTCTGATAGGAATGGACCCCAAGGGCACATAGTATACACTACTGTCAAGTCCAACTCGCCAACCGGCGAGAGGAAATCCAACCACGCCGCTTTAAAGAACATGTCTATATTATTAAGCCGTAAAAGGGGTCCCGGACTCCAGCACAGAGTTGCCGAGTGAACCCCTGTACATGTCTAACATGTAAAAACGGACAAAGGGGCCGGGGGAAGACCAAGACGCAGCCGCGCAGATGTCTTCCACCGAAACGCCTTGAGTAGAGCCGTTGAAGCGACCACGCTCCGTGTGGAGTGAGCTTTAACGCCCAACGGTGGCGCAAAGCCGAGAGTAGGCTAAGCAAACACCCTCACATACCCAGCGAAAAAACCGCTGCTTAGAGAGAGCACGGCCCCTGCTAGCGTCGCTATAACACACAAACAACTGTTGTGTGGAGCGGAACGTGGCCGAGCGATTCACGTACATAGCCAATGCCCGAACCGGGCACAGGAGATGCAACTCCGTCTCCGCCCCACTAGAATGAGGCAGGGGGTGAAAAGCCTTAAGCACAATATCCCTCGACCGAAAAGAACTATTAATGTTTGTCAGGAGGAACGCAGGATTAGGTCTGAGCAACGCAAAGGAGCTGTCCTCGTTTAGCAACAAGCAACTCGGGCTGACAGACAGAGCGGTTAGCTCACCGGCCCGCTTGGCAGAAACCAAGGCCAACAAGAGCGCCGTCTTAATGGACAGGGCATCCAAAGGGGCCTGAGAAAGAGCCTCGAAAGGATCCCTGGACAATCCGTGCAACACGGTGGGGAGATCCCAGCGTGGTGTAAGCACGCGTGAAACAGGCCTAACCCGTCTAGCCCCACGCAAGAATCTCTTGACGCCAAGGTGGGTGTGCCAACTCATCTACCCCCAACGGGGGAAGATCCCGAGGGCTGAGGGAGAACCACCACCTGCAGTGCGTGTTCTCCCTGGACGCGAAGAGGTCCACCTGTGCCGTCCCGAACCTCTGCCAGATCAGTCTGACAATGTCGGGATGTAACCGCCACTCGTCTCGGCGGGTACCGCCATGAGACATGAGGTCCGCCCCTAAGTTCTGGACGCGCGATATGCAGGGCTCTCAGACTGAGGAGATACTGATGAGCCCAAAGCCAGAGCTCGACCGTCTTTCGGTGGAGGGCAGGGGAGCGGACTCCTGTCTGCTGATGTATGCCACCGCCGACACGCTGTCTGTCCTGATCAGAACGTGGCGGCTGCGCACCGGGTGAAAGAAATGCAACAGCACTTTCCTCACAGCGTGGAGCTCCAACAAATTTATGTGTGCTGCAGGGGGCGTGCGCCACTCGTCTCCGACCGAGTGAGAGAGGCACGTTCCTCCCCAACCCGTCAACGAGGTGTCCGTGAAGACCACTACGTTGGACGCCACCCTGCCCTTCTCAGGGGTGTTCCCCTGAGAAGGGCAAAACCCCTTCTTTTTTTTTCAATATTCCAGATCTGGCGACACCGAACGGGGAACGAGGAGCACCCTGAGCTTGTGTCGCCTGGGGTCCAACCGTTGGCGAGCAAACCACCACTGGAGTCTGCGCATAAAGAGCAGACCCAGAGGGACCACGGGGTGGGCAGCTGCCATCAGCCCTAACAGGCGCATGGTGGACAGTGTGGTCAACGGGAGAGCGCCGACAGGATGGTGTCTCGCCAAGGAGGCGAAAGCATCGCAGTCATGGTGGCTGAGTCTAGGCCAGCGGTTCCCAAACTTTTTTTCCTAAGCACCCCCTTCTACGTCCCAACCGGGTTGGCGCACCCCCAATCCCCACTTCAAAAATAATGAAAAAGAAACGCATCAAAGCTTTGTTTTATTGCCATATAAAGACTCGCGCAAATAACCATAACACGCATGACAATAACAACATAAACAAAGTTTCAATGTAATGCAACAAAGCTACGCACAAGCTTCAACTTTTAAGAGGATGAGTGACAGACACAGGCTCAGTAACAGAAAGCACGGTTATTTTCAGCCTCATAAAAGAAAAAGTGCAGCAATAGGCCTATTAAATGACCGTGCAGCTAGCATCATCATCATCATAACACAACGGTTATGGAAATGAAAACGACAGTATATTCAATTAAATTGCAATGAAGTTACAAACGATCCACAACATTAAAGAGAATAGGCTCCGAAACAGATCAAATAATCTGTATCGCCGATCCAAGTGAAGCCCAGACCCAGATAATTGTCATAATATTTCCTTCTTTTTTTCCCTGTCTGGTGTTCACCCTCATGATCTCTTTTTTGCCATCCCCTTCCCTACTCTTCAGTTTCCTCCGGTGCATCGTCTGACTTCCGCTCATTTTCTTTCTCTATTCTCTCCGTCTCTGTTCCCTGCAAATCCTCACTCTCTCTTGGTCCCTCTCCTCCTTCGTGACTAACAACTTTATCACAGGATGTCCCACTTGACAGTTTCCCTGATTTCAGCCAGTGAAGCATATTTATATATAATACATAAGGAATGAATGAAACGAGTTGGCGCGCATATAGCCTAGCCTGCTGTGCAGGCAGGCTTTTTGATTTAAAATAAAAGGGATTACAAAGGACATGTTTACTGTTCATGTTTTTTTATTGCATGGAAAGATCCCACTTAATAAACAGCACTGTAATTGTGTAATATTACACCAGACCGCCATTACTTTTTTCATCTCACGGACCCCCTGGTGGCAGCTCGAGTACCCCTGGGGGTGCGAGTACCACACTATGGGAATCCCTGGTCTAGGCAAAGCCCCAAGTAGACTGCCGGCTGGGGAGCGGGGAGCTCTTCTCCCAGTTGATGGCAAAACCCAGGAAGGAGAGATGGTTTATCACCAACATGGTGTCCCTTCTCGCGGTCGCCTATGAGTTGCTCAGAATAAACAGGTCGTCTAGGTAGAAGAGAATCCTCTTTCCCTGACGCCTGAGGGGTTCCAACGCCGTCTCCACACACTTTGAGAAGGTGCGCGGAGCCAGGGAGTAGCCGAACGGCAGACACTGGTACTCGTACGCCATCCCCATAAAGGCAAAGCGGAGAAACTTCCTGTGCGCCTGCCAAACAGGGACGTGGAAGTAAGCATCCTTGAGATCCAGGGATGTGAACCAATCGCCCTCTCTCACACACCGGAATAAAGCTCAGACAGTGAGCATTCTGAATTTCCTCGTGGCAACGAATCTGTTGAACACGCGAAGTTCCAGAATAGGTCTATTTTCCCCTGACTTCTTGGAAACCAGGAAGTAGCGGAAATAAAACCCTCGGTGAGACTCGTGGGGGGGAACGACAATGATGGCCCCCTTCACCAAGAGACGGCCCACCTCTGCTGCCAGAGCCGTGCTCGCAGCCGGGTCCCGTAGCGTGGTCTCCACCAACCCCAAAAAGGGTGGGGGACGACGCTTGAACTGTATGGGATGGCCCCATCTCAACGTCTTGTCCAACCACGATGGTAGAACACACCGCTCTAGCCAACACGCATAGCGGTCGGAGAGAGAGCCAGCAAAACAGCTGGGGAAGACCGTCCAGGAGTAACCTGTATTCCTCGGCCCCTACCGCCTCCACACTGTGTTTTAACCAAGGGGGGCTTCCCATGAAAGGGAGGAGGCTCAGCGAGCATGGAGACGTACCAGAACCAGCCGCTGTAAAAACAACGAGCTGTCTAGACGTCGCGCTAGTGCCCATTGAACAGGGAGCGAGCCGTCCGGTCGCCGCACCTGTGTACGTGAGCTGTCCGCAGGCTGTAGCCACAGCGCGCAGACCCGTCTCCTCACCTTCCACAAACTGTTGAAGGGAGGTAGAGGGGATAATGTGGGGAACTAGGAGACCGGTACAAGCGACCTTATCCACGGGCTCTGGTCCGTCCACGAGGCTCCAAGGGACGCCGCTTCTTAGACGCAGGTGAACCAGAGGCCATGTGAACACGCCGTCCGACCGCCACCCTACAGCCACCGGGCTGAGGGGGGGAAAGAGGCAACATGGAGGAACGCACCACAAGCGTAGGACGCAGGTGGCCTAAGGAATATCGCTCTTAGAAACCATGTACTGCCGTTCGGCCGAACAGTCTTTACTTGGGAGAAAAAGTGGGAGCAAGCTTCCGGAACTTCCCGGTCCGTGGCGCTGCTCTTCCCATCTGCGGCGGCGGCGGCGGCTGCGGCTGCTGCTGCTGCTGCGGCACCGGGGCTGGAGTTGGAGGCGGCCCCTTAGAACGCTGGGACCGGCCTGGACCCCGCTTCCTCCCGGCTTGCTGGTGGGAGGAGCCTGTGAGAATCGCCCCGAACCGGGGACGATTCTCACGGACAGACTGCTGGTGCGCGAGCACCTCGGAGAACCGGGAACCAAATAGGCCATCCGGCGCTAATGGACCCTGGACGAGGCTGGCCCGCTCTCGTTCCGGCACCGCAGTGTGGGAGAGCCATATTGCCCTCTGGATCATAGCGGCCCACGCCATATGCCGGCCGGCCGAAACGTCTATCGGCTGGCATAGCTGGAGGATGGCGCTGGAATAGCGGGAAACTGCTAGCCATCTCGCGGCTTCCTCCGGGCCGTAGGCCTCCCTGCCAGCCGACAAGGAGTAATCCGGGAGCGGGAAAAACCAGACGCCGAGTCACCGAATGATGCCGTCGTCGTCGTCCAGATCAGGGCCGGCCCAGAACAGGTCGATGGCGTCAGCGAGGTCCACCACAGGAGAAAAGAAGAGATGCCTGGAGAGGATCCCCTCTTCAGGCAGCTCCCGGCAGGCAACACAGGAGACAGGGGCCACCATAGCAGCTGCGGCGTGGTCGGCGCCGAGGCACCGAAAGCACGCCAAGTGCCCGTCACCCGGTGCCAGGGAGGCGGGACAGGAGGCGCATAGGGGTCCTGAAAAGGACCTAGCTCCAGGAGCGCTCTCAGGTGGCCCTGAAAAGGGCAGTTTGTCCACGGCCTCGCCCGAGCCGCTGCCACCGGCTTGGGAGATCCGTGTCGAAGTCATTGTATTCTCGATTTTCGCTGATAAGCACAAGTGCTGAAAGAAAAGGGAGGATGAGCGACGGTATACACTGCGTTATATAGACACGATACCGTGGGAAATGTAGGCGGTGCCCACGCTGATTGGTGCATAGTTTGAAACACGGGACAAGCCCATAAGGCGAAGCCTAGACGGCGTAGCATACATGAAATAGAACGGAGTGTTACTCCAACGCAATTGCAGCCTCCGCCTGCGTTTCTGTAAGCCTGCAACATATACACGGTACTGTGGGAAATGTGGGCGGTGCCCAAGTTGATTTGTGCATAGTTGACATTTTTCAGTGCGCGCAAACGTTTGTTAAATGAGAAATATGGTCTGGGTCACATTGAAACAGTAACAATTGTATAACAGTAATTACAGAAACATTATACCAACATTGCAACAGGCAAGTTTATTCAAACATCTCACTAACAAGAACACAATAAGAACAGTAACTAATAGTAAATAATAAAAAAAAGGAGAAATGATTTAACAACACTGAACATACTGAACAGAGGCAGGGAAAAAGGACAGAGGAAGAAGACTTGTCCGTTGTCACAGCATCAAGGTCCAACTGTAGAGATCAAGAAAGGAAGAGGCATGAGGAGGAGTACAACAGAACACTGCTCTCTAGGAGATTGTTTACTGATGTAAACTAAGTTGATGCAGTCTTAAAATTATGATCCTAATCCAGGTTTCTATTTCAGGAGAAAGAAATGGCTCATAATCGTTACAAAAAAAAAAGCTTTATCATCGCCACTAGTGAGGATTAAAAAAAACACTCTCTGTAAGTATGGAGTCAGTTTCCTGCCATAATTCAAACCTGAAAAAAAAAGTTTCAAAGGCTTGTAAGTCTGGGTTTGAAAACTCAACACCTTGTAATAAAGGTTTTGCAACACTGAAAAAAGAGATTATAACCTGAAAAAAAATAAAACTAAAATTCAAACATCTGTAAACATGATTTTGTGTTCTATTTTATCTTCTTCATCATTTTCACCAACACATTTTCAAAGTTCAAACAATTTCACCAGCGCATTTGCAGAGTTTAAAATCTGGCACTGTTCTAACAGTGTATTTCATTGTTGCCCGGTTTTGAAACCTTGTAAATGGGATTCTGCAAACAGGTGTTCATACATTGAGAAATAAGTTTTGAAAGGTTGAATATTTAGTTTTAAAAACTTGTAAAGGTGTACGTTAACGACATTACAACGTATTTTTTCAGAACTGACTTTTCAGCACCGACTTTTCAGAGATTTGACCACACAGGCGCAAGCTTTGAGTCACGTGAATATTGGCAGTGTTCTGACGCCACTCGTTTTGAAACTCCTGACAGTCGAATCTGAAAACGTTCCTGGGGGCCGGACCATTTAGCTCTAAACCTATTGGTTGCTCTCGGCTGACGTACATTCCAATCACATGTGCCGTTCACCGGGCTGTGCGTGATTGACAGTGCTCTGCCGATGACACAAATAACAAGCGACTTTCGCGGTTGATTTTGATTTCCATTTTCTGGAACCATGGCTGTTTCCCAAAGTGAAGGCTGCAGCCTTGCTAGGACGCGTCCTTGCTAGTCGCGTCCTATGGAGATGAGACTCTGGTTCCAGAAAATGGAAATCAAAATCAACCGCGAAATCAACCCGTTGTTATTCGTGTCATCGGCAGAGCACTGTCAATCACGAACAGCCCGGTGAACGGCACATGTGATTGGAATGTACGTCAGCCGAGAGCAACCAATAGGTTTAGAGCTAAATGGTCCCGCCCCCAGGAACGTTTTCAGATTCGACTGTCAGGAGTTTCAAAACGAGTGGCGTCAGAACACTGCCAATATTCACGTGACTCAAAGCTTGCGCTCAAATCTCTGAAAAGTCAGTGCTGAAAAGTCAGTTCTGAAAAAATACGTTGCAATGTCGTAAACGTACACCTTTACAAGTTTTTAAAACTAAATATTCAACCTTTCAAAACGTATTTCTCAATGTATGAACACCTGTTTGCAGAATCCCATTTACAAGGTTTCAAAACCGGGCAACAATGAAATACACCGTTAGAACAGTGCCAGATTTGAAACTCTGCAAATGCGCTGGTGAAATTGTTTGAACTTTGAAAATGTGTTGCTGAAAATGATGAAGAAGATAAAATAGAACACAAAATCATGTTTACAGATGTTTGAATTTTAGTTTTATTTTTTTTCAGGTTATAATCTCTTTTTTCAGTGTTGCAAAACCTTTTTTACAAGGTGTTGAGTTTTCAAACCCAGACTTACAAGCCTTTGAAACTTTTTTTTTCAGGTTTGAATTATGGCAGGAAACTGACTCCATATGTAAGTAACATACATATGTAAAACATTCGCGCATTTCTTTTTTTTTACATTAGCTCACTAAAAGCAAAAAAAAAGCCTTACCTCCAACAGCTGGTGTTATCGTTGCGGGAAATGCGGAAGTGCCGAATTGCTTCAGAAACTGCCGTAAAGCAGTACCTCTGACAGTATGACAATGTGTGACGTCATCGCATGTTTTTAACGCCTTTTTAGAACAGATACGTGACCTTAAAAAATGCAATATTCAGCTGAGTTTATTATCTTAGCCTCTCCTTTTGAACGCAACTTTCTAATTACTTGACAAAAAATTACATCTTGAGAAAAGTGGATTCCGAGGATAAAACCCCATAGGCTCCCATTCATTCTGGATGCGCCTGCGAGCGCCCCGCGTGGACAGAGATTATTACTGCAACCAGTCCAGAAAACCGGAACTCACCAGCGAGTGCCCATTCTCCTCATATTAGACATTCTCTGGTGAAGCCCTCAGGTCTACTCTGCATGTATTAACTGTGGCTAAACATCAACTGCACTGAAGTCATCATATCTTCATAAGTTCTAATTTTCAAATGATTATGAGTACTATTATTGTTATTTGAAGCCGTGTCAGTCTTGACTGTGGGTGGTGTGGTCCTCTGTGTCTGCTAGTGTCTAAATTACAGTCATATTTTTGTCGACATTATCAAACGGAAGAACTTCCATTTTGAGGAGCACAGGGCAACGAAGCACATTAGCCAATAAGAGGACCGAAAACGAAATGAGTGATCAATTTGTTTTGTTAAAGAGGACCTATTATGCTTTTTCGACTTTTATGACCTATAAACGTTGTTATAATGATTGACAGTCATGTCTAACCATACTAAAGTGTCAAATAATGATGTACATGCATTTTGACGTATTCCCTGCTGACTGTCTGGGGTGGCTGTGCAGAGCATAGATATATATCTGATATAATATAAATAATATAATAATATAATATAATATAAATAATGTAATATAATATAATATATATATCTATGGTGCAGAGCGCTAAACACATTTGCAGAGCGCTTCACATTTCTGGAAAATCATCTACGTAGAGGTACTCCTGCCACGCCCCCATATGCCTGGTCAAATCTGCCTGCGTGTGGAGCTCGACTGCCCTTCGCAGGTCTTCCGGAAGCTAACCAATCACAACGGAGTGGGGTTGGCAGGAGGGGGGTGAGGGGGCGGAGAAGCATTGACAGAGAATGCTGAAAGCACCCAGATGAGAGGAGTTTCCCCGAAATCTACATCGTTTTTTGTGCTGTGATTAGTGTGAGGTTGCACTATAGGAGTCATTAATAAGAAATTAAGACCAGAAAAGTAGTATAATAGGGCCCCTTTAAGTTTGAACCAAAAAACGAATCAACGAGCTGAACTTTTGATTTTCGTTTTTTTTGACAAAACCAAAAAACGAATAAACGAGGTGAACTTTTTATTTTCGTTTTCTTGTCAAAACGAAAAAAACGGCTTGTTTTCTGGTTTCTGCTTGTGTCAATTATTCCCAGAAAACAGAGTAAGAAAACGTAACTTGCTCCTCTAGAATCAACATCAGTGTTCATGTTGATTCAATGATTTAATGTTGACAACGGTATGTTGATTTAACATAGTTTCAATGACTGTTTGCTATCTGGGTATTGGCCTGTATTTAGGACTTACTTATTCACATTAGGAGGAGCATTTCTAAGTTTCGTTTCTGAGTCGGTTCTGAGTTTCGTTTTTGAGTAGGTTCTGTTTTATCAGTAAACGGGAAGCGCTCAGCGCTCCCTCTGTATAAAGGGAACGCGGGTCTTAGCCTCTGACAGTCCACTCTGCTGCACTCCTACAACCAGGATGAGGTAGGCTACACTTATTTAACCAAAGTTATCCATTATAATAGTGCCGTTAATATTGTACTATTGTCATGTTCAACTTTAGATGATGCTTCTTTTTTTGGTATTAAGCTGGTTTATTTCAGGGACCTTCTCGTCAAAGGATGCCTGCTACTTCTACGTTCCAGACTGGGCGTAGTCCTAGAATAAAATATCGATTAGAACAGGTCTACTACCTGGACCCTAATACATCATAACCATAAATATGTTTATGTGTGCGTGTGCGTGGGTGCGTGTGTTCGCGTGCGTGGTTGGGTGCATGTGTGTGCGTGCCTTTGTATTGAATAATTATTTTGAGTAAAACTGATTATAATCAGCCATCATTTTTATTCTGAAGGCAAAATTAGGACACAATAAAGCAGAATCGGGCACTAAGCAGTTAACTTTACTTGCAGCATCCATTACCCATGAGGAGTTGGTCACATGCAGGCCCCCAGGATAGGCGCATACTTCCGCAATCCACCATTGCTCAGAGGCCAAGCCTGGTATTGCAGCTGTTTAAGCTGGCTGTGCACGGGGGTCCGTCATTTCGTGTGGACCAGAAGTAGATATCGCCGTCCACTCCAATACAAGTGGGGAACAGGATTGTGTCTCCGCAAAAAATGTCTGGATATCAATCAAAAGCTCATAATTATATTTCTACCCTGTTCTAAATTTTTTTTCGTTTTTTCTTTTCAAAACGCCTCCTCAAGCGTTTTATTAGCAGTTTATGTTGGGTGGGCAGCTGAAAGGAGTCGTACTGAAACAAACGGCTCCTTGCTATGGACCTATTTGAAGTGCACGGCTCCATTAACTTCCGAATTAAATTAAATTCCGAATTAACTTCCATTAACTCCATTAACTTCCAAAGTCTGAGATTTGTCCTTTTACTTAACATGAATGGCGTTGAACACGGATATATAACACACATATCATTGAAATAGCTGTAACAGGCACGGACGTATTGATTACCTGAATGATTATGGGAGACCTACGTAATTTTCATAATATTGTTAATTGTCTAATATTAACATTTCAGTTGCGTTGGTAGGTATTTCATTTTCATTTGCTTGTTTAGCTATGTATGACAGGGTTATGGTTAGCTATGTATGACAGTTGACAATGTTGGTGTATTACAATTCATTATTTGGGTAGGCTACTCCAACTTTGTTGCTGGTCGATATGTAAACATTTACTTTTATATAAATTATTGATTGCATTTTTCGTAAATAGTTAGTTGGAAGGAATCTGTTTCTTAAGCAATAACATTGAACTGAATTTGTTGGGCCTACATACGTTTACTATGTTACTATGGTATTATATGGAGCAATCTTACATATTTATGAAGTTTCCAGATCAATAAAGTTCAATCTCTTTTTATTTGAACTGCCTGTATGTCCTCTTGATTATAGTATTACAGTGTGTACCTTGGTTATCAGCTATCATAGAATGGTGTCAATGTGGTATTGGCATATATATTCCAGAATTTGAAAAAGGATATGGATATAGAGTGGGTGACTTTATCAGTATACTCAATCGAGATGGCCACAATAATAACCGCTCTTAGATGGGTTGTAGATACTAAGTTGGTGATAATGTGGTATTGGCATATATGTTCCAGAATTTGAAAAAGGATATGGATATAGAGTGGGTGACTTTATCAGTATACTCAATCGAGATGGCCACAATAATAACCGCTCTTAGATGGGTTGTAGATACTAAGTTTTATAACAGATAATTCAATACGTGAAGATTTGGAGATAGAGGTAAAGCATCTTCTTTTAAATATTATAAGCCTTGGTTTTGTTATTCAGTTCTGTTGGATTCCAGCCCACCATGGAATATATGGCAATGAAATTGCTGATAAATTAGCTAAAATATACTAACCTAATTAGAAGAATTTAACCTTAAGTATATATATATATTTTTTTTATTTATTCATTTCTTTTGTTAGTTTGTTTTATTTTGTTTATTTTGTTTCGTTAGTTTGGTTTTTTCTTCGAATTTATTTTTATGATTTACAGTATAATTTGCCAACGTCCTTGTCACAAACTCCTGTGTAGTAGTCCAGTAGGTGGCGGTATATGGGGAAAAACTATGATCCTCCACTAAACTAGAAGAAGATCTCTGCATCCGGTACGTCACGGACTAGGTCACGTGTCTTGGCCACATAACACGGAAGCAAATCGCTCCTGTATGTTACCCTGCGCCACTGAGCAGTTTGTATAGGAATGAATGGGCGGCCATTTTCCAGTCTGTGGTCCATCCTTTATTGTGTCCATGTTCACATGAGGTGTCTCATTCCGACGCTCCTATTGGCTCGTGTTGGAGTCACCTGTCCCTAGGTGTTCCCGCCAAGATCGCTAATTGCAACAAGGTTATCCTATTGGTTGATTGACCTCATCAACCATAACACTGGCTGTCTCTTTATTCTGTTCCTTTTTACAGGAATCTCGACAGGAACCATGAGTTTTAAGAGGCCCATGGAAACTCGGTAAGTTGGATCTGTTATCTCTTTTAAAAAATGTAAGTGGCCTGAAAACGCAATGCATATACAATGCAATTACAGTACACATCACGTATTGCTGTGGTGGTGCTTAAGGGGGAGTGATGAATGATCATATGCATGAAGAGTTTTCAGGATATTTATCTGGGCATGAGAAAGTTTGAAAACTAAATGGACTACATTTAAGTATAAATACAATAATCACACAACTATGTAATGTGGCAACCCCCTCGTCGTCGGCTGGGATTTCTCATTGAGATGCTCACACAGGGTTGCGGTGCAACGATTTATTGCGTCCCGCTCAAGAAAAACGGAAAAAGGAATATAACTTAGGTTCTTCCACA
Source organism: Gadus macrocephalus (assembly GCF_031168955.1). Lineage (NCBI taxonomy): Eukaryota > Metazoa > Chordata > Actinopteri > Gadiformes > Gadidae > Gadus > Gadus macrocephalus. Next base: position 1,219,593 of record NC_082401.1, read on the forward strand.
ATGGGGAATAAGGGTGCAGGGGCCGCCTGGTCAGGTCCATTCTCGGGGTCGGCAGGGAATCCGCTCCCGACGCCTCCGGCTCACTCCTGTAGGGAAACGTTCGTGGTTAGACTCACAGCCGTCATTCGTTTGCTACAACGTCTTTCTCCGACCCGTTCCCCCGGTGTCCCCAATGCCCGTGATTGCCCGTGTCCGCTTGATGAGCGATCCAGCGCAGCTGCGCTGAATGGTAGGTACCTCCCGTGGACTACCTGCCCACGGAGAGGGCGCTGTTCAGGGTGCTGGGGCGGCTTGTCCATGGCCGACGGCGTGAGGTTGCCACAGTAGGCTGTAATCATTCAAATCTGATATGATTAGAAGAACATAATTTACATACATACTTGAAATGAAAACACAATGAATAGGTTGCAACTCTACCTATAGGTTGCAACTCTATCTTAAATTCATTGATTCTAAACATTATTACCCATGATCGATCAATACACACAACCTACAAACCCATCCTGAAAATTCAGTTTTGTGCAACCAGCTATCAAAGTCTGAAGGCTGGTTAATTTGTCATGTCAGATCCGTCACCTCCAGTTATTCAGTGGAGTAGTGCAAGGATAGGTTTCTTTAGATTACAAGTAGCCTACTATGCCCATCACTTACTCCTGTGTGTTTACTTTAGTACAGACTACATTCTGATACTTGAGTACAGGCAACATTCTGATTCTGCTCTCTGCACCACCTCATACACCACCTCTACATAACCTCATACACCACCTCGTACACCACCTCATGCATGACCTCTACACCACCTCGTACACCACCTCTACATGACCTCATACACCACCTCTTCACCAACGAATACATTACCTCACACCACTTCATACATGACCTCATACACCAACTCTACACAACCTCATACACCACCTCATACACAGCCTCATACACCACCTCATACATGACATACACCACCTCCAAATACCACCTCACAACCAACTAATACATGACCTCACACCACCCCATACATGACCTCATACACCACCTCATATATTACCTCAAACACAACCTCATACACCACTTCATCCATGACCTAATACACCACCTCATACACGACCTCTACACAACCTCGTCACCACCTCATACATGAAATCATACACCAGCTAAAAAAAAAACTGGTACACCACCTCATGCTCCACCTCATGCACCACCTCATACATGACCTCATACACCAACTCATACACCACCTCAAAAAAAACACCTCGTACACCACCTCATGCTCCACCACATACACCACCTCATACACCAACTCAGACATGCGTCATGCAAACGGCATGCTCTGAAATAATATTTTAAGTAAACTTGGGTAACGTTAAATGCTTTTCTAAAGACGGATGAAGGATTGGGTGGCGTGTCAATGGATGGTTTGACCTGAATTTTGACTTGCTTGACCAAGGGAAAGGCCTCGACTGGACTTGGATTGGCAGTGACTTGAGACTTGCTTGTGACTTCAAATGTGTGCCTTACTCCCAGCTCTGAACCCTACACATAACTATGTACCACTTCAATTGACAACATTCATACACAAGCAATTTCTGGAGGAATTTCTTTATAAAGCGCACGTCTGTTTTATACTTGCACGTGCGCTTTAGTAAAGCGCACCTCCCTTGGGTAACGTTGGGTAAGCGCACACGCTTTAAGTAAGTGTCGTGGCAATTTCTCTATCAGATATTGCGTCTAAGACAGATGAGATATTTAGATGCAAAAAGCACACAATACTTGCAGGCAATTGCTGGTCATATGTTTGTAATAAAAGTAAGAACAAAGATACATCACAACATGCATAAACAAACAACATAACAGGCATACAATATAATAAGAGGCCTCAGATGGGAGTTCGCCCTGCGTGTTACTTCATACTCTAAAGGTACGCTCGGGAGAAGTCCACCAATTGTTCCGAGTCGTGAGTTCTTATTCACTTGGGTTGGGTTCTGGAGGGGTTGTGTCCCCCAATAAACCAAAAGCCTTTGTTTACCAGATGGTAATCTTTACAATTGAAGCTCCCCTGGATGCCATTCAAGGGGGTGGCGGCCGTGCCATGTAACCCTTTTGCTTACTCAACGCTAGCCAGGGGGTCGAGGAACAGGCCCATACATCAAAGGATTGCATGGAAACAGATTACATCACACGAAAGGAGAGGAAGAGGCAGGCAATAAAATGCATCACAAGACCCTCGAAGGTTCACACTTTAGATGACCCACAAGGAGAGCAGAGGGCAGGCAATATATGCATCACACAAAATAGTAACAAAACTTATGTTCATAGATTGACCAAAAACGTAACAACATGTAGATTTTCCATCACATAAGTCGCACGAACGCTTTAAGTAAGTCGCACGCACGCTTTACTAAGTCGCACGTGCGCTTTAGTAAGTTACACGCACATTTAAGTAGATCACACGCATGTGTTAAGTAAGTTGCGCTTGCGCTTTAGTAAGTCGCACGCACGATTTTATCATTGTTTGGGTAGTTACTCAAAAAAAAGTTTTCTTTTACTAGTTACTTCTTTAAATTGTAATGACATTACTTTACTAGTTACGGCATTTGAAAATTAACTTCACTACTTATTACTTTCCGTTTCTTAATTTACTGTAAATACATAGACAAAAATATCCCTGTCTGCACAAAGAAATATGCCTCCCTGTAAAATCCACAAACAACAGGATAAAGGAGTCTATGGTTAGGTCAATCAGTAGCAACGCACACGTTTCAAAACACAGGCTTTGGGAAAGATGAGAACAAAAATTAAGTGGTCAATGTAAAATATTAAAATAAAGGTCAGTTCATCCCATAAAAACAGAAATGCACTTAAGCGACGGTGACACATGCTGTTACTTTATGTCAGGGGTCAGCAACCTTTTCAACATGCAGTGCCAGTTTGACATTTCCTCGTGTGCCTTAAGCAACAATATATAAAAAATGAAACTGAATTCTGACGAGAATATATGAGAATGTTGAAACCATCCACATCAATATCTTTAAGACATGATATTGCTATGCAAAACCATGTGAAGGCGATGCATACAGCAACAACACCACTTGCATATTTTAAATATTTTCTTTTCTATTACTCACAATATAGGTTTAAAAACGATTAATTGATCCCAAAACAGAATAAAGTGCAAAATCGGTAGTAATGATTATGCTGCTGCATTGTGCTGTGAAGTCTTTTAATAATAAAATAAAAATAACGTTTTTTTAGTTTTTTTTTTAAGTGTGCCAATGATTATGCTGCCCCGTGCCAGTGGTGGCACGCGTGCCTAGGGTTGCTGACCCCTGCTTTATGTGATAGTCCAGAATGAGGCCGAATGAACCTGATCTATTTCGCAAGCTATGACATCGTTACTGTGGCTTACTCTCACCCTCTTGCAGGCAAGAGCAGACTTCTCAAGTTAAAAACTAATGCTGTCTATCCAGTGCACCGTCATTCCTAAGTAACTTTTGTTGTTGGCGGACCAAATGTCCGCGTAGTGGACACATGATCCAGGGACTCAAAAGTTTTTTTGAGCTTTGATTCCCTGTCAGATGTTGGCTTGCGAGTCGCGGGTATTTTATCTAGTATTTTTCTAAATCTTGGCGATTCAATGGTCGACATGGCAAGCTTGTCTTGCCATATACAATGAACCCTGCAACCAGCCTGTTAATGTCTTTCTGTGTTACCTGCTTCTGCGCTCCAACACTTGAACTCTCCTTCGCACAAGCAGCTACGTCACTCAAATCGATCGCTATGGCAACGTGCCGAGGCAAGCAGGCGAAGCACACACAAAGGCAGCACGCATGCACCCACCACAGATCCGGGGTCTCATTTATAACCGTTGCGTACGCACAAAATGGGGCTGAAATTGGCGTACGTGACTTTCCACGCCAAGGTTGTGATCTATAAAAAACCAACTTGACGGGAAAATGTGCGCAGCCCGAAGAAAACTCTGACCCATGCGTATGCATGGTTTGGAGGAAAAGGAGAATTGGCGACACAGACGGTGTGGTGGTGAACTGAAGTCAGACCGAAGAATTGCAGAGTGAGAAGAACGATTATGTTTTATCATCGCCCTTCTTCAATTTAATTTCAACCCGTATCATGCGTTAAATCCTAATCAGAATAATTTAAATCCACTGCGTTATTTCTCAGTTATAACTCCAGAAACATCTCCTTAGAATAGAAATAAAAAAAATGTCTCTATATTTAATCCCGTCACTCCATACAGAGGTGTCAAACGTACGGCCCGCGGGCCGGATCAGGCCCGCAAACGGGTTTAATCCGGCCCGCGAGATGATTTTGTGAAGTACAGTATTGTAAAAAAAAAAAAAAAAAAGTATCATTTTTATTTTATTTTTTTATAAAAATCCTTCCTAGCATTACATGGATTGCATTGAATGGCACTGATTAATTTGTTGTACATTGAACTACTGGACAATTGTGTGTAACTGGAAGTCGCTTTGGAATGTAACGTAAAATGATCTGCTATTTTTCAAAGAAGGAAACTTCTTAATGTGTCCACTAGAAGTCGCTATAGCAATTACTTTAAGCAAGGAAACTTTATACCGGGGCTGAGCAGGGAGCAAGTATAAACAGGTAGTGCAGCTAGCCCGGAGCTACCTTGTCGTTCTGCCTTATACTTTCAACATTATGCGCTTTGGCACTCTCATTGCCCCAAAATGTCTCTGTGAAAAAGACAAAAAGTGGACACAGAGTGCAGAGTTTTCCAAGAAAAATGGTCATCGTCCTTTTTATTCACGGAAGTAAATGGGAAACCTGTGTTTGGTGTGCTCACAGCATGTTTCATTTTATATAATTATGCAATATTTTTACCGGTCCAGCCCACTTGGGAATAGATTATCCTCCATGTGGCCCCTGAGCTAAAATGAGTTTGACACCCCTGCTCCATACTGTCCACTGACGGCGCGACTGCATGGAATAAAGCATCTGTCCAACATGTGTCAATAACATAATATTTTTATTTTACACTGTAAACACATAATCAAATGTCAAGTAAATCCCAAGTGTGAAAAACCAAGCCACACTTCATCACAATCGTTGTCCGTTACTCTTGATGCTTTTCATGACAAATCAGGCATTAAAAAGGGGTTATGTTCATGAACATTTTACGTTGGTGAAACAAACTGATTATCCAAGGTGTTCTCGTCAGTCTTATTACCGTAACCCTATAAATGCAGAGGTGAGCGCCGTGGTAATGCTGCACCATATGGCACTTCTGGCGGACCATGCAAATGGCAGGATTCGGAGGGAGAGGGTATTTAGGGACCATAACGATTTATTGGTAGGCTACATAAAAATATGTAACTCTATGTCAGACCACTTCTTTTTTAATTCTGGGACTGTGCGCTCCGTGCTACTGACAGAGTTCACTGCTGCAGCAACATGTTGCCACTCACTCTGCTTTTTGTTGTTGGCGATCCCAATCCCGTGACCGCCGAACAAAACTACCTTTCGGGCCTCCATCTCACCCACAAGTGTCTCCACTTCAACCTCCGTGAAATTTCGCTTTTTTGATGTTCTCAGTACTTCTGCCATTGTTTCCGACAAGACATAATACTTGCTTAAGCAGATTGAATTCATGAGGTCATTTGCATTGACCATTTATGGTTAAAAAGGGGCGTGTACAGGGCGGAACGTGAAGTTGATTCAGCTGCGCACACTTGTAGGCACTCTGTGATTTATAAAGCCAAGATTGCGTACGGTGTGCGTACGCAGGGTTTTATAAATCGTAATATTTTTTGGCGCACGCAAAACTTGGCTTCTGGGCGTACGCACATTTTTAGAAACGATCAAACGCACAGTTTTGTAAATGAGACCCCAGAACTTTGCACACAGGCAAACACGGCTTGGGTAAAGCATGAAAGCGCGTTACTATAATCTATTAAAGTAGTGTAGTTACCGATATTTTTAGTGCAATGCATTACTTTACTTGGTTACCCAAAAAAGTAATATCGTTACTGTGATCCGTAACTTTGTAACTCGTTACGTTACCCCCAACACTGGATTATAGCAAATCGTCACACGGGTTACCTGTTGCTTCGATTTTAAAGGGGACTTATTATACCACCAGGTGTGAGTGTGATTAGCCTTACAAGCCGTTTCGAAAATCGGCCTAATATGACATCACTAGTGGGTGTGTCCACCTAGATCTGTGCTGGATAGATGAGCAATGTTTACTTCAGTCCACTGGGTAGGCTGGTAGATAGATCTATCCAGCACAGATCTAGGTGGACACACCCACTAGTGATGTCATATTAGGCAGATTTTCGAAACGGCTTGTAAGGCTAATCACACTCACACCTGGTGGTATAATAAGTCCCCTTTAATGTATAATTCCTTAATATAAATTCTTCAGCTTTTTCATGGCACATGAAGTTTGTGATTTTTGTTGCAGAAAGTCCTTTGGGGCAACAGCGCCACCATTCATTGACTACCTGAAAGATATTCTGAGAAGATATCCAGATGGTGGACAAATTCTGAAGGTAAGTGCGAATTTATTGTATTGTTTCAGTTGTATTTACGGAAGACTGATAACCATCTTTCCAGAAGGGGAGTTTGCTGGTTAGCATTCGTATTTATTATCAGCTAGCTGTCTGGTCGTCTACACTGAGGGTAACCTGTCAGTTCTATGATCAGCTGCTTCTGTCTGGTCGCCTACACTGAGGAGGTTAACCTGTCAGTTCAATGATCAGCTGCTTCTGTCTGGTCATCTACACTGAGGAGGGTAAACTGTCAGTTCTAAAGACTCATTCACCAAGAAATAGGAATCAAGATTTATTTCAGATGATAACATAAGAGAGAATGTCTTTGCATGATAAGTCTTTGGCGTAAGCCCCGTCACGGATCGAGGACAACATGTGGACTTGGCATAACCTGCCAGGACTAGCAGGGGCGGAGCCTTCCCCTGGACAGGTAGACTGGGACAGACCTGTTGGTGGTGGGGTGGGAGGGCAAATACCTAAGCAGCAAAGAAGGTGTGTTAGGGTGCACTCACACTAGGCCATCTGGCCGTGGCCGTTGGCCATCGCAACTGTGGCCTGGCCACGGTAGGCTCTTGTACATACGTCATCACGTCGTAACACGTCATCACCAAGCGTCCGCTGCATGGACCATAATAAAGTCTGCCGCCAGTCAGAGTTTTAACAACAATGGACAACAACACAGAGAACACAGTTCGCACTTTGCTGAGTCTGTTGCTTATTTGGAGCCCAAATGCCCAAATGGCTAACAGAGACTCGACTTCTCTATGGGACCAACGTGAAACAACAGTTGAATCGCTTGACGCCATGTTTACCGTTTAATGGGAAAGAAGGCTCATCGCCTTTATTATGTCCATGGTCGTCGCATGGACTATACGTCATCCAGCTCAGGTTGCGTAGCCGTGCGTGAGCCCTGAAGATAGTACCAAATTATATCTTATTGTCTTCAACTCTGGTTGTGTTGTTACTAACCATGCAAACTCCCCTTTTCGAAGCACAATGATGAATATGGATTTAATCCACTCCTCTGACTTTGAGTAAGACAGGCAAACGCTAATTTATCGATGTCTCAGTGTATCTCTTTAATTCAGCTAACACCCAGAGGTCAGAGAGCTCCTGACAACAGCATGATAACAAATAACTGAATAACCCAACAACATCTTAATTTGTATTATTCCTGTCCCCAATGTTTACACAGGAGCTGATCCAAAATGCTGATGATGCCGGAGCCACAAGAGTTGTTTTCATCCATGATAAGAGGAATTATGGTCACAAGAGTATTTTGACTGATGAATTTGGAAAATATCAAGGTATGTATTATTTTCCTAAAAAAAAATGTGGTCAACTATTTATTCATTATACATTCCCAAGAAAATGGTTTAATTAGGGGGCCATGTGTTTTTATTATAATCCCGCCACTCTCTCATAAACACTCAGTCGCCTACCACAAGGTAGAGCGCAGTGTTTCAATTATTCCTAAAACAATTTTAATGTATGAGACAAATATGAGAATATGAAGAATGAGATGAATAAGAAAAATAAGTCATTGAACAGTTATCTACCAATTGTACTGTTGCCATGTAATCATAATAATATATGAACATATTAGATAGACTTAAAGGTTGGGTATGCGATTTGCGAAACGCCAGCAGATTTTGAAAATACACAACTCAAATGGTCCTACCCCCTCTCCTTCAACGCTGACTCTGACTCCACCCATTCCAAGTACCTGGACGCGCAATCATGCACGAGCGCGAACAGAGATGCGCGAGAGCGAGCCAGGCTAGCGTAGGTTTTCGTTTAACAACATGGCACTACATTCAGCTGTAAGTTGCACCCAGTACCGCGGGAAGTAGGGGTGCTGGGGGTGCTGCAACACCCCCTGTCCGAGGCCCTGTCTTATCACAGAAAACGATAATTTCTAAAAACTCTGGCCAAAGTGGAGATTTCTGAAAACGCCGGTTATGTGTTGTCGTGTCAACGGGGAGAAACGGGATTTTAGGTTCTGAAGCGTCACATTATGCACCAGGAAATGCTTAACGTCATGTGAGCGCCCGCTGTACCGTATTGGTCCGAATATAAACACAAACCCCATTGTAAGACGACCTATATTTGGAAAAAAGATTTGAAGACCAGATCTTGTTTTTATGAATAAATAAATTGTATTCATTGAAATAATATACGAAAATAAAAAGGCATAGAATAAAACACTGCATTGCCACTAAACAGTAGTGCAAATAGGCCGTACTGATGTGTACACCAAAGACTATTCCTGACACTCCTCTGCCCCGCTGTGTTCGCTCTGGCTGTGGTCGTTCCGAACTGTTTCGGCCCGTGGCAAAGCGAGTCATCCTCGCTGCTGTCCAAGGCATTTTGAGACGCAGCATTTATTTAATGCTCATATGACCTAGTGCTGAAAAAAGGTTACATGAAAAAGTGTGAGGGTAGCGGTGGTGCGCTAAACTTGTTCTGTGAGCAGCTGGATGTGAACCATGGTGTGAAGAAAGTGAACACAACGATCGATTTTCAACTGTGCGCACATGCACTGGTGTAATTGAGCTGCGCTGCTATATATCTTTTTTATCAATGTAACGAGTTGCGAGTCTAGTGCAGGCTGAGTTTTTTTTTTCCAGCACCCCCTGCTGAGAATACGTTCTCGCGGCTATGGTTGCACCAGATGTTATAAACATTAAACGGTCACATAAATCATTACTATTTTTAGAAAATGTATGTTTGTTTCATATAATTGTATTGGAAGTCCTGGTTTTCACTAGGGTTGCTGCGGTGTGGACATTTTCACAACGAGTAATACACTCGTCTCAACACCGGTATTACCGAGTATAAACGGTATAAACTTTGAAACTATGTCAACCGCCACACAAGCATCGGTTTTTAGACCCTTCTCGTCCTTCATTTGCCGCCAACGTTCGAAAGCAGCGCCTAGGATTATTCTTGATTTCAGTTTTTCTCTTTCAGCGTTTTTATTATCAATTACTCTCTGAAAAAGAGTTTTCCTTCTCTTTGCTGGTGGTGGTGGTGGTGGTGGTGGGGATGGTGGCGTCTTGTCTGCCATGGAAATTGTCTTCTACTGCTAGGTCCAAATGTGGATTAACTAGTTCCAGTAGCTACCGCAGGTCAGGATAACAACAAACAGGAGCTTGCTCTGGGTCACGAGTACTGCACGAAGGGGTCGCGCGCGGGGCGCGGGGGAGGGGGAGTGCAGTACGACCGTTTGATTGACGTACTTACTGTCCAATGCAACGAGGTGGCAATCCAAATGATTGGCTGGAGTTTTTCGAGCCCTGCCCGTTCCACAGATGATTGACTTGTTTAATTTTCATGTCAGTACTTCTAACTCAGTGGCTGTAAGCGGGTTATGATAAGGATTTCAAGTAATTTTGCAAAAATGGCCAAAAAAGCAAATTCCGTACCCAACCTTTAACAAGGGTTATAGTAGGACATCTGTTCCCAACAAGTAGTGTGGTCTGAAGCCTAGGCCCTACGCTCACTTTCACTTGCTAAACCGTGCACTGGATACACACCAACATTACGCACTTCCCTATTCCCCTCTGCATGTTTGCCCATTTTGTTCAGGTTTACCTCTCTACTCTGTATTTGAGGAGCAAATAAACGGATTAAGTTAAAGTTCTAGCACAAAACTATATTGTTACATTTGCTTGAGCAATTTGACTTTGGCTTGGCGGAAATTCTGGAGCTTTTATGGTGGTATACCGTATACGGCACATACCTCGTGTCACGTGCACTGGTGCAAAGAAGGTCTGAATGTACACTGATTGAAAAAAGATGGCGCTATAGAGCACAGTGTGGTTCCAGAATTAAAAATCATTAATTTTCTCCATAGAGGTTTTGATTAAAAGCCATAATGTCGTTACCATCCTTAGTGCTTTTTAGTTATTTTGGTAGCATAAAAGCAGAACACATAATGTTGAAGGAATAGGTAACTGGAATATGAGACTGAATTCACATATGTTAAAAACGAGTAACGTTATCAGACCGTGATTGCAGTCAGGAATGAACGAATGTACCATGTAGATGACAGCGCTATACAATATTTGAAACACTATACACACACACACAATATATATCCCACAACTTGGATAATCAATATAAAAACAATATGATAATGACAAGGGTTATAAGATGCAAAAATGCGCTAAACTTTTGGGTTGTAATAACCATTGTGAAAATGTTCGCAATTGTTTATGGGATTAGTAGTTCCTTCACACTTTCACAAAAATAATGTACACAGTCTTGTACCTTTGCCTTTTCTTCAGTTTTTCAAAAAAATTTTCCCCGAACATAAAAAATCTTTATGTAACGATTTTGCAAAGGTCAATTGAGAAAATCAATAGGAATTTACTTCTAGAACCAGAGCTGTTCAAATAAGGGGTCACTGTTGCATCTATAGCAATTGTCTCAAACTGAATGCATATCTCATGGCGTGAAAGTTTGAAGCCATATGTGTCTCCTTGTGATGAACAAATTCAGTTTTGTGAAAATCTTCCGTAGGGATCCTAGGTTTTTATGATGTTTGTACAAAATCCTCTCATCCACACCATCTACAGATCAATATCTACCATCCCACTATGAGGGAAGTACCAGTCTGTACCATAAAAAACAATGCCACTAGGAGCCAATGAAAAAAACAATGGGTGTGGGTTAAAAACAATGTACATAAACCCTTATATCAAAATTCATCCAGATTGGACAACAGGAGGCACTATAGCAGGGGTGCCCAAATTCTTCCCATAAGTAGTCTAAAATTTAATCTCGGGGGAGGGTCATGGGACAAAATGTTAATTTTGCGGTACTTTAAGTTAAATATGGGTATGTATAGCATGCGTGTGCAAAATAAACATTATCACAAATCTTGAGCTTCGCATTTATGCCAAATATTTACTGAACATCTATCTAGCTTCTATCTAAATAATTGAAGTACTATGAAATATTCTAAGATTACCAGGCCTTGGGCATATATCCTCAAATACAAAGACATCTAGTGCAATAGGCAAAGTAACATGGGACAAAACATGCCCCCATTAATCATACAGAGAAGAGCATACTCCAAGGTGACACATTGGAGGCGTAGGCCTCCAATGTGTCACCATTCAGCCTGAAATAGGCCTATTAGTTGGAGACATGAAGCCTGTCCTTGGTTTTTAAAATCCTCTCAATATCAGGCTCAAGCTGACTAACTGACAATTTTAGAATGTCATTTAAATTAGTGTCAGATAGAACCCAAAAAATGTAATAAAAATACCGTGGGCCAAATATAATTGGTTGTGGGTCAAGTTTGGCCCGCGGGCCCCAAACTGGGCCGCCATGCAATATAACAATCAACCTGAAATGCACATTTTTAACAATATCTGCTTACCCATTTGACATACGGTCATGAAACTTTGAACACATCTCATCAGACCTAAGTTGAGGCTGTCCCTCCTTTATTAACCCATGACAGCCTTGGCCCTTTCTTGAATTCATGCTTGTCTACTAGGGATGGGAATTGATAAGAATTTCACGATTCCGATTCCGATTCCGATTCTGCTTATCGATCCGATTCCTTATCGATTCTCTTATCGATTCTCATTGGGTGAGAAAATAAGTATAAATGTGTTTGTTTGCATTACATCTCTTTAATATCTGATCAGAAGTGCTTCTAGTATTAGGAAATTGTACATTTTCAAATCAATTGGTCTAGACGAAAAAATATATGTTTCGCTTTTTAAGCCCAAAGGCCATCATTATGTGCCATAGGCCTACAACTAAAAACACAGACTGAAAACAGCCAAGTAAGAGCTTGTGCCTTTTGGAATTCTAACAGTGCTCATTTGCATTCAACTTGTAACAAAATTAAACTGACATAAACAAAATGAAGCATTGATTAGACATTTAAGCATTGATTAGAGATTTATTAGATGGGCCTACCTAATAAACCGTTGGAACACACAAGACCGGAAACCATAGCAATGCCGGTAAACAAACCCCGAGAAGCCCAATCCCTATGAGAGCTCCCCACGCTACGGCCATCCGGAGGCGACAGAGCTGTTGGCCGTGATATTATATATACAATTATAATATAGTATATAATATATTATATATAGAGCTCCGGGAGTCGCAAACTGCAACAATCACTTTCTCCTCCATTCCGCGGTTCACCCGGACTGCACTGCACTGAGTTTGACGGCTGAACGCTGATTGGCTGTTACGTTACACATGTCACTCAGTTATCACGCTGTTGAACGCTGATTGGCTGTCATCACGACAAAAACTTGTCGCCGGTTTTCTCCCGCGAAAAACTCGCCCTTATACGCGTCTCTACGTTCACTTTGTATGGGATCTTGTCGCCCCGTCGCATTTGGTGTGAACGCACAATGCGATTCTTCCTCGGCGGCGACATGTTTGCTGCGTTCTGAACCAAATCAAAGCAGCGTGTGTGTGACGTCACGACGCATTTGCCGCGACCGGAACCGATAAGCGGAATCGTTAAGCAGGCTTGCTAACGATTCCAAGGAATCGGTTGACTCGGAACCGGTTCTGAACAAGAACCGGTTCTCGATTCCCATCCCTATTGTCTACGCATATCAAACTCGTGCATGTTGCAGGAAATGTGCAACAGCGCCCCCTGGTATCACACATTTCGGTGGGTTGCATCTAGGATCGGTTACCCTTCCTTTGGTCCCCTAATGGTAACCCTGCATTTCATACATTGAATTTTGCAGCTGAATTTGGCATGTTGAATTTGAGGTAGTTGAAAATATTTAAGTTGAACTTTATTAATAGAATTTTGAATCTTAAATTAGCACATTCAATTTTTTAACGTTGAATATTTAGTTAAATTCAGAAGAAAATAATCAGATACGTTAATTCAATGCAGAAATATTCAGTGCTATAAATTCAATGGCTTTAATTCATTGGCGAAAAACCCAGGTACGTTATTTCAATGCAGAAAGATTCTGTGCTTAAAATTCAATTGCTTTTTATTCTCTAAATCCGATGAGACATATTTACTTCCATACAGAGAGAACTTTAGGGCTGTTTTCTGTACCGGCTTGTCTACATTGAAGCTACTTCCTGCAGTCTCTTCAGAGAAACTACAGGAAACTAGAAATGCATTTACTGCAGAAAATGCGGTGAGTGCTGTAGTACAAAGTGAGGTTGAAAATATGTTTTAATAAAGCCACATAGAATAAGACATAAAGAAACATTAAATGGCATAAATCAAGTGAAGGGGTTTGAACAGAGTTCAAAAGTCTAAATGGAGTAAACAATGTAAACATGCACACCATTTAATTTTTTTTAAATTGTTGGAAACAAATAAAGTGACAGCTGAATGAAAAGCAAAAAGCTTGCTAAAAATGCAGAAATGTAAAAGGAATTTCAGAAGAATCTGAAAGGACAGATGTATTGCCCTGCGCTGCTGAAAAATCTGAAAGGTAAAATGCTGAAGTAGAGGTAGTAGTAAGAGTGAGTAATACAGTGGGAGAAGGCCGATAAAACAGCGGAAGAAGAGTGAGAAGGACAGTGGGAGAAGAGTGAGAAAGACAGCGGGAGAAGAGTGAGTAATACAGCGAGGCAGAAAAGAGACAGACAGAGTGAGTCGGAGACAGAAAAATAACTCCACATGGTGCTCTCTAGGAGGAGAAAAGTGGACAGCGAAAACAGAGCCTTCAACCCAGAATGGACAGACTCATTCATGTTCATTCTTTCCACTGGAAACACAAATTCAGTCTGTCTCATATGCTCAGAGACAGTGGCACTCATAAAAAGTGCCAACGTGAAATGCAACTATGAGACAAAGCATAACGTTTTTCACCAAACATACCCACTCAAGTCTGAACTGCGGTACCAGAAAATAAGCAGTCTCAGAGCCCAATATGAACAATCCACCCGAATCCTGACCCATTTATTCACTGCCCAACAACGTGCTAATGAATGTTCCCATCATAAGGTACCATGTGTAGGCCTAGCTGTAGATGAGTCCACTGATGTTAATTTATGTAAGGTTCTTCAACCAAGAAAATAAAGAGTGTGTTAGGTGTAACTCCCCTTAAGACCAGTACAAGAGGAGAGGACATCTCCCTGGCCATTAAGGAGATGTTAACAAAGCGAGGAATAGAGCCAAAACAAGTGGTTTTAATAACCACAGATGGAGCCCTGCCATGATAGGGAGAGAGAAAGGAGCTGTGGCAAGAATGAAAGAGGACAATCCTGAGCTCATCTCTTACCACTGTATAATACATCAATCTTTCCTGTGCTCCACCCTGTCAGATGAGCATGCTGAAGTGATGAACACAAGATGAATGAAGAAGTTGATGCAAACACTGATGATCTGTTGCTGCACAACAACGTGAGATGGCTTAGCAAAGGCAGGGTGTTAGAGCGCTTTTGGTCCATCAGAAGTGAAGTAGCAGCTTTCTTGGAAGAGCTGAGAAGTCAGAAGGCAACAGAGTTTTCTCTCTTTTTAAAAAATGAGAAAAGGATGGATAATGTGGCCTTTTTGGATGATATCACTTCACACCTTAAAGGGGACAGATTATGAAAACAGCACTTTTCCTGGGATTTGGGGTGTTTTTGTGGGTAGATGGTGCTCCCACATGCTTACAAACTTTGAAATAAGTCCGTACATGATTTTTTGAGTGAGATACGCATTTCTGGAAGCAGCCCGCCTCCAGCTACCAAACGCACGAGTCAGTTTCGGCGCCTTCTCCTACGTAGGAAGGGGGCACATTTGAATATTACCTCCCACTTCCTCACTCCCCTCCAATCAGAGCATCGCTAAGATTTTGTGGACCAGCGGACGAGCAGCTCCGGCGGGGGGAACTCCGCGCTAGCACTGCAGCTAAGCTCCGGGAGTATAATCCCTTTCTCTGGCGCCGAGCTCACCCCGCCGGAGCTGCCGCTGAAGGGAAGTCGGGAGGAGGAGACATGGAGTAGAAAGGGATTGTACTCCCGGAGCTGAGCTGCCGGACTGCCGCCGAGCTACCCCAGCCGGAGCTGCTCGTCCGCCGGAGCTGCTAGTCTGCTGGAGCTGCCGCCTAGCTTCGACGCCAGTTCAGCTCCCGGAGTACACTGCCGGACTGCGGCCGGACGGCTTCGACGGCGGCCGACAGCTCAGCTCCCGGAGTACAATCCTTTTCTTCTCCATGTCGCGGTTCATGGACTTCAGAGAGTCAATGCCAAAGTTCGTTCCCCCCAATTCTTCTCAACCATGGCCGAGATATCCCCCACTACGAGTCTTTACTTGTGGAAGTACCAGAGACGTCAGACACAGTCTTTATTATGCATAATATCATCCGAGGCGCACATAGCTTTTGGCCATGATATTAGATAGATTATATAAATACCCGTATATAATATTATTATTATGTTATATTATATTATATAGATATAGAGCTCCTGGAGTCAGCAAACGGCAACAATCCCTTCTCCTCCATGCTGTGGTTCAGCTCATTGGTCAATGGGCAGCAGCTAATTTGCATCACTGCTACAGACACCAGAAACAGCGTATTCTGAAGGGACTGAAACAGAGGGGAATAGTGGTAGCCGATATTCTTTTTCCTAAAAGCTATTTCCAGCAAGTAGCTTCAAAAACATGTTTTCTAGAACTCAAATACTATTTTTACTTGTTGGGAAAACACAATAATTTGTCTCCTTTAATGAACTTAATTTGAAGCTATAGGGCAAGGACAATACAGCTTGTGAACTGATGAAAGCTGTCCGCTCCTTTCAGAGGAAACTTGAGGTGTTCAAGGAAAACCTGCAAGGATTTTGTGCACACTTCCCAGCACTGCAGGAACAGGTTCAGGGACAGAGAGATGTGTCTTCTTTTGGTGACTTTGTCGATAAGCTGGGGCCGGATTCACAAAGCATTCTTAGGAAGAAAAAATGTCTTAAGTAGCACTTTTTTCTTAACTATGTTCTTAAGACAAAATTTAAGAAGATTCTTAGGAACTTCTTATATTTTTTCTTAAGAATCTTCTTAAGTTTTATCTTAAGAACACTTTAGTGAATCCGGCCCCTGATTCTTAACTTCTCCAAACGTTTTGACAGCTTCCATTTTGGGCAGCAGCTCACCTTGTTCATTCAGAACCAATTTCTAATCACATATGTCAGTGGGTTCTCAAAGGAAGTCACACAGCACTTCAAATGGGCTAATGCTGGGCCTCTCCAGATGCAACTGATTGATCTCCAAGCAGATGTGGCGCTGAAAGAGCTGTTTGAAATAACCGACCCCACCACTTTCTGGCTTCAAATGGTCTCTGAGACAGCTTTCCCAGGTCTGAGGAAAGTAGCCCTGTACACATTGACCATGTTTGGCTCCACATACAGCTGCGAGGCAGCTTTCTCTGCAATTAACATAATTAAAAGTAAATATCGATCCAGGCTCACCAATGAGCACCTGCACTTGTGCATGCGAATGGCCCTGACATCATTCCAGCCTAGATTTAAACTCCTGCCAGGACAAGCTGGAGCTCAGTTCTCTCACTGAACAACAGAAAGTGGGGGAGTTGGATAAAAGAGGGAAAGAAAGAGAACCTAAAACTGTTAAGATGCATTGAGATATCTGTTTTTGAAAATTGGTTGAGACTGTTAAAACATTCACAAAGAAACAGGGGAAACTCAAGCTGCAGCTATACTTTATTTTAAAATGAAGTATATATTTTATCTTTATTTTAAGATTATTATTTAAATGCAGCCCTTCTTTTCCTTGAAGAGATTAGTTTCAGTTGAGTCAGTTGAACCTCCTTAAATAATACATATCTTCCGTATTATCTGTCTAATTGTATAAAACTGACAGTAAATATTGTCAAACTGTTTTTGAATTGTTCTTCCTATATTGATCTGACAGTCGTTGATTACATGCAGACGTTGATACAACTACTAGGCTACTTCAATATATATCACACTAAATCACAAGTTAGACATTATGATGTTCCGGACCTTTGCTTGAGGACATTGCAATGATTTGGAATGTGGCCCCATATGTCGTCATAAGGTGCCAAGTTACCTCCCCTTTCTCTGCCTTTCCCGCCCAGAGAATTTGGCCCGCCAATGAGACAATGAGCTATGACCGCACGTGCGCAACATGTGTGTGTGCGTGTGTGTGTACACACACTGTACCACAAGTGTCGTACACTTCTTTGTTATTTGGATAACTGTTCTGCTGTTGGTGTTTTGGCGCATAACAAGTCGGACTCTCGTCTCTGGTATTTCCACAACGAGACTCGTAGTGGGGGTTATTTCAGCCATGGTTGAGAAGGAATTGGGGGAAAGAAACTTTGGCATGACTCCCTGAAGTACATGAACAACGACATGGAGGAGAAAAGGATTGTTGCCCGCGAGAGCCCCGCTTCCTGCTGCCCGCTACCGAGGGACCACCACCTCGGCGCTGGTGGTGCCTAAGCGCTACCCGCTGCCCACTGCCGACGCGGTGGTTCCTCTTCATCGAGGCTCCGGCAGGAGACAATTGCGGGCAACAATCCCTTTCAGATTCAGATTCAGACTCAGATTCAGATTTTATTTGTCACATACACAATCAGTGTTGGTCAAGTTACTTGGAAAAAGTAATTAGTTACTGATTACTGATTACTTATCCAAGAAAGTAATCCAGTTACTTTACTGATTACTTATCTTCAAAAGTAATTAGTTACTTTACTAATTACTTTACTTAGTTACTTTTCAAAAACACACTATCTACTATACACAACCTGTATGCGCTTTTTTTAAAACTTGTTTGTATTAGTCTCAATCTTTTTAACGATGCACATTGCAAAAAAATATATATATTAAATGCAACAGTCTCTCATTTAAAGAAAATCGTTTTGGTGTGTATACACACCTTCATTCGAATAGATGTAAATAAAATACAGAAATAAAATAATTAAAACCAAAGTCTCTATTAACATTTAGGCTGTTCTAATGTCAAAGAGTATGTGTTTGAACTGTGTGTGGAAGGATGTGTTTCATAGATAAATACATAGATATTATGTATAGTTATATGCTACACGTGAATCTCCTAAAATGGCGCAATTTGATTGGTTGGCTATCTCGGGATATTGGGCAATATCCCATGATTGACATCTCAAACTCTATTGTTTTCATCCCAAAATGTCAGCTGATAACAACAAATAAACCTTCGGTCTCGGGGGCTATTCCCCACTATTCACTTAGCCTTTGGCGAATAATTGTTAACTAATAGCCTCGATAGATAAATAGCCTAGTCAAGTCTTTACCAAACTACACGTCGGGAATTCATTTAGGTGATTCGGCTCACACAGTAGGCCTGTAGCCTACTAAGACCACATAGAACAAGGGAGACAACAAGTCTGACTGGACATACACATAATACATCACATTAAAACTAGACCCATGTGTTGATAGATAAATAAATAGACGGATAGAAAGATAGTTAAATATGTTATATTATTTGCCTTGCGGAGCCAGCCAATCCTGTGCACGTATGCAAATTAGCCATGTGCGCCTAACACAAGAAAGACGTAATGTAGAGAAGTCATACTAAAAACGGATAGCAAGCGAAAGCCGAACAATACTGTCTCAATCACATACTTTTGGTCCATTCTAACTTATGGTAAGAGGCTAGCCTTTAAATCTTTGCAGTGACTGAATGTTGATGATAAAACGGATTGTTTTGCATAAGATGAGTGTGTGCGACTGCGTGTGTCCTTTTCGGCTTCGGCATACTGCATGCTTATGATCAAGGCCTTGTGGTTAGTTGTGGTCTTAGTGAAGCAGCCTAGCCTTGGAGTTTGATAAGTTGGAGTGATTGTGTAGTACGGGCGTGCGAGAGAGAGAGAGAGAGAGAGCACACCCGTGGTGATGTTTGGCTTGTTGTGGGCTGTCTGTCGGCATTCGCCGAGTTGGACGGTGTGCTTTGTGTATCATGTGTTCAATGTACATCTGTCTGGTCATATTTGCGGTAGATTGATGGTTAAATAATGTCACACCACGATCGGTTATAGGCTACTTGCAGGCACTCATTTGCAAGTGCACTGATTGCTGTCCGATAGGCTAAGTTGGCCCATAGCTAGCATTATGCCTTCTATTTCTAGATCTTCTGACTAATTAATGTTTTTCATGTTTTTTACATCTTTTACCGAGTTAAACTCAAAGTAATGTCTGAACTTCCATGAATTAAATGCTCCATGTTCGCTCTCTCTCCCGCACTCCATGTCTTGCACACACGTTGGTGTTGTTTACTTCTAGACGTCGACGAGACAGTCTCACAAAGCAAATACGGCAAAATCCCAAATTCTTTTACTGTCAATGGAAAAAATAAATCACGGTTTAGTAACGCAGTAACGCAGGATGCTTGCGGGAAAGTAAAAGTAATCGAATTACTATTTTTGTAATTGTAATCCCTTACTTTACTCGTTATTTGAAAAAAGTAATTGGATTACAGTAACGCGTTACTTCTAACGCGTTACTGCCCATCACTGTACACAATACATTGCAGTTCCTTTCTCCACCATGTTGTGGTTCAGTCTACTTCAGATTGATGTGGACGTGGAAGAACCAGAGACGTCGTAGAACGACGCAGTCATTTGAGATACATAATATCGTCTGGAGGCGCACACAACTTTTGGCCATGATAATTTATATTATATAGTGCTGTCAAGCGATTAAAATATTTAATCGCATTGAT
Source organism: Gadus macrocephalus (assembly GCF_031168955.1). Lineage (NCBI taxonomy): Eukaryota > Metazoa > Chordata > Actinopteri > Gadiformes > Gadidae > Gadus > Gadus macrocephalus. Next base: position 1,239,798 of record NC_082401.1, read on the forward strand.
GTCATTTAACTCACGATTAATCGCAAATCTTTTTTCTATGCTAAATATCCCCCGATTTCTTTGTCCCATTAATTGTTCTAATTGTAATGCTCTTATCAACATGGAGAAGTGCATCGGCTTGCCTTGTGCAAATGTTTTTTTATTGATAACAACATTGGCATATACTGATCAAAAGCCTATAGTGCAATTAAACGATGAACATACAAACATACTGCCTTGAACATAGCAGTCAGGCTACTGCTTCTTTGTTTAAAAAAAATGCACGCCGTTAAAATCGGTTTGCGTTAACGCCGCTAATAACGCGTTTAACTGACAGCACTAATATTATATGATATAGATATCTATGTATGTTATGATATTATTTAGATATAGAGCTCAAGGACTCCCGCCGGAGCACCCGGAGTGTTCTAGAATATTTACAGAACACGGCCAAAGGCTGTGTGCGCCTCTCCATTGCGATACACCCACTGTAAACAGAGCGCATGGTACCGTGGCCGCAAGCTGCTCAGGGCCACACCCCCACCCCCTCCCTCCTCATTGACCCGCCTCTCTCCTCCTCATTTGCCTTAAAGCTACAGCCACCGAAATGGCGTGTTTGGGGAAAGCTCAATGTGCGACTGGTTCGTAGTGGCTGTAGTACTGCAACACGGCTGAATTTCGGGAACGTCTTCAAATACTGTGTTAGGGGCCAACTATCTATATTAAACCATCCATATATTAGCATGCCATGGGACCTTTAAAAATCTGAAAAGAAGCGCGCGATTCCAATCTATTATGAACATTTAAAAATTGAATGGAGTCTCTAGGTGAAAATTTGAGGAAGGAGATAGGTCCAAAAGTTTGTAGAGAATAATAAGAAGAAAGAAAGAAAGGATAAAACTTAAGAAGAATAATAGTTGAGCGCTGCATGCAGCACTCACCTTATAACAGGTATCTTATGCCGCTTTTCCACTGCATGGTACCAGCTCGACTCGAATCGACTCGACTCGACTCAGCTCGCAAGTAGCCTACCTGAAGTGGCTGCTTTTTTTAGTACCGCCTCGCTCTAGGTTCCAAGCGAGCTGAGCCGATGCTAAAAGGTGACGTCGGCAGACGGCCGGCCACTGATTGGCCAGAGAGTGTGACGAAGTCACGAGAGCGACATGGCAACCATGCTGGTAACAGCCATAGCAGCGGCCGCAGCCAACATATTCCACTTCTTCAACTTCTTCAACATGCCAGCTAATAATACGAACACGAATACGATCGCATCGATGTCCTCCATTGTTATTATGTGGGTTCTGTCCATGTGTGGGTTGCGTAGGGGTTGTTTGCGTCGCGTACAAAAATACGTCACGGCCCTTTCGCGCAGCCGACCCCGCCCACGTCCAGGAGGTACTATTTGCGGTGGAAAACGACCCGTGCTGCTACCGTGTCGAGTCGTGTCGAGTCGAGTCGAGTCGAGTCGAGTCGAGCTACATGTGCAGTGGAAAAGTGGCATTATACTGTCTGAAGAAAGCTTGTGTATGGTCTACAACTTCTGGCAGTGATCCTGGAGAAATACTACTTCCAACTGTTCTGAAACAAACATGGTACAGATCATACTGAGCTAACTTGAGTCTGCCTTGGGAAACTTCATGAAACAAAATCATCATCAAGGGCCCCATCCAGCACTTTCGATTAAAGGGGACATATTATACTACCAGGTGTGAGTGTGATTAGCAGTTATAAGCCGTTTTGAAAATCTGCGTCTCCTGACATCACTATTGGGCATGTCCACCTAGATGTGTGCTTGATAGATAAGCAACGTTTGCTTCAGTCCACTTGGTAGGCTGGTAGACTATCCAGCACACATCTAGGTGGACATGCCCACTAGTGATGTCAGAAGACGCAGATTTTCAAAGCGGCTTAGTAAGATGGCAGAAGGTTGAATTTCGACAGTGGCTCTATTACTTGAAGTGACCTCTAGCAGTTGTATTGCTGAATTCACCAAATGAGGGCTGCATGCCTGACAACATTTAATGCTGTTCGCAGCTGTATTTGGGTGTCAAGCAACTATGTTGCGAGACAACCTATTGTTTTTGTACGAATTCGTATTATTATTATTAATTACCTGCAATGGGAGTCAATGGCAGCCCATAGAACCGCTTGGTGAAAAGTTGTGAAATTTGGCACACTGGTTCAAGAAAGCCCCATTAGCCCATTGAGCCAATCTCAGGTCGCTAGCCCAACAGCTCTAGCGCCAACAACAGGTCAAATTTGCACATGCATTCATGTTTATAACTTTCGACCCAATCATCCAATATTCACAAACCAGGTATCATTGGATTCCTTGAACCAAGCCCAGTTCAACGCACCCTATGACGTCATTGCGCCATGACGGATATATCCGCCATCTTGGTTTATGTCAAAAACCTTCAAAATGCTACTACTATCACAATCTTGTCCAATCATCTCGAAACTTGGCACACATGATCTTCCGGCCATGCTTGATGCAAAACATCTGATAGACTTTTCAAATTCAAAACCGTTTGCCCGCTAAAGCCAATCAAATTTGGCGGCGAATCCGCCAAACCGGAAGTAAGCCCATATCTCAGCAGCCCTTTGACATATCATAACCAACCTTGGTACATAGACCCATGACCCCATAACGGTGACACTGAATGAAATCGGTGACCTTTGATCTCTAGGGGGCGCTGTTATTAATGTCGATGTGTTGTGACTCCTCTCTCTTCACATGAGTATATTTCATACAAATTTTCAATGTCTGGTGATACTATTAGACCTCCCAGTATAGCTAGTATATTATTTCTTGCAGAAATATCCGCGACAGCCAATGATATTCGACCGCGAAGCCCCCAAACCGAAAACACGCCAATATCTCAGCAGCCCTTTGACATATCATAACCAAACTTGATACATAGACCCATAACATCATCATGGGGACGTGTCCCCATGATGACCGTTGACCTTTAGGGGGCGCTATAATTAATGAAGACGTGTTTTAACTCCTCTCTCTTCACATGAGTACATTTCAAACTTATTCTCAATGTCTGATGATACTGTCAGACCTCTCCATTTCGCCTATGAATTATTTCTCATGGCAACATCAGAACTTGGCCACCATGTTGAAAGTTGTCAAAATCAGTTGTAAATTTCCACAGGCCACAAATTATGTCCAATCTTCATGGAACTTGGCATATATGATCTTCAGACCAAGCTGAACAAATGTATCAGACAGCTTTCTCAAATTCAAAACCGTTTGGCCGTGACAGCCAATCAAACTTGACGGCGCTCATTAATGGGTAGACACTGCACTCGTGTGGCGACAAGCGGTACTTAATGTATAATGCAACAATGACTATATTTACCATTCCGCCCACCTACAATATAAACTGCAATTCCCACTGGATTAGACGCTTCACGAACCACCTCCAGAACGGATGCTTGTTTACATTGTGTCTCTTTTAGGGATATTGTTCCGAATACCCCAATGTATTTGTGACATTTGTTCTGTCAGGCAGACTGTATTGCGTCCTTACCTCTAGGTGGGGTCCTTTTCCCATTTGGTAAAATAATGCTGATCCCACCGGCTGTCGGTATTGCCGATTTCCGATACGGTCGTCATGTAGCCCCCTGGCCGATTTCGTCCATCCGGCAGAATTAGTTTACCGAGTCCCATTATGCTTGACACCCACATTGCTGCTCGCAGCTATATTTATTATTATTATTATTAGGCTGCAATGCACAAAGTGTGATGCACCCTATTTTAATTGTTCATGTTTTTTATGTATTATTCTTCAGTGTTTTCCTATCCAGCCATAACTGTCCGATAGCATTTTATGAAACCGGACCATAATGGTAGAGGGTGATTAATGATGCTCCCTCTGTTTTGCTAAATGGTCGCACCAATAGACTGAAACTGAAAACTTCAAAACAAGCAACTCTCCCTTTCCCCGAGAGCCATGAACTTTGCGTACATGTGTGTATGTATCTTTATGTTATTATGATGAGAGCTATATAATGGATCATTGCTTTAGTCATTTAATTATTTTGTCGTTTAGGTCCTGCTCTCTTTGCCTTCAACGATGCAAAGTTCACTTCAGAGGACTGGCAAGGTATTCAAGCTACAGGAAGAAGCGTCAAGCGAAAGGACCCAAACAAAGTTGGGCGCTTTGGGATCGGCTTCAACTCTGTGTACCACATCACAGGTACAACGAATCAAATGTGCTAAATTTGCCCCACAACTTCTGCAGGGTCAGCAGTGTTTTCTATGCATTCTACAGTATATTCTATTTCTATATAAACTATTTCATTTCCTTTCATTCTCAGATGTGCCATGGATCTTAAGCTCAGACCATCTAGCCGTGCTCGATCCCCATGAAAAACTCTTTGGACAAGGACATGGGGGCTACCAGTGGTCTTTAGCCGATAATAAAGACCAGGAAACTTTGAAGACTATCGAGGATCAATTCAGGCCATTTCAAAACATTGTCGAATATCTATTACAAAAGAAGTGGACGGAGGTCCTCGAAGACCAGCACTTTAATGGGACACTTTTCAGATTTCCTTTACGCAATGAGATATCGAAAATCTCAGATAATTTGTATAATTCTGACAAAGTTGCCCAGCTTTTTGACAGCTTCATTGCAGATGCAGAGATATGTCCTTTGTTTTTAAAAAGTGTGCAATCCGTGTCTTTAATTCACATCACGGCAGACAGCTGTGTCAATGTCATGCTTGAGGTGACTAGCTCATGTTCTGAAGGAGCAGTTTTGGAGTCAAGTGATGGATCAATCATCAAGAGCTCAACACACTTTAAAGACATAACTGTCACATCAGAAGACCGTGAAGAAACCAAAAATTGGCTTTTGACTACTTGTTGTATGAAAGAGGGCAATGTGCAGAAATTGGATTCACTGGCAGAGAAGCTGAGTTTTCTACCACAAGTTGACTTGGCGTTTCCATGTGGTCAGAATAAAGACAGTGGTGACAGTAGATTGAGTTGCTTTCTCCCACTTCCTAACAATGAATCCAACAAGACTGGACTTCCAGTGTATGTAAACGCATGCTTCGGCCTCACAGACAATCGAAGACATATCAAGTGGCAAGAAGAAGATCAGAAACACGACGAGGGTGCCATGTGGAATGAATTGCTGGTCAAAGAGGTGCTTCCACAAGCATATCTCATGATCCTTAAAGATGCCATTGAATTATCCAAAATCTCTGAGCTCCCTCTCTCCTCTGTGTATGGTCTTTGGCCAGACTTAACACACCTTGAGCATAAAGAAAAATGGCATTCAGTTGCCCAGAATGTTTTACAATGCTTATTTAGGGAGAATATTGCTGTGCTCTCTCTTGCTGCAGATGAAAAAAGATTTGTCTGTCCTTCAGAAGCTGTGCTGCCCTGCGATTCTTCAACAAGCCCTAAAGTATCAGCTGCCATTCAGAACGTTTTGATTTCTTGTGGAGTTAACCTTGTGAAAATCCCAGAATGGGTCGATAGAGCGATCGAGAGGGCATACCCACATCCTGAATCCCTGAAACGAGTCACTCCAACTTTTCTCCGGACTATTGTCCACAAAGCAGATTTGCAGAATGTAACAAAAGAGGACAAGGTATCTCTTTTAGAATATGTTTTAAGCGATGGAACATACGAAGAACTCCAGGGCCTTCCACTGCTTCCTCTCAGTGATGGTACTTTCAGATCCTTTACGAACAAAGAGGAAGACGTCGCTTTCATCGATAGCCAAGACTTTCCAAGGTAAAATACCCGTTTCGCTTGATAAGCAATATATAACCTTCCCCTGTGTCTGTAATAACTATGGTTTGATTGTTTGTAGAAATAGCACATAGTAAATAGCAGTTAGCACAATTCTAACAGCATTCTTCCCGAAGTGTTTATTAATAACTTAAATTAAATCATTAACCCCTTTCACACTTGCAGCCACATGCTGGTAATTAACGGCAGCTGAGCATTACATTGGACATTTAGTCTTTTCAAATTGCAGTGATTCCGGGGCAATGGTAACAAGTTATTTCCGGGAAATTACAACAGAGGTATATAAATGCTGTTTGAATGATAGCATTCCGCTGAAAAGAGAGATGTGTCTTATGCGAACGCAGACACTGCTATCTTTTACCAGTAATCCTTATCCGTTAATGTAACATATCTATGTGAGAAAAGGGCTAGTGTGCTGTTGGAAGCTGTCATCTATACTCTTAGATGGTTCACATGAAAGCCAACTCATTCCTCGACAGGTCCCTGCTGCCTGGTTGCAAACACTTGTTCATCCCTCAGGACCTGAGCACCACCTGCCAATCACACCTGAAAATGCTGGCCACAAGAGGTAGGCATGTTGTTTTGTGTATCTTGTATTTACATTAACACCCAATTTGCATGCATTTAATGCTGCTTTCCAATGGTCTATTTTCCAGATATATTCAACATCATCAACATTGATGCAGACAAGGTCACTGACCTGGCAAAGAGGTATTTGCCTACGGATTGGAAACAGGGAATGGAGCATGTTACGTGGGAAATTGCAAACTGCGGGCATCCGCCAGCCGGATGGCTTCAAGAGTTCTGGAAATTCCTTAACACTCATTTCAGAGAGTTAAGTGGTTTCACTGGAATGCCTTTAATATCCATTGAGTCCCAAGTGGACCCCACGCAGTCCATGTTACTGGCAAGAATACAACAGAACACAACCCTAATTTTTCAGAGAAGCAAACAGAATAGCTTGCCACAGCAGATTGCTGAATTGGTGAGAAAGGTTGGCGGCACTGTTGTGAGAGGAGGAGAGTGGCTTAAACATGAAGACATAGACTCTTATGTGCTGCCCCCTTCTCCACGGAGTGTCCTTCAGGTCTTCGTGAACACAGATTCTGATCATCTCATCAAAGTAATTCAGTCAGTTTCTCATGATGACAGAGAGGAACTTAAGAACTATATCTGTTGCCTGGATTCTCTCTCAGCCAGAGAGCAAGATGTTCTCTCAAAGTTACCTTTGTTCCAGACCATGAAGGGATCATGTGTTGATTCTCAATCAAAGCAGGCTGTGATTTTGGGTTCCCGGTTAACGATCCCAACAGAACTCACTATGCCTGACCACGTGATACAGTGTGTCACTGAGGCCGACCGCAGACTCCTACAACTACTCAACATTGATATCCTTGATACACCTCAAGCAGCTAGTCTACTGATTAATTGTGTTCAGTGTGATTCTTTTGGAAAGGATGCTACAGAGAAGACAATGACATGGATTTTAGAGCATGGTGGTAACCTGTTCTCTCAAAATAAAGCCTTAAAAGCCAAATGTAAGGAGCTGAACTTCATTCAACTCAACGGAGGCTGGAAAAAGGCATCACAATTATTTGATCCTAGAATTGAAACCTTCAAGGATCTTTTTCCTTTGGACTTCTTCCCACCAGCCGTGTACACACAAACAGCACAAATGCTTCAGAGTTTAACAGAACTTGGATTGCTAAACAAGGAAGCAGATATCACTACTTTGCATTTGTTGGATGCTGTCAAACAGATTGAGAAGTTGCAACTTAACTCTTACAAGAAGGCTGTCAAAAGGGCTGAGGTCATTCTTTGCCTGCTCAATAGCAATGATGTGCTGTCCAAATTCTCTGAACCACAGCTCAAAAGCCTGTTGATGATGAAATGGGTGCCATGTGTTGAACCAGGACAACAAAACAAGGAGAGACTTGGTTTCTTCTGTCCACATGAAATTGGACATACAAAGTATGAGGACATTGTTGGGCATGTAATGCCCCTGAAAAAAGAGTTTAGTGAGAAGGTACGCAATGAACTCGGCATCACACACTTGCCCCCACCTCTTAAAGTGTTGGAAAACATGTCAGTGATGTCATCAATTGCACATACACTAATCGATCCAGATCCAGATGTGGATTTCAACAGGAAGCTGCATAGTACTTACATGTATATGCAAGGTCACATTTATGAGTTTGCCGAAATTGTGACCAAGGACACAAAGTGGTTATGGGCACACAACAAGTTTGTTTCTCCTGTGGATCTAGTTCTTGACTACCCTCCAAATCTAGATCTAAGTTCTTACATTGGGAAAATTCCAAAAGAATTTCTTCCTTACCAGAAGTTGCTCATCCATTTTGGATTAAGACAGTGCCTTTCAAGAGAAGAAATAGTTGGCATTCTTAATCAGATCAAAGACTCCATTGAAGAAAGGCACATACCAGTTGGGAGTCCTGGTGAGCTAAAAATGGCGGTTGATATACTCAACTGGATGGGGAGAGAGAAGATAGTTGTTGAAGAAGACATCCCTGTTCCAGTCATTACCAATGATGAACATTTTACCTTAAAGCCACTGTCAACAACAGTCTTCTGTGACATCAGCAGAGATGGTTTGGAGGCACTCAATAATCATCAGGAAGAATTCTATGTCATTCATGCAGAGATACCAAGAGCCACTGCTGAGTGGCTGAAGATCCCACTGCTCAGCACACGGATACTTAGCCCTGAGATGATAGGAATACAACAGTGTGGACAGTCGGAACCAATAGCAATGCGGATTAAAAACATTCTGAATGAATATGACGAGGAACATGACATCTTTAAAGAGCTGATTCAAAATGCTGAGGATGCTAGAGCAAAGGCATGTAGGTTCATGGTCGATTTCAGGGTGCACAAAGAACCACCAGAAAGTCTTATTGATCCTGGAATGACTGCTTGCCAGGGGCCCTGTCTTTGGTCATATAATGATGAGCAATTCACAGAGGATGATTGGACCAATATCGTCAGAGTAGGATCTGCCTCAAAAGAAAACATGGTTGATAAAATTGGAAAGTTTGGCCTCGGGTTCAATACAGTGTATCATGTGACGGACTGTCCCTCCATCCTTAGTGGCAGTCATCTCCTCATGCTGGATCCAAATGTTACACACCTGAAGAAGCACATAAAGGAAAAAACTAATCCTGGAATTAAGCTGGACCTAACCCACTGTGATCTCTTCAAGTGGTTTCCAGGGCAGTTCAAATCGTATGAAAACATCTTTGATTGCCATTTTAGTAGAATCAGCACTTATAAACCCTACCAAGGTACTCTCATCAAACTACCCTTCCGAACACAAGAAGAGGCTTTCAAGTCAGAAATAAGCACTAAAGTGTATAACAGGGTCAATATTGTTGGTTTCCAAAATAATTTCATGAGCAATTCACAAATGTACCTGCTCTTTCTAAAAAACATAAATACAGTTTCTCTACAAAATATCACAAGCAATGCCTCAACTCCTCCACAAGATGATCAAATTCAGACTAAATTCAATGTTTCAAAGACCATTGTGAGGAGCATGAAGATACCAGACCAAACGTTAAAAGAGCAAATTGAAGGAGTTGAAAGCCTGGTCAGTGAAAATAAAAAATGCTACGAATTAACTGACTGTCACACAGCCCAAATTGTCCAAATTGAACAACAAGAAAGTGGATCAGTCAAGTTCTGGCTCCTATACAATTGCTTTGGAACACAACAGTGCCTCAAAATGATTCATGACAAAAACAAGGAAGCCAAGTTCACTCTGCCTGTTGGTGGAATTGCTGTGGCTCTCGACAAAAATCCCAATTCAGAGAAATGGATGCCATCAAAAAAAGAAATAATTGGTCAAGCCTTTTGCTTCCTCCCTCTCTCCATTAAAACAGGTCTTCCAGTGAATCTGAATGGGTCATTTGCAGTGACTTCGAATCGGAAGGCTCTATGGGCAAGGGGAGTGAAAAATGACTGGAACAAGGCTCTCCTTCAGGACCCTGCAAAATCAGCATATATCACTGTGCTCTCCGTATTGAAGAACATGTCTCAAGACAAAGACTTGGAAGGCTACTGTTACTTCATATATTGGCCTGATAGGGAAAAAGTGACAAAACCATTTCAACCGTTGGTGGATGCTTTTTACTCTGCTGTCGTCCATCAAAATGCACCAGAGATCTTCAGTGATGGCGAGCACTGGTGTTGCTTCAACAAGGCCATCTTTTTACATGAAAGCATTGAAGAGAACAAGGAAATTGGTGGACTTGCAATGAGAGTAGCGCAAAGCCATGTGAAAGCACCCAACCATGTGGTTCCTCTTCCAATTTGGCTGAGAAACAGCTTCAAACAGGCTGGCTTCCAAAAAGATATAGAGAGCAGAACATGGAACTGGGAGACATTTTATGAAGAAGCTGTGTTTAGGAATCTAGCTACCATGGATGCTGAAAATAGGAATGCTCTTGTGCTGCATGCCATTGACCTCGACTTGACTGAAATTGATGACCTACTGATGCACCATCCATGCATTCCTACAAAGGGTGGACAACTTCAATGCACCAAGAAAGTTGTTTATCCTACTGGAAAAGTCGCCTGTCTTTTTCGACAGACAGAAGGACGCTTGCTTGACGGAACCAAAATTGACTTTAGTGCCCCTAGAAGAGTGCAACGCTTGTTGGAACTTGGAATGTTGAGTGACTATATCCCATTGGAAGAGATTGCACAAAAAGTTGGTAGCATCAATAATGTTTGGAAAAAAGACAAAAACAAAGCATGTGTACAATTGAAATGTATTATGGAACAGTTGAGGGGTCATCTGCCTGACAAGGACTCGCTCTACTGGGAATCAATCAGGAATACTGCATTTCTTCCAGCCTTTTCTCCAGAGTCGGGAAGGGTCACACTTCAGAAGCCCATTGATGTTTTTCATGAAAAATACCACCACCTTGTGAACATGACAGAGCATGTGCTTGATCACACCAACTTGGAAACATACAAAGTTGATCCAGTCTTAAACATTTTGAGAGTTCGTCAGAGTCCACCACTTGAGACAGTGCTACAACAGCTGGAAAGCACTAGTTTCAAAAACCAGAGCTCCAACGAAACAAGGCTTCACGAGATAGTCAGTAAATGCTATACATTTCTCGATCAGTGGCTCAAGCAGCATGGAGATACCCCACTCATTTCAGAAAGGGCACATTCATTTCCGTTCATTCTTGTTGGCTGCAAGTTTGTACATGCACAATGTGTGGCAGAAAATGAGGACTTTGAGGCAAAGCCATACCTTCATGTACTTCCATTGGTCTTTGCTGGTTTCAAGAGCCTCTGGGAGAGTGTTGGCATTCAAAAGAAATTCACAAGAGGTCAGTATCTCACTGTTATCGAGGGATTACATGCCTCACATGGACAGAAGCCCCTTTCCAAGCCCGATCTCAATATCTGCCTCACAGTATTGAGGGGTTTGTATGAGAAGAAAGAAGAAATAAAAGACTGTCTCATCCCCAATGAGCATGGGGTTCTGCAACCTGCAGCAGAGTTATCCTTCAATGACAGTCCCTGGATGCTGCTAAATTTAGGGGTGACACTGTGCCATGAGGACTTTAGTCGAGTGATGGCATGCCATTTTGGAATCAAGACAACCAAGCATCAAACTCTGGAAAATTCCTTAGTTGCAAACATGTCACCATTTGACTTTGAGTTTGAGCAGCGAGAGGAACTGACATTGAGAATAAAAAACATTATTGAGGCCTATCCATCCAAGAAAGATATCCTGAAAGAGCTAATTCAAAATGCTGATGATGCAGAAGCCACAGAAATCCACCTGGTCTGGGACAAAAGACAGCACGGAACAGAAAAAACCTTTGGAAAGAAGTGGAACCATCTGCAGGGCCCTGCATTGTGTGTCTACAACAACAAGGTGTTCTCTGATGCAGATCTGAAAGGCATCCAGCAGCTGGGAGAAGGTGGCAAACACAACACTCCAGGCAAAACAGGAAAATATGGAATTGGATTCAACTCTGTGTATAACATAACGGATTGCCCTTCTATCTTAACTGGAGATAAAATACTCTGCATTTCTGATCCAAATCAAACTTTCATTGAACAAACATCAGGGAAAACTGCTGGCTGTGGGTACAAGCTTGATTCAGTTTTTAAAGAGACATACCTTGATGTCTACAAGTCATTTCTGCCCAAGGAATTTACTCTTGAAGAAGGAACGATGTTCAGATTACCGCTGCGAATTGGTAAAATGGCAAACAACTCTAAAATCTCAGCCCAGGGTATCACTGCCTACGACATTGAAGATTTGTTCTCGGCCCTTCTTGATGACCCAGAGGGATTGATTCTCTTCTCAAAAAATATTCAGAAAATACAACTCCATAAAATTGAAGACTCTGGAAAACTAGAAAATGTCTTCAAGGTTGAAAAAAGCATACAAGACAAAAGCTGCAAGGAAAAAACTCATTTTCAAATGAAACTACAAAATGCCTTGAAATCGGACGGTTCTGTTACACCATACCAGGCAATTTACAGAATACGGATTTCAACGTCCTCCAACAGCAAAAGTGAATGGGTAATTGCAGATCAGTTTGGATCACTTAGAGGTGACCCTGGTAGACGGTTCGACAAGCTGCCTCAAGCATCAGTTGCTGCATGTGTGGACTACAAGCCTTACAAAGAGGAGAATTTCAAAGGTGGAACCTTTTGTACCCTTCCTCTACCTGTTCAAACTGGCCTTCCAGTCCATGTGAATGGGAACTTTGAGGTAGACTCATCCAGGAGGGACCTATGGAAAGAGGATGGCAAAAGTTTGAAAGTATATTGGAATGGAGTATTGAAAATCGATGTCATAGCTCCCCTGTACGCAGACCTGCTTCATAACATCTGCCGCACCCTTCCAGATAGGAACATGTGTTCCACAATTCGAGACAGTCATCGTCTCCACAATTATCTTCGTTTTTTCCCATTTGTTTCACAAGATATTGCTCCGGACTGGCAAGAAATGATACATGAAGTTTACAGAACAATTTGCAACAAGGCTCTTGATGTCATTCCAGTGTCGAAGAGCACAGTAAGAATCACCTCATATGGGTCATTTAGGAAGTACTCTTTTGAGTGGTGTAATGTCAAAGAGGCAGAACAAACTGATGCACCTCATTTGTCCCTAGAGGAAGCCACAGAATCCATCAACCCCATGTTAGAGAGGCTTGGAATGAAATTGGTTCCTTTTTCTAGCGATATGGCAAACATTTGGGAAAGTTTAAAAGCTGCTGGGGTGAAAGTTAGGTCTGTAAGCCCTTCAACTGTGAACGATTTTCTTCGAGAAAAGCCACTCAATGATCCTACCAAAACCACGAAGGGTTTACCATTGCCAATCGAACAAACACTAATTCAAGATGGAAAAACATGCGCCAAACTGTTGAGTTTCTGCTTGAAAGACGAGGGCTTGAATGTTAAGAACAAACCTTGTTTAATTAGTGGACTCCCTCTTCTTCTAACAAATGACCAAGTTTTGAGGGTGTTTGATTCCAGCGATCCTAAACTAATCACCAGAGATCATTCTTTGTTTTGCGGATATGAAAAGGATTTTGTTGATTATCTGACCATTGAAATGCACATTGAAGTTCTACAACCCAAATATGTTAAAAAGTTAACAATTCCTCATGCAGAGAAGTATCTGAAAGCTATACTTCCCCGTCTCCTCAAAGACTGTGAGTTTGATCCACTTTTTGGTCTCCATGTACCAAACGCAGTAATACAGAAGTGGTTGATAAGTGCTTGGCAGTTTTTCACAAGGGAAATATCCCAATTTATGACATTTAGTACAGTTCGGGAGCTTTTTGATGGCTGTCAAATGGTGCCAGTTGTGTGCCCAAGGTCAAATAACAAACCCTTCTTGCAAACAATGATGAGCATTCCAAGTGTGATTCAATTTAGCTCGAATGAGGGCATATCAAGCATCCTGTTTAAACTCGGATGCATGAGGCTTGACATTGCACTCTTCGTAAGGCTTGGATCAAAAGTACAAACACAGCTAGACACTGAATTTTTGAATACAAGGGATCAAAGTGCTGTGTTGGACTTGGTTTTCAAACTAAATCCTTCCGAGTTTTGCAACCTTTCTAATTACGAGCTAAATGAGCTACAGAGGTTTCTACAGTTTGGACTATTGAATTCAAAGGACAAGAGTCAGTATCAGAGAAAAGTCAAATCTTTGCCAATCTTTGAAACACTAGACGGAAAGCGAGTCAGGATTGATGGACCTGGAAAGGTATTCATTGTCAATGGCATGCCAAGCTTTCCAGACTTGTTCAATCTGAAAGAGAGCAGCAGCACTTTTCTCAAACAAAGTTTAGTAAATGAGCAACTCTCTGAACAATTCCAGATCCCAATCCTTTCTCATCTTCAGTATTTTGTTATGTTCATCCTGCCTGTCATGCATGCACTCACAGAGGAACAGATTCTTCGCTCCATCAAAATGTTGTTGTTACTGCAAATCGATTCGGAGTATCCTAAACATGAAAAAAAAATCATCTCCTCAATGAAGGAAGTGAAGCTGATCCGCAGTATCCAAGGAAATTCAGAGATGGCATCATTCTACTTTGATGACCATGTGAGGTTGTACACCATAATGTTGCCTCAAGGGAAATTTGTGCCTCAGAGATTTTGGAAGGCATTTTGTGACACATCATCCATGGAAATGCAAGCAAGAGAATTGGTTAAGGAACTGGGAATGAGGCATTTTGTATCAAACAATGAAATCATTGCTTTTGCATACCAAATCGAATCTGAGTCTAAAGGGAACTGTGAACTGGCAGTCTTAGAACTAAAATCATCAAAACTTCTGCTTGTTGCAATGAAAAAGGAAGGAAATGACAAGGCACAAGAAATTGACAAAGAACTTATGAAGTCCTTGGCTGACATCAAATTCCTTTTACCAGTGCAAATAAGAAAAGATCTATGCACCTTTCAACGTCCAGCTGCAGTTGAGAGAACTGTAGCTCTCAGGGGGTCATTGATTGGAAATAATCATCAGCATTTGATTTGGACTTCTATGCCAATCATAGCTATGCCACATTGCAACCCAAATGACAAAGAAATGATAGAAATGGCTGGAGCCTTTGAAGAACCACCCATGCTGTCTGTCACTACAAACATGGCGAACGTCTGCCAGGTACCTTGTCAGTCTGATGATCTCAAGAAAATCAGGGCTTTTGTTTTCAGGCAATCATATGCCTACTTACAAAACACCACATTTCCAGTTAATAGATTTACTGGCCTGCCTGTTGTGTTAGTAGAAAATGACACACAACTTGTAAAAGCTGAAGAGACTTCTCTTGGACTGCCCAACGACTTGGACTTCAGGCCCTACTTGTACAAAATCCAGCCAAAGGATGCAATGTATGCAGAGTTCTTTAAGAGAATTGGTGTGACTGAGGTACCAACAGTAGAGCAGTATTGTCAAACTCTCACAGCGGTTTTCCACGATTCCTGTGAAAAACAAACACCCAACTCAAATCAAAAGAACACCATCAGGCGAGCTGTTGAGCAGATATTCCTCCTACTTAAGAGACAGGAAAAAGGATCCCCCCTTACATTTTCAGAGATGTTGTACCTCCCGTCAAAAGAAGGGAAACTATACCCATCAAATAAACTCTACTTTAATGACACAGTATTTCAGGCAAGCAGGTTGGAGAAAGCATTGAAAAATAAGTTGCCGCTACTTGAAAGCCTTAGGATATGCCATTTGGGGGACGATATCTATGAGCATCGTCAACTGGTACAAATGTTGCCAGAAAATCTTCAGCCCAAAATGCTCTCTCAGTGTACCGAGGAGCGTTTGGGAAAATCAAACATGCACATTTGTCAGTACGGGAAAAGCTGTGAATTCAGTGGATGGTTTGAGAAACATCTGTCATCTATAGCCTTCCGACATGGACTTATCTGTCTCCTGAGAGAACAGTCAAAAGGCGAAATCACACAAGAAGATGCTGGCGACATGTGTGAGCAGACTTTTGGCCGTATTCAAATCATCTGCTGCAGGAGCCTTGAAACCGAGCTGTGTTTGGATCAACAGCCACTGAACGATACAGTGGCGGAGGCTGAAGTCTACGTCAAAAAAGGACAACAAGGATGCACCTTTTATTTGAAACACAACGATGACATGGCTCCAAAAGTGATGAATGAAATAAACTTGACAATGACAAAAGAGATAAACGCTCTATTAGGGAACAAACTTGCCTCCAATCATCTACCTGTCCTTGGGGTTATTTTGATGTGTGACAGCCTGCAGGAGGTCCAGCAAAAGCTAGCAAAGCACGGAATTCATGACAGCGCAGAAGCGGACCACTCTGCTCTCTACCCAGCAGAACCTGGGAGTGTTATCCCAGATGAATGGCTCGACTGCCTTGATATGAACATGCTCAATAATTTTGAAGAAGGCGAACATGTTGGCTATTTGAGCAATGACATCTACATTTATGCAGTTATTGTCAAGCAAATGCCTGAAGCCACGGGCGCACAACTGTCACGCAGGTATGAAATCCAAACCAACAACAAAGAGTTCATCGAAGTGAGTTCGGTTGAGCTCTATCAGTTCATACGAGAAAAGAAGCCCAAATTGAAAAAGATGAGCATTAAATCAGGAGCATCCTGCATGGTACTGGAGCTACATGAAGGATCAGAGTGGAATGGAAAAGGGGAGTTCTCTGAGGAAACATCCTCACCTGGCAGGACGTTGCCAGCATCTTTTGATGAAGCCAAAAGGGAAATTGACAAATGTTTGGAAGAAATCTGGACCCTTTCCAAGGAGGAGAAACATGCAGCCATAAAAAGACTGTACCTCAGATGGCACCCCGACAAAAACCCAGACTGCATTGAGATTTCCACTGAGGCATTTAAATACCTGATGAACAGAATTGATGAACTGACAAACGGTAAAACTGCAGATTCCTCAAAGCCTAAATGGAACGGAAACTTCAGGGATTTCTATGGAAATTGGAATCAGGAGGCCAGGCGGCACAGGAATGGCCGCGAGCGATTTTATCAACAGTATCGCTCTTCTCGTTACAACTTCTGGACACATCAAGAAAACGTCCCAAGGCCAAACCGAGCAGAGGCCCAGCGTTGGCTGCAGCAGGCACGCTGTGATTTGGCGGCAGCTGAGAATGACATTGGCAGTGGGAGCACAGAATGGTGTTTGTTCAAGGTTCACCAAATCATGGAAAAGGCTCTCATCGCTGCAGAGTACAAAAAAAATGGGAAACGTTCTGCTAACTGCACCATCTCCATTATGGCGGCACGAGTTGCTTGCTTCGATCCTCGATTAAGGGAGCTGACTCAAATAGTTGACAGTGTAAAGTTGCTTGGAGTGGATGCAAAGAAAACTCAATACCCAGACAATGCTTCCCCTATCATTCCTCACGAACAGTTCAAGGAAATGGACGAGCGGCCAGCTGTGGATATGGCTTCAGAGCTTCTGTGCATGATAGAGGCTTATGTTCATTAAGAATTTGTGATTAAATGCTGTTTTTGTCTTATTTTTTTTAATGGTTGGTTTTCCAGAGCCATATAAAACAAAACATATTTTGTTTTATTTCCATAAACAAAATGTGGAAATAAATCCTGAGAGTGGGATCAGATATCTTTTTTACATTTTAGATCTTTTTTATATATAGGTATCATTTAATTAGGATAATTTTATAATTCTATGCATCGTTGTATGAGTGTTATGGTCATGTGAACACACTTTTCACTCTTTATTATTGAACAAACCTGTCAACAAACTTAATGATTCCTTAATGACCACTGAAATAATGTACTGTTTTGCAGTTTTTGTTTCCATATACACTTCTATTATTTTACTGTTAATGTAAAAATTGTTATGTTTGATGCATTTTTTGATTTTATTAAATCCTTTGAGGATAAATGAATTGCTCTATATACACATTGAAATGGAGGCATTACCTTTTAAAACGTCCGCGATATGTGAAACATACCAATCGTCTTTCTATAAATGTTACTATGAATAATAAAGGGAAATAAACAAAGGATTCTCATCACATTGTGTATTTGAGCATTCTTTCTTCGACTGGAGTAGAAATACTAGAAAATACGAATATAAATATGTTTCAAAAAGAGGAATTAGCTAACATCTTGAGGCTCAGGTTCCTAACATCAAGTCAGTAAACACAAATGAAACACAAAACATTCAACTTGTATAAGTAAAGTTTTCTTTTAATAAGAAATTATGGTATGAAAAATAATGACAACCAACCACACGCCAGACAATTGCATCTTCTCATGGTCCAATGAGGAGTAAGTCCTCTCGGAGCAGAAGCATCCCAGAGTCTGCATGGAATCTTCTTTATTTGACTGAAGCCATAGGACACAGCCTGAAGGTCATTCAGTAGAAAAACACTCCAACCATGTCTGCAGTTCAGGTGAGCGGGCAGTTCATGGTTCACTAGATCCAGTCTTTGTTATGAACCTACCAGGAGTGTCCGTCGATAGTCTCTTAATAACTTACACAAATCCTGTACATACTTACAGCAGGCCTGAAGCCTGTCTTCAAAGTGGATTTAAAATAAAAAATAAAAGTTATCTTACATATTTAATATTCATTAGATATTATGAAGGGGGAGGGGGGGGGGTCTGGTACAGCCTATCACAAATCGGACTCATACAGCACATGCAAATCAAGAACAGAACAAAATCAAACTTTGTTGGCAACATCCAGAATGACTGATGACGGCAGAGAGTTGAGACATCCACACAACATATCTGTGACAAACCAAGTGGGACGAGGTTAACGACAAGAAGAAATAAACAGTGTTGTACACAATGATCCCTATGTATAAATATATATCTTCTATAAACATCCTTATATAATGGATTATGGTATTGAATGCATTGCTGTGATCTTGCAACTTCCATATTGGTTGTATTGCATTTTATTTGATCAAATCATGGGACTATAGGAAAGAATATAAAGCAAAATCGATGAAAACTCATCCGCAGCAGAGGGTTTTCATTTTCAAAAAAGTGTGTTGTGTTACGAAAACAATCTGCTGCACTTTTAACATGAAGAAATTCACGAGAAATCATGAGAAACCCAGATCCTTTAACGTTAAGAAACAGGATTGATGATTTACAAACATGATGATCGACATTAGATAAACACATGAGGACAATTTAGCCAAACCTTATTGGGAACCAAATATCGTAGCGTTTCAATTAGCGTGTAGCCTTTCGCTTGATAGTCTGTAATAAAATCTTTCTTTAAGAAAACACCCATTCTTCCACATGAATTATCACTGACTCCAGACAGAACGAGTTTTTCATAACATTGGGAACCAAATAGATTTCAGAAAAAACACAGATGAGAGTCAAACAGATTTAGGTTCAAGGGGCCCGACGACAAAACTGATGGCAGAACACAGCCGTTCTAAACCACAGAGCAGACATGGTGTGGTGTGAACGGCTCTGAGAGCTACTCAATGCTTCCCCTGACCATGGGAGTTCTGCAGCACAAACACATCCCAGCTGAACCCCAACCAAAAGCTGCTCCCAGTCCTTTAGAGGAGTTTGGGCCTGTGATGTTCAGCCTTCTGACCTTTCCCTCCCCCGTCTGATGACCCGCAGCCCTCCTAACCTCGTCCTCCTGCAACGCTGGACTTCCTGAAGGGCACAGGCCTCTACCGGTGGCGCCACACTGCCCCAACGCCTCACATGTTGTAGGCCACATAGATGGGGTCCAGCTGGTCGGCCAGGAAGCCGTCCCTGAGGTGCATGCGCTGCTTCTCCCCACGTGAGTTGATGGGGATGACGCCGGGGTCCACAACCACCACCACGCCCACAATCAGGTAGTGCTCCTCCAGCACCACGTTGGTGACCAGGGCCACCAGGTCCAAGGCCTCCTGCTCAGAGCCCTCCAGCTCCACCACCACCACCAGCAGGTTGGTCCAGGTGAACACCGCGCTTGGGAGATGGATACATACATTATGAATAAACTCACCTTGCCAAAAGGCATATTCACACCTCCACCCTTCTACTGATAGTAAACCAGTTCATACAAGCTACTTCCACTCCCCCCTGAAGTGGATCTCCCTCCCTGGGAGGGTTCCAGAGCATGGGCGGTCCTCACCACTCAGCGATGCTCTTGTGGGCCCTGATAACGGAGGTCTCGATGTCGATGGGGTGGTACCGCATCCCCCTCAGCTCCAGCGTCTCGTCCAGGGAGCCCACCACATAGAGGGCATCGTGGCGCTCTACAGCAGACAGGGGGACATACAGGCGGCGAGACAGACAGGCAGACAGATGGAGAGACCGACAGACAGACAGAAAGGAAGGAAGGACAGACAGATTGAGAGACAGATCGGCAGACAAACAGGGGGACAGACAGACAGAGAGGCATACAAACATATAGACAGACAGTCAGGCAGCCGTACAGATAGACGGACAGACAAAGCATGATTGAATTATGAAAATAATGATAGTAAGTTCAGCAAAACAAAACTCGATATTAGTTATAGTAGATTCCAGCGGCTGTCAGATACCAGAGGAGGAAACACACCTCCTCCTGAAGCCTCTCTACAGCGCTAGTGTTCAGAGTGGACACACACCTCCTCCTGAAGCCCCTCATCAGCCTCTCTACAGCCGCTAGTGTTCAGAGTGGACCACACACCTCCTCCTGAAGCCTCTCTACAGCGCTAGTGTTCAGAGTGGACACACACCTCCTCCTGAAGCCTCTCTACAGCGCTAGTGTTCAGAGTGGACACACACCTCCTCCTGAAGCCTCTCTACAGCGCTAGTGTTCAGAGTGGACACACACCTCCTCCTGAAGCCTCTCTACAGCGCTAGTGTTCAGAGTGGACACACACCTCCTCCTGAAGCCTCTCTACAGCGCTAGTGTTCAGAGTGGACCACACACCTCCTCCTGAAGCCTCTCTACAGCGCTAGTGTTCAGAGTGGACCACACACCTCCTCCTGAAGCCCCTCATCAGCCTCTCTACAGCCGCTAGTGTTCAGAGTGGACCACACACCTCCTCCTGAAGCCTCTCTACAGCGCTAGTGTTCAGAGTGGACCACACACCTCCTCCTGAAGCCTCTCTACAGCGCTAGTGTTCAGAGTGGACCACACACCTCCTCCTGAAGCCTCTCTACAGCGCTAGTGTTCAGAGTGGACCACACACCTCCTCCTGAAGCCTCTCATCAGCCTCTCTACAGCGCTAGTGTTCAGAGTGGACACACACCTCCTCCTGAAGCCCCTCATCAGCCTCTCTACAGCCGCTAGTGTTCAGAATGGACCACACACCTCCGCTGGCGTCGGTCAGCTCTGTGCGACGCAGGAAGCCCAGGTAGCCCGTCCTGGCCCAGTTGGTGACTGTGTCTCCAAAGCAGAGTCTGGTGTTGAAGTGGTCCGTGTGCAGCGCCTCCTCTCCGTACACGGTGTAGTACCCCGTTGCATTGTGGGGGCTGCTCACCCAAATCTGACAAACGAAAAACACACACCCAGGCTGCTTCAGGGCTTACTCAGGGACAGACCCTTATCTCAGATGACCTGGGCCATCTGAGATAGCCCAGGCCCAGGTCTTACTTAACATAGTACTGATTTGCTATACTTTAAAGACAGAAAATAACATACAGGTGCATCTCAATAAATTAGAATGTTGTGGAGAATGTACTTAATTTCAATTAATCAATTTTAAAAGGGTAAAGTCATATATTATATAGATTCATTACACCCAACCTGAAATACTTCAAGCCTTTATTTGTATTAATCTTGATGATTATGGCTTACAGCTCAGTATCTCATAATATTAAAATATTGGGAAAAGTTCAATATTGTAGACTCAAGGTGTCACACTAATCAGCTAATTACCTAAAAATACCTGAAAAGGATCAGTAGGCTTCACAATCATATGGAAGACTGCTGACTTGAAAGTTGTGCAGAAGACAATCATTGACAGCCTCCACAAGGAGGCTGTGCATCCAAGCATATTCATAGAAAGTTGAGTGGAATTGGCATCTTGGCACCTGCCCACATTTCCCCAAGTACCAATTCCTGGTTTATTGTCCATAGGATTACTGTGCTTGATTGGCCAGCAAACTTGCCTATTCTGAACCCCATAGAAAATGTATGGGGTATTATCAACAGGAAGATGAGACACGAGACCCAACAATGCAGACGAGCTGAAGGCCGCTATCGAAGCAACCTGGGCTTCCATAGCACCTCAGCAGGGCCAAAGGCTGATCGACTCCATGCCACTGATGCAGTAATTCATGCAAAAGGAGCCTCAACCAAGTACTGAGTGCATATACAAGAACATACTTTCATATCTGTTTTTCTTATGTCTTATTTAATA
Organism: Gadus macrocephalus; assembly: GCF_031168955.1. NCBI lineage: Eukaryota > Metazoa > Chordata > Actinopteri > Gadiformes > Gadidae > Gadus > Gadus macrocephalus. The sequence continues at coordinate 1,261,926 of NC_082401.1, forward strand.
TTCTAATTTTCTGAGATACAGAATTTTGAGTTTTCTTGAGCTGTAAGCCATAATCAAAGATTAATACAAATAAAGGCTCTACAAATTTCACTGTTTGTGGAATAAATCAATATAATATATGAGATTCACTTTTTAAAAGGAATTATTTAAATTAATTAACTTTTCCACAATATTCTAATTAATTGAGATGCACCTGTAGTTTAGTCATTTTTAGCAGAGAAATCAAAGTATGTGAGGCTGGACTGACCTCTCCAAGGTGGGAGTCCCCGAGGGGCCCCTTGGTCTCTGTGTTGGCCACGATCACCTTAACGCCAGGCAGGATCTGAGGACCACATGGAGGGGGGGCCCAGTTAGTGGAGCCGCCGTTTTATAGAGTTGGTTGTTAAGTGACATTTCCTGGTATGAAAAGGTGTGTGTATGAGGTGGTGTGACCACGCATGTACCTTCCCAGACTCCATCAGTGGAAGGCTGTGAGGTGACCCCCTCTCTACCAGACGGACCCTGCAGGTCATGCAGAGAAACGTCCAATCAGAACTAAAACACTCCTCACCCATTCCATATCATAACGGACTGCTGATATCAATACTAAACATATGGAAACAGAAACATGAATCCTGATTTGGTTTGAAAGCCACCAAGTTAGGATATATACTGTATGGATATATGTTGTTATACATTATTCTGCTGCTATACGATATTTGTTCTGAAAGTCGATGATCACCACAGAGATCTCCATGGAGACGAGGTGCCCTACCTGTCGTGCCGGAGGGCCCTCATGTCCACGTAGACCGTGGTGGGGTCCGGTCCTGCCGTGCCCTGGAGGTCATACAGGGGTCAGACAGGGGACAGTCAGGAGTCAGACAGGGGTCAGACAGGGAACAGTCAGGGTTCAGACAGGGGAAATTCAGGGGTCAGACAGGGGACAGTCAGGGGTCAGACAGGGGACAGAGACCAGAGTGAGACCAGGATCCACCTCAAGGATAATGTCACGTGTGTGTGTGTGTGTGTGTGTGTGTGTGTGTGTGTGTGTGTGTGTGTGTGTGTGTGTGTGTGCGTGTGCGTGTGCGTGTGCGTGTATGGTGGTGGTGGTGGTGGGGGGGGGGATCTGGAAGCCAAAGCCACAAAACTAAAGTAGCAAGCGAGTATTGGAAGCAACGGGAACGACATGGATGGATTTGTGTTGGATTGTTGAAGCTAGAGAAGGTTGTCATGCTGCTGTCACACCTGAGGGTACGCTAGAGCAGAGCCAGTACAGACCTCCTTCAAAGACCAGGTTGACACTAATAGGAAAACTAACAAAACAATTGATTGTCATGATCTGGGATCAAGCAGTCCGACTAATGGATAGCAGAACTTCTGGGGGGATACGGCACAGAGCATGGGCCAAAAAACAGGAGAGGCAAGGGCCGGAGTTCCTGGTAGCTATGAGAGGAAGAAGCTCTCTGTAGGGGATCTTAATGAGTGTGTTCTACAGTGGTACTTCTACAAGCTGTTGATCTGAAATCCTTAACCTGTTTGTTACAGTTTACCGCTGCTGCCTGAGTTTCTGGTCGCCACTCACGCTCTTAAAGGGCCAGGCCACCAACAGCATGATTGATCGAAAACAAATACGAAGCGAAAGAAAGTAGATCAAGAACCAAGATCTGAGCTGGTCGGCCTTCTTCTGACCTTACATTAATATGTCCAGTCTGATGACTACGGTGAGCATGAAGCACTGTTCGATGCTCTGAGGCTCTGTGGAGCATAGTTCTCTTCTCAACGACTAATAACAACCAATCATGTGATGTCAAACCAAGCACATGTCTGGGTCATGTGACACATGGAATAACCCGGACGTCAAGCTTAGTGAAACTACATGGGTTATAGCAGATCACTCATTCACTAAACATTACTGGTGCAGCATGTGACTTTGACATTCTGAGGTTCAGCCACACTGGTTATTGTCAAAGTTAAGGACAATAGAAAATAAGATAGTTAGGGGGACAAACAAGAGGCATCCTTGAAACGTCCACATTTTTTGTTGACGCCATCATCAACAAAAAACAACGACAGCAACTGCTCCAACACAGAGGCAGCCCGACGCAGCAACAGAAGCCATAGCAGCATTAGCACCCAGCTGCCCCGCTGGCAGTTGCAGCCCCACTAGCAGGGGGCAGATACGCTTAGGGATGGGAATCGAGAACCGGTTCTTGTTCAGAACCGGTGCCGAGTAAACCGATTCCTTGGAATCATTAGCAAGCCTGCTTAGAGGGAACCTATTATGCTTTTCGACTTTTATGACCTATAAACGTTGTTATAATGATTGATAGTCATGTTTAACCATACACAAAAAACGATGTCGATTTTAGGGAAACTCTTCCTCTCATCTGGGCGCTTTCAGCCTTCTCTGTCAACGCTCCGTTTCGTCCTTCTCCTCCCCCTCGCCCCCCTCCTGCCAAATCAACTCCGTTGTGATTGGTTAACTTCCTTGGAGCGCGCGCGCGGGCAGATTTGACCAGGCAAAGGGGGGTGTGGCAGGAGTACGTCTACGTAGATGTTTCCCGGAAATGTGAACAAGTGAATCGCAATCGAGGTCCCGAGCGTTTAGCGCTCTGCACAGCCATGGGCGTAGCGGACGCGGGGTACACGGGGGACATGTCCCCCGCACTTCCCGTATCTGTGCCCTCTGTCCCCCGCACTTTTTACAGCCACAACCATTCAATTCATTTTCCACGTGGAAACACGTTTTTCCGAGCCGCTTTTGAACGCACCATGAGCAGGTGGCGCTGTCACGTTAAAATTGTACCGGGGGCGAAAATTGTACCGGCCTACGTCATCGTTTGTTTACATCCTGACAACCTGCCCGGCAACAGACGACGCGATGCAGAAAACATGTTTCCAAACGACGAAATAACATAATACAGGATAGCGGATCGCTATCTGTATTATGATAGATAGCGATAACACTTGTTTTTACTTTATATTTGTATTGTATTTAAACGAAACAATAAAAGAATTTGCCCGCGAAACGGGCGATCGCGTCAAATGACAAATGTTTTGCCCGCGAAACGGGCGATCGCGTCAAATGACGTAGGAGGGTTCTTGAAACATAATACAGATAACGGATCGCTAGATAACACTTGTTTTTACTTTATATTTGTATTGTATTGAATTGTTTAATCGAATTTAGCTAGTAAACTGAGTGTTTTAAGCAGGTTTCATAGTCTAGAATGTTCAAGAACCTTCCTACGTGATTTGACGCGTCATTTGACGCGATCGCCCGTTTTGCGGGCACATTTTTTTATTGTTTTGATTAAACAATTAAATACAATACAAATATAAAGTAAAAACAAGTGTTATCGCTATCTATCATAATACAGATAGCGATCCGCTATCTGTATTATGTTATTTCGTCGTTTGGAAACATGTTTTCTGCATCGCGTCGTCTGTTGCCGGGCAGGTTGTCAGGTTGTCAGGATGTAAACAAACGATGACGTAGGCCGGTACAATTTTCGCCCCTGGTACAATTTTAACGTGACAGTGCCAGGCGGCAAACACCGCTGTCGTGTTGTGATTTCATCACAGAGACGTTGATTCAGATCTGTTTCAAGCATGTTCAGCAAACCAGCAGCCGAACAGGCCGAACACGGTTTGTTTTTTCGAAGTTGAGTAATGCCGTTGCATGTTGTTTAACTAAATGATGACCAACTAATAGATGTCAATATATCAAGTTAAGCTAGTTAACAATTGTTAACTGTTACCTATGTTAAATCGCTTGCTAGGTGCAGAGGTGATAGTAACTAGTTACATTTACTCTGTTACATTTACTTGAGTAACTTATTGGATAAATTGTACTCTTAAGAGTTGTTTTACTGCAAAATACTTTTTTATTATATTATTCTAAAGTAACAATACTCCTACTTGGCTACTCAACCACCTAGGAATAAACCCACTCCTCGCATTTCTGCACAGAACTTGTGCTCACGGTTGTTTTGCACATATTTTTTAATCTTCATACAATAGAAAGAGCAGGGTCAGGGAGGAGACAGTGGACCAGAGTCCAGCAGCAGCAGGAATGAACAGGGAGGGTCTTCACAGCAGTTGAGGAGAAATTATCGATAGGATAAAAGTGACTCTGCGATTAATTTCCACAGCTACGTCACCACTACTATTCTTAATACTATTTATAAGTTTTGCTTTGAACATTTATTATCTATATCATTGCAGGAGAAATTATAACTGGCTAAGGAAATGTCTATAGGATAAGAGTGACTCTAAGATTAGTCTAGTTTATATTCAAAGAGACTTTTTGTTTATTATTTATTTGCCGATATTATTTGACTACTGCACTATTTGTGTTTTAAAGGAAGCAGGTATAGGTCATACCATTTGTCTTAGTCTTGATAAATTTTGCACATCTGTGTTGTCCTAATTGACGACGGCAAATGTAAAATAGCTACATCTTCATGTCAATATGTTTATTGTCGTCACTTTCACTTGTCACTTCTTGCCATTCAATTAAATTATGTGGCTTATTACCCTGTCACTTCCATTCCATTTTGGTGCTGATAATTTGAAACAGGAATGGTGTTTTCCAGAACTTTTCGTGTTCAGTGTTGTCATTTGGCACTTATTATCTGGTTACTTAACCTGTAGATGCTCGAGGGTCATTCTGTGTCAACTCAACCAGAGTTTGGCAGCTTTAGATTTTAACTTTAGATTTTGATAGTAGCCTACATCATCTTAAAGAACTAAAGTCGGTCCGCTGGTGCTGTGCTGTTTGTGGTTATGTAGCCACTATGGAAGTGCAACTGAATGCGAGAGGATGATAAATCACTCAATAGACCTCTGAACAATTTGTCCCCCTCACTTTTGAAAAGATGGCTACGCCCCGCACAGCCACCCCAGACTGTCAGGGAATACGTCGAAATGCATGTACGTCATTATTTGACACTTTAGTATGGTTAAACATGACTATCAATCATTATAACAACGTTTATAGGTTATAAAAATCGAAAAAGCATAATAGGTCCCCTTTAACGATTCCGCTTATCGGTTACGGTCGCGGCAAATGCGTCATGACGTCACACACACGCTGCTTTGTTTTGGTTCAGAACGCAGCAAACATGGCGCCGCCGAGGAAGAAGCGCATTGTGCGTTCACACCAAACGCGACGGGGCGACAAGATCCCATACAAAGTGAACATAGAGACGGGTATCGAGCCAATTTTTTTCGCGAGAGAAAACCGGCGACAAGTTTTTGTCGTGATGACAGCCAATCAGCGTTCAACAGCGTGACAACTGAGTGACATGTGTAACGTAACAGCCAATCAGCGTTCAACCGACAAACTCAGTGCAATGCAGTCCGGGGTGAACTGCAGCATGGAGGAGAAAGTGATTGTTGCAGTTTGCGACTCCCGGAGCTCTATATATAATAGTATATGATATAATATAATTGTATATATAATATCACGGCCAACAGCTCTGTCGCCTCCGGATGGCCGTAGCGTGGGGAGCTCATAGGGATTGGGCTTCTCGGGGATTGTTTACTGGCGTTGTTATGGTTTCCGGTCTTGTGTGTTCGAACGGTTTATTAGGTAGGCCCATCTAATAAATCTCTGTCTAATCAATACTTCATTTTGTTTATGTCAGTTGAATTTTGTTACAAGTTTAATGCAAATGAGCACTGTTAGCATTGCAAAAGGCACAAGCTCTTACTTGACTGTTTTCAGTCTGTGTTTATAGTTTTATGGCACATAATGATGGCATTTTTGCTTAAAAAGCCAAACATATATTTCTTTGTCTAGCAGGGTTGTTAAAGGTATTAAAAGGTAGTAAATGAAATTAGCCCAAATTAAGGCCATTTAAAAGTATTAAAAAGTAATAAACGTCATCTGACGAGGTATTACATTTCCAACAAGGCCTATGAGTTTTTCAATTGGTGTTATTCAGGCATATCTCCTAAAATTTCTAAAACTTGCGTGGATTTATTTTTATGTTGCGATTAGGACCTGAGAGATATCAATGATGTCACGTGGTGCGTGCGCTGAAACAAACTGGCTGGCTTGTTCAGACCAAAGATTTGCGTCGCAACTCCTTGCAAATCCTTTTGACGAGACGGGCTGCGACGTTCTAAAACTGGGCAGTTCACACTGCTGCAACGGGCGGAGACGTCAGGTGGTTTATTATGGAGCCAGTTTCCTGCCATAATTCAAACCTGAAAAAAAAAGTTTCAAAGGCTTGCAAGTCTGGGTTTTAAAACTCAACACCTGGTAAAAAAGGTTTTGCAACACTGAAAAAAGAGATTATAACCTGAAGAAAATTCAAACATCTGTAAACATGATTTTGTGTTCTATTTTATCTTCTTCATCATTTTCACCAACACATTTTCAAAGTTTTTTTTTGTTTCGCAAACATGTTTTCAAAGTTCAAACAATATCACCAGCGCATTTGCAGAGTTTCAAATCTGGCACTGTTCTAACAGTGTATTTCATTGTTTCCCGGTTTTGAAACCTTGTAAATGGGATTCTGCAAACAGGTGTTCATACATTGAGAAATAAGTTTTGGACGGTTGAATATTTATTTTTAGAAACTTGTAAAGGTGTACATTTACGCCATTGCAATGTATTTTTTCAGAACTGACTTTTCGGCACTGACTTTTCAGAGATTTGACCACACAGGCGCAAGCTTTGAGTCACGTGAATATTGGCAGTGTTCTGTCGCCCATTCGTTTTGAAACTCCTGACACTCAAAGTCTGAAGAAAAAAAAAACGTTCCTGGGGGCGGGACCATTTAGCTCTAAACCTATTGGTTGCTCTCGGCTGACGTACATTCCAATCACATGTGCCGTTCACCGGGCTGTGCGGGATTGACAGTGCTCTGCCGATGACAAGAATGTGATTGGAATGTACGTCAGTACATTCCAAGGGGTCAGACAACTATCATACCGTCGCAGTCCACTGCCCAGACTCCCCCATCCGCCAACGACCGCATGGGGATAAGGGAGGGATGAAGGATGTACATGTGCCGTTCACCGGGCTGTGCATGATTAACAGTGCTCTGCCGATGACAAGAATGTGATTGGAATGTACGTCAGCCGAGAGCAACCAATAGGTTTAGAGCTAAATGGTCCCGCCCCCAGGAACGTTTTTTTTTTCTTCAGACTTTGACTGTCAGGAGTTTCAAAACAAATGCGCGACAGAACACTGCCAATATTCACGTGACTCAAAGCTTGCGCCTGTGTGGTCAAATCTCTGAAAAGTCAGTGCTGAAAAGTCAGTTCTGAAAAAATACATTGCAAAGGCGTAAACGTACACCTTTACAAGTTTTTAAAAATAAATATTCAACCTTTCAAAACGTATTTCTCAATGTATGAACACCTGTTTGCAGAATCCCATTTACAAGGTTTCAAAACCGGGAAACAATGAAATACACTGAAATATCAACATGCATGCCCTGGCCCTGGACCTTCAACATCTCTCCTCTGGCTCAACTGACTCCCTCTCTGTTGCTGACTCAGTGGACTTATACAACCAGTCCCTGAGCAGTCTCCTGGATCTCCACGCCCCCTTAACATCGAGGTCAGTCTCCTTCTCGCGCTCCGCACCCTGGTACACCAGTGAACTACGTACAATGAAGGCGGCTGGGCGTGTCCTTGAGCGGCGACTCAAGGCCTCTGGTCTGACCGTTTACAAACAGGCATACAGGGAACACAGGAGGGCATATGCTGAAGCCCTGAATAATGCACAGTCCAGGTTCTATTCCACAATAATCAACAATAGCCCTGGTAACTCCAAACAGCTCTTTTCAACTATCAATCACCTTCTCAAACCCCCTTTACCATCCCAATCTGATGTCACCACGGAGAGGTGCAACATGCACATCAACTTTTTTAAACAAAAAGTGAATAACATCCGCTCACACCTCTCCACCACTACTGTCCTGCCCCTTCCAACTGCTGACCCACCGATTGACTCTGTCCAGACCCTCTGCTCCTTCTCCAGCATCACAAAGGAAGAGGTGGAGGACGTCATCAGGAAAATGAAGCCATCCACCTGTGCACTAGACCCCTTCCCTACAGCTCTGCTGAAGGCCAACATCTCTGCTGTCTCTCCACTCATCACCAATATCATTAACCACTCCCTCCTGGCCGGCCATATCCCATCTGCATTAAAAACTGCTGTCATCAGACCAACATTAAAAAAAACTACCCTTGATCCAGAAGTCCTCTCCAACTACAGGCCCATCTCAAATCTCCCATTTCTGTCAAAAGTTCAGGAAAAAACAGTTGCAGCACAACTCCAGGATCACCTCATACAACATCACTTGTTTGAAAAATTCCAGTCTGGTTTCCGCTATGGCCACAGTACAGAAACAGCCTTGGTCAGGGTCACAAATGACCTCCTGATAGCAGCAGACACCGGCTCCCCATCTCTCCTCATCCTCCTGGACTTAACAGCTGCTTTTGATACGGTTGACCACAATATTCTCCTTCACCGCCTGCAATACACCATTGGACTATCAGGAAATGTAAAGAACTGGTTCACCTCGTACCTCACTGACAGAACTGAGCACGTTGCCCTGGGCAAAGCAAAATCACACACCAACAACGTCACCTGCGGTGTCCCCCAGGGCTCGGTGTTGGGCCCCACACTGTTCTCACTGTACATGCTCCCCCTGGGTAGTGTCATTAGCAGGCATGGCTTATCTTACCACTGCTATGCTGATGATACACAGCTCTACATCAGGACAACCCCCACTTCTTCTGCCCCTCTGCCAACATCCACACTGACCACCTGCCTGGAGGAGATAGAGGCGTGGATGAAGCTCAACTTCCTACAACTTAACAGCCATAAAACGGAAGCCATCCTTGTTGGCACGCCACATCAGCTCCGCTCCCCCACCATCACCAATATCACCTTCTCTGGCCAAAACATCCCCCTTTCCACATCCGTCACCAACCTCGGTGTTAAAATGGACCCACAACTTAATTTTGACACCCACATCAAACACCTCTGTAAGACAGCATTATACCACCTCAGGAACATCGCCAAACTCCGCCAATATCTCACCCTGGCTGATGCAGAGAAGCTCGGCCATGCCTTTGTCTCCTCCAGGTTGGACTACTGCAATGCACTCCTCATTGGGATCCCTGGCAAGAGCATCCAGAGGCTCCAATTTCAAAACAGTGCTGCCAGGGTCCTGATGAGGGTGCGCAAACATGACCACATCACCCCCATCCTGAAATCACTGCACTGGCTCCCTGTCCCACTCAGAATTGAGTACAAGGTCTCCCTCCTCACCCACCAGTGCCTTCACGGACTTGCCCCCCTCTACCTTCAGGAACTCCTCACCCCCCCGACAACCTCACGTACACTCCGTTCAGGATCCACTCACACCCTCCAAACCCGACATACGAAGCTGTGCACCATGGGTGATCGGGCCTTTTCTGCTGCTGCCCCTAGACTATGGAACGCCCTCCCTGACCACCTGAGGGCTCCACAGACTACAGCTCTTTTTAAACGGAACCTCAAAATCCATCTCTTTAAAAGAGAATTTAGCTAAACTTTCTTTGAGGTTCCCCCTTTTAATAGTTTTTTTTCTCTGAAGCACTTTGAGATTCTTGAATATAAAGTGCATTATAAATAAAATTTATTATGATTATTATTATTACACTGTTAGAACAGTGCCAGATTTGAAACTCTGCAAATGTGCGGGTGAAATTGTTTGAACTTTGAAAACATGTTTGTGAAAAAAAAATACTTTGAAAATGTGTTGGTGAAAATGATGACGAAGATAAAATAGAACACAAAATCATGTTTACAGATGTTTGAATTTTTTTCAGGTTATAATCTCCTTTTTCAGTGTTGCAAAACCTTTTTTACAAGGTGTTGAGTTTTCAAACCCAGACTTACAAGCCTTTGAAACTTATTTTTTCAGGTTTGAATTATGGCAGGAAACTGGCTCCATAGTTTATACCCACTTCGCGAGTTCGCTTCTGTTAGTTCAAAGTAATTTGAAAGAATGGGGAAATGCAAATTTTTGGACCTCTGGCTGGAGGAATCGATCTTTAAAGAATGAACGCAAAAAGAACATTTGTTTGACCGGTTGCCACGGTTATCTCCGTGTGGTTAATTTGCATTTGCGGTGTTAATTAGCAATGTTGTCAGCTTACTGTTACATTAAACTGTAATCAGAAAACGCGGTTATATGCTATAGACCATATTGTATCTGTGGTATAAAGGCTGGGACGAATTTCGAATTATAAATGTAACGTTAGCTCTCTAGATCAGCTGACTAAAATACCTCCCAGGTCGTAGCTAAGGTCCGTCCTATTTATGTGAACATTTTTATATTTGGATTGTAAAACGCATGAAAATATAAATGAATGATCTTAATTCCTTTTCTTTGGCAAGTGACCGGTATAAGCGGGATAATGCCCTTTGAGGTGTCAAAAACCTGTTTGATCAAAGGTAATTAAAGGGGACTACTTTTTGAGGGAGATTAACTCAAACAGAGTATACATTTAATAAGCATGCAATACGAATAAGAAAAAGCATGATCAGTGAAGTATTAGAATTTTTTTATTATGTTGGCAAGCAAGAAGTAGAATAAATGGGATAATCAGTCTTATTAAAACGGTTGGAAGTGCAATTTCTGTGGAAGAACAGCTCAATCAGAATAAAAAATTATCTTATAGGCCTATACGGCTCAATCGGAATACAATTCTCTGATCGGAATAGAATTCCATGCGGAATAGAAGAAGTGGTGTAGTCCGCTATAGTCGACATGTATATTCCGATTGGTTTGGGGTGGCTTCGGCTACTTTTTAACTTAGAGAGATGGTAGAAGCAGCTGCTGTATTTCGCAATAGGTCAGTCGGTACTTTTATGCATACCGAACTTGACCACTGTCAAGGAAAGTGGATTTTTTGCCTGATTCACATCTTACTTCTCACTCCGTAAGTCTGGTAACTTATCAACCCCAGCGTGTCCAGTTTCTAAGCGAAGTCAACGTCTTTGGTGGACTATTTCTCTGCTGTTTTGGCAAGGAGCCGTGTAATAATGTATAGAACGTCGCCGGTCATTATCGAAAAGAATACCCTTCAGGGCGAAGCAAGACACCTTCGCTTCGCATCGCGGTCCGGTTCGCCCTGTCTGGGCTTATTTACCCGATAATGACCGGTGTTCTGTACTATAACATTATCCCTTACATATCATATAAGTCCAGACCAACACAACGGTTGTGTGCGAGAGATATACGAACGTAAGCTTACCACTTTTGTAAATGCCATAGGCCTATATACAGTACATTCTGATTGCATGATAGGAATAGATCTATTCCGATTAGAAATCGAATCGGATCAGAAGTGTCCATGTTAACCCGGCTAGTGTTGTGTGAACCACAGTACTACTCGTACTATTTCATGCAAAACCTTAACACTGTGATAACAATATTAACGAGGTAATTAGAACTTAACTTCAACACTTGACACAAAAACTCTCTCTCTCTGACACTCTCTATGTCTACTTTGTGACATATTGATTAAAAACTAGGGACCAAGTCCTGTTGTGACATCTTGATTAATCCAACTCCAATGGTCTCTCTCTTGAAGTCGTGCTGGTATTAAAAAATATGGTGAAGGTACTAAAAATGATATTAAAAGGTAGTAAATTCAACTCAAGAATTTCTGTATAAACCCTGTCTAGACCAATTTATTTGAAAATGTACAATTTCCTAATACTAGACGCACTTCTGATCAGATATTAAAGAGATTTAATACAAACAAACACATTTGTACTTATTTTCTCACCCAATGAGAATCGATAAGAGAATCGATAAGGAATTGGATCAATAAGCAGAATCGGAATCGTGAAATTCTTATCAATTCCCATCCCTAGATACGCTAGCAGTTGCAGCCAAGCTAACAGCCAGTAACCCGGCTAGCGGTCAGCGGCCCAGCTAGCAGGGGGCAGCCCAGCTAACATTCAGTAGCCCCGCTAACAGTCAGTAGCCTATCTAGCAGCCAGTAGCCCAGCTAGCAGCCAGTAGCCCAGCTAGCAGCCAGTAGCCCAGCTAGCAGCCAGTAGCCAAGCTAGCAGTAGCCCAGCTTGCAGCGAGTAGCTAGTAGCCCAGCTAGCAGCGAGTAGCCAGTAGCCCAGCTAGCAGCCAGTAGCCCAGCTAGCAGCCAGTGGCCCAGCTAGCAGCTTGTAGCCCCGCTAGCAGCCAGTAGCCCAGCTAGCAAAAAGGAGCCCATTTAGCAGCGAGTAGCCAGTAGCCCATCTAGCTGTCAGTAGCCCAGCTAGCAGTCATTAGCCAAGCTAGCAGTCAGTAGCCCAGCTAGCAGTCTGTAGCCCAGCTAGCAGCTCAGCTAACAGTCAGTAGCTAAGCTAGCAGTCAGTAGCCCAGCTAGCAGCGAGTAGCCCAGCTAGCAGCGAGTAGCCCAGCTAGCAGCTGCAGCCCCACTGGCCCTCGGTACCTGCTCAGCTAGTTTCCCCAGCCGGTTGGGCTGCCCAGGAGGACACAGGTACAGGAAGAGACCAGAGATATACACGTGGACACACACACACACACACACACACACACACACACACACACACACACACACACACACACACACACACACACACACACACACACACACACACACACACACACACACACACACACACACACACACACACGCCAGACAGACACACCACATTTATACACGCACACACAGATATACACATACAGATATACACAATACACATAAATGCATTCAGACACGCACATTCATCATGGAAATTATTAGAGTCGGGCCGTGACAAATTAGAAACAAAAGTAGGATCACAAAAGGAGAAAGAAATCACAGAAAAAGAGAGAAGATATATACAGTCAGACCATGGGAGTGAACAAAACCAAACCACAGGACAGAAAACCATCAAGAGAGAACGGGCTGCAGGACATGGACTCTCATTACCAATACTCTTAATCAATCACCGACCTCACTCTTGCCCAATCCTCCTCCTCGATAACCTCACCCCTCTTCCTCCCTCCTCCACCTCCTTCCCTTCTGCTCCGCCTGTCCCTCTTTCTGCTCCTCCACCTACTTGTTGCCCCTAATTCCTTTCTTTCTACCTCCATCTCCCCCTCCTCTCGCTAAAACCCTCTCCTCTCCCCACCAACCTCTCCCCTCCCCACCACTGACTCCTCTCCCCCTCCCCTCCCCACCAGCCTCTCCTCGCCCTCCTCTCCCCACCACCCTCCCCTCTCCCCCTCCTCCCCACTCCCCCTCTACTCTCCTCTCATCTCCCCCTGCTCCCCCTTCCCCCCCTCACCTGCAGGCAGACGGCCACGTTGACACGGCACCCAAAGGTGGTGCTGACGGCTCTGGTGGAGAGCCCCAAGTCCTTGAAGATCTTAGAGAAGGTCTGGGTGAGGGAGATGCGCGGCCTCTCCTCCGCCACCACCATGCACGTCCGCACGCAGGATAGGTTGACGTTCCTCAGCTGGAACACACAAGACATGGGGGACGGCTCAGAGTAGGAGGGGCTGGGTACAATGAGGGTCTGCAGGCCGGCTGGACGTGATGGTGTGGACGTAGCGCGGCTGTGGACCACTCTGCTGACTCATATATGCATATATATTTATAGATGCATATATATGTAGATATATAAATATATAGATATCTATATCTTCTATCTCTCTATATATAGATATAGAGAGAGAGATGAAAAATAACCCAATATATATATATATATATATCTCGACAGGTTGTTGCTGATTGTCCGTCTTGAAGAGGACCGCAGCGGTGTGTGTGAGGTACTGACCCTCAGGGCCTCGGTCTGCGAGCCCAGCCCCTTGGTGCACATCTCCATGACGGAGTAGGAGCAGAAGGTCACGCGGACCTTGTACTGGCTGACGGCAGACAGCCACAGAGACGCGTTGGTCTCCAGCTCCAGAGGGGGCACCAGGATGGACTGGTGGCCTGAATACACACTGGAGAAACACACAATACAGTTAGAATGTAGAACACACAAACACACACACACATACAATACAATTAGCATGCAGAACACACACACACACACACACACACACACACACACACACACACACACACACACACACACACACACACACACACACACACAATACAGTTAGCATGCAGAACACACACACACACACACACACACACACACACACACACACCAACACACACACACACACGTGTCATCAAATACAAACACAATTAACAAGTGAGATGACACAATGAACCCAGTGAAGACTGCAGTGCCAGCTATTACCTGCAGAGGCACCAGAGAGCAAAGCCCAGGCCACAGTAGGGGTCCAGACAGATGGCGATTTGCCTGGAGGGGTAGAGCTCACACTGGAGCTTGATGGAGCGACACAAGGCACTGGTGGCAGCATGGGACATCTGGAACAGCAGTTAACCATCGTGAATTGGTCATTGTTATGATTAGGTATAGCTTTAGTGTGCTCATGGTTAGGGTCCGTACTGACATCACACAGAGGGGTGGGTGTTGAGGTGCTCATTAGCGGTAAATAGCAACAGCTGAGGCGGCAGGTGAGCCAGGAAGTGAGACTCTGGGTTGAGAGTCTCTGGAGGTGGCCCTCTGCAGGTGAGACTCTGATGATACGTTTACACGATGACGGTCTGAACAGAAGACGCAAAAGTGGCGTCGCGTCTCGACTTTTTATTCCGCGTTTAGACAAGCGTTTTCGGGAGGAAATCTGTGTGCATACGGTGACGCAAAAGTGTGTGGAATTCGATTGGGTATGCATGCCAGGCGGCTAGGTGGTGCTGTGATACACTATCACACAACACCGCCATGTCTGAGCGCATGCGTAGAATCTTCCTTCTTTTATCCGTGCCACAAAAACCAAAAAGATCCTTCTCTGTTCAGTAATACTATCTGTACATATCCTGTACATTTCGTGGAAAGATTCCTGTACGCTTGTTAGAGCTGCCAGAGCAGCTTGAAGGTCAGACACATGGAAATAATCGGACATGTTTGTTTATTTCCTTGTACTGGCACATGTATGTGACGTAAACGCGTACGCGACGTGAGCAGATCTGAGCAGTGTTTTGCGTCTTGGTATTGTAGACGGAAACGCTACGGCGGAGCGTATTCAACTTTTCCACTCTGGAGGGTGGTTTCAGATTTAGGCGTTTTCATGCCCCAAAAAACGCTGTCACCGTCTAAACGAAAGGCACTTCCGATAAAATATTTTGTCGTTTTTACCCGCAAGCGTCCTCGTGTAAACGGGGCCTGAGTTTGTGGTATTAACACAGTCACCTGGATACAAGGTGCCGGTGCGGCGCGTCACGGAGAGAGCTGTTCGTCTACGGTGGCTGTGGACCTGCGGTGAGTACCTAGCACCTAACTCCCTAGATAGGTAAGAGTGCACTCACCCAGAGAAAGTTTAGGAACATATCTCAAGTTCAACGCACCACGTAGGGACATACAGTACATTAGGTTACGGGCTGACTACCCGGATAAATAGCGAGTACGGTAGGTCTGGCGCGTAACAGTCATGTCCATAGATCTTGTGTAAGTTTTCACGAATTTTCACTGGACCACAAAATCACTGGACAAAAGAAATGGGTCCCGGTTGCAAAAATGTACAGCATGCAAAATAAGGCATGTACACCAAGTTTCAGAATTTCCTTTTCAATCTGGGCGGCCACGGATACTCTACGAACACCTAATCAGTCAGTTTGCGGCTGCAGATGTTTAAAAATGGCAGCTGAAATAAAATGCTGAGAATTCACGACATATCATGGGTTACCATGTTCAGCGCTGCACGCCCGGCCCCAAAGTCCTGTACTTTAGAAAGTACTGACCCCTGAGGAGGGCCTTTTTTGGGGGTCAAATCATTTCTCATGTCTCGGAACTTAATGTGCACCCTGGTCCCTGCGGTGGAGCTCCTCCAGAGGGCCCTAGCTCCTGGGGAAAGCACTGGGGTGGAATGTGGCTTTACAGCGACGACAGACAGAGGTCATCAATGAGCAGGGAGGGCAGCTCGCTCAAAGATGCCTTTCGTAGACTCAGGATACACAGGATCAAACCCATAACCCGGGCCGTTCCACTGGTAGTCAAACAATGTAGCGAACAGTGACTCTTAAATCTTGTCCCTCTGACCCCCATTTCCCACAACGAAAAAAGCAGACCAGCAGCTTAAAGAGGACCTATTATACTACTTTTCTGGTCTTAATTTCTTATTAATGACTCCTATAGCGCAACCTGACGCGAATCACAGCACAAAAAACAATGTACATTTTCGGGAAACTCTTCTTCTCATCTGGGCGCTTTCAGCATTCTCTGTCAACGCTCAGTGTCGTCCTTCTCCGCCCCCTCGCCCCCCTCCTGCCAACCCAACTCTGTTGTGATTGGTTACCTTCCTTGAAGCGCGCGTGCGGGCAGATTTGACCAGGCATATGGGGGCGTGGCAGGAGTGCCTCTACGTAGATGATTTCCCGGAAATGTGAACAAGTGAATCGCAAACGTTGTCCCGAGTGTTTAGCGCTCTGCACAGCCACCCCAGACTGTCAGCAGGGAATGCGTCGAAATGCATGTACGTCATTATTTGACACTTTAGCATGGTTAAACATGACCATCAATCATTATAACAATGTTTATAGGTCATAAAAGTCGAAAAAGCATAATAGGTCCCCTTTTACTTAATGTGTCCTCTCTATAGTACTGCCAGGGATACCTGTGACACTTCCAGCTCTGAAACAACATGAATAACTAGTCCAGCCTGAGCAATGTAACAAGCAAACGGCACGGAGAGAGTGAGAGTTGTCACCAAGACTAAAAACAGCTTCTCTTAAGCAAAATGAAAATCCTCCTGACAAATAATCACATCATCACAAGCTGTGTGTGCACTTCAGTAGAATATATAGACATATGACAGAGGCCCGGGGCGCAAAACTCATGATGGCAGACGCATCAAACACCGAAAGTAAAGCTTTTGCTCCTTGCTGATTCCGTCTTCCACGGGTTTTGCGATGGTTGGTGGAGTTGAAATGCCTTTCAAAAGCTTTGGTTTTCTTAACCAATTTAAGGTCTTTGGGTCTTCCTGTAAATAACTCCCCAAGTTTGTCTGACAAAGGGGCTTCTTTCATTTAACCCTTAACATCCAAACACTAATTGATTAGGCAGGTTAAAGGGTCTATTTCCTTTGAAACATTTTTGTTTAGATGTTCATAAACATAATAAAATAAAAATAAAATAATTATAATTACTTGGGGCCTAGAGGGCCCTCTCTGAAGTCCAAGAGAGCCCTATCTGAGGGCCCTATAGGCCCCAACGGTTCCCCTCTGGTCAAACACCGTTGCCCTACGCTACATCCCCCCCCACACTAGCCGGGACCATTCTGCCCCGTGAGAGGAGAGCCGGTCGCTGCGGGTACCTTGACTCCTGCTAGGATGCCCGTGGTGGAGACACTGAAGTCCAGGTAGGCCAGCATCTCCGGGGTGGGGGGCTTGTAGAGCTGGGGGGTCCTCTTCCTGGGAAGGTCGTCTGGAGGTCACCATGGAGGGAGACCGTCAGGATGCATTGTAGGCGTGGAGATGAGTTGCTCTTTAGTGTGTGTGTGTGTGTGTGTGTGTGTGTGTGTGTGTGTGTGTGTGTGTGTGTGTGTGTGTGTGTGTGTGTGTGTGTGTGTGTGTGTGTGTGTGTGTGTGTGTGTGTGTGTGTGTGTGTGTGTGTGTGTGTATGTGTGTGTGTGTTTTACCTGTGTCCAGGACCATAGGCCAGCTTTTAACGTCTACGGCGGCAGCAGCCTCTTTGGATTTGAGCAGCTTCATTATTGCTTGAGTCGTCAGGATACACACTGACTTACTGACCTGTTACACACAAGCACACACACACACACACACACACACACACACACACACACACACACACACACACACACACACACACACACACACACACACACACACACACACACACAAAGATAAATCACATGATCATCTCAAACCCAGTGGTTCCAGTGAATATTAAACCCAGTGGTTCCAGTGAATACTAAACCCAGTGGTTCCAGTGAATATTAAACCCAGTGGTTCCAGTGAATACTAAACCCACTGGTTCCAGTGAATACTAAACCCACTGGTTCCAGTGAATATTAATCCCTGTGGTTCCAGTGAATATTGCAGACCATTGTGCAGAGTGGGATGGGATGAGAGGTGCGCAGTGCTGCAGTGAGGAGCTCTATCCAGAGCCTTACCTCTACGATCATCTTGACGGTGGGCAGGGTGGTTGCCAGGTTCTGGGGGTGGGGGGGTCTCACGGTGACCGGGACGCAGCCAGCATACAGGCAGCCGTAGAAGGTGGCGATCAGGTCGATGCCTGAACACAGTGACAAAAAGCACTATTGAGAGCCGTGGGTGGATCCTCACTCATGAGTCAGAAGAACCGGGCCTTGCACTCCAGATACCATTAACTTGGATCCCCATTAGACAAAGAAAATACCAAAATTGCGGTGATTGGCCGGCGACACCCCTCAACACATTCGGTCAGTCTGACGGCAGACTGACCGAGAGAAGCAAAGACGGTCTTTCTACAACATGCTAACATAAAGGCTGAGAGGATATACATTCAACTCATCAGATACGGCAACAGCAGAGGAGGAGATGGAGAAAGGAGGAGGTGGGGAAAGGTGGAGGAGACTAAAGGAAGAGGAGGAGACGAACAACAGAGAAGGCGACGAACAGCAGAGGAGGAGGAGACGAACAACAGAGAAGAAGGAGACGAACAACAGAGGTGGAGGAGACGAACAACAGAGGAGAAGGCGACGAACAGCAGAGGAGGAGGAGACGAACAACAGAGAAGAAGGAGACGAACAACAGAGGTGGAGGAGACGAACAACAGAGGAGGAGGAGACGAACAACAGAGAAGAAGGAGATGAACAACAGAGGTGGAGGAGACGAACAACAGAGGAGGAGACGAACAACAGAGGAGGAGACGAACAACAGAGGAGGAGGAGACGAACAACAGAGGAGGAGGAGACGAACAACAGAGGAGGAGGAGACGAACAACAGAGGAGAAGGAGACGAGCAACAGAGGAGGAGGAGACGAACGGCAGAGGAGGAGGTGGAAGAAGAAGTAGAGGATTTTGAGGAGGAGGAGGAGGCAGCGGAGGCGGTGGCAGGAGAAATGGAGGAGGTGGAAGGAGAAGTGGAGGAGGTGGAAGGAGAAGGGAGAAAGGGGTGGAGGTTGGTCCTACGTTACCTGGCGGGTACACCAGAGCAACATGATCACCGGCGTTCAGGCGACCTTTCTCCGTGAGTGCCACGGCAACCCTCTCGGCTCTCTTGTGGAGCTGTAGACACGAGGCGGAGCTGACCACCGCGCCCTGGTGGACAAACACAGTACGGTCACACTGGAGCACACGTCTACACACTACATCGCATCCTGGCAACATGGGGACATGGAGGGATCCAATATAAGCACTGACAACTCATTTAAGACCCCTGCATTAACTCAGGAGTTAGGATTAAACAACACAAATTACTACATTTTACTTAATAATGAAGTCATAAATAATGTACCTCACTGGTAATTACCTTATAACTAAGAATCTGTCACTTTAACTTAAATTAACTTATAAATGATTGAATAAAGACGAATTAATAACTAATAAATAGAGCAAACGATTAATAACTTATCACTTATATTGGACTAATTACTTCTGATTTAGTACACCTATCAAACATTTACCAACAGCCATTGTCTCTTTTTTGGATACTTCAGTAAAAGTCTAAAGGTCTCTTTCGGAGCTGGTCGTGCTGATGAAGCAACACTCTGGGCTCCTTCAGATAAGAGCCATTAGTCATCAACAGCAGGGGGGAAGTACCTTGGCGTTGAGCACCAGGAAGAGAGGGTGGTCAGGGGTGGCCTGAGCTCTCCACTGGAGCACGTCCTGCATGTACAGGAACTGTGGAGCAGAGACGGAGCAGGAGCGGTCAGACTTGGATGAGGTGGGCATGTGGAGCTGTCTCTGACCCCACGACCGGCTCATGAAGGATGCAGTGGAGCGAGGGCATGAGAGAAGGAGCTGAACTGGTGGGAGAGTCAATAAGCGTAGAAGCATTCCATGGAGCTGAATCTACAGTCCGTATGTATGGCCGGATATATGTGTTCACACATTAAGGGACATATTGCTGATGAGGCTCGAGCGAACAAGACGTCATGCTTCAAGTATGCAAGGGAAGTTAAATGTCGACATTGTACAATGTACAAAACCGTTTTGAGTGCAGTTACGACACTGGTGTGTGTGTGAGCTGATCTCATGAGCACAGACACAGAGGTGAACAGAAGGTTCAAAGATAAGAGTCTTCCTACTTAATTAGTTCAGGCAAAAATGGACAAGTAACATTTAGACAGCACCCTTGCTAAGACGCATCCCCATGATCGCTGACTCAGAATGCATTGGTTTAGTTTGAACGCCTTACGTGTTGATAGCATGACTCTCTCTCTCTCACCTGTCTCTGCGGAGGTGCTGGTGAAATGGAGATGCTTTCTATCTTACGTGTTCAGTGAGATGCACAAGACTCTCTCTCAACTCACTCTGTGGAGGTGGAATGGAGATGCTATCTACCTTACGTGTTCAGTGAGATGCAAGAGACTCTCTCACCTGTCTCTGTGGAGGTGGAATGGAGATGCTATCTACCTTACGTGTTCAGTGAGATGCAAGAGACTCTCTTACCTGTCTCTGTGGAGGTGGAATGGAGATGCTATCTACCTTACGTGTTCAGTGAGATGCAAGAGACTCTCTTACCTGTCTCTGTGGAGGTGGAATGGAGATGCTATCTACCTTACGTGCCTGGTCATTGTCCTCCAGCTGGGACAGGTCTCTCCCGCAGGCCTGGGCGATCCTCTTCCCAGCAACCAGGTTTCCCACTATCATGGAAGCAGGACCGACCTCTGTGCCCCGCCCCGAGACCAACGGCACCAGTCAGTGTCACGTTATCCCCATCACACTCATCACTGTTCATTATTATCATTTGCATGGTCCTCATGACCGTCCACCTACCGGCTTGTTTCTGCCGGGGCTTGGGCAGGTTAGTGACGCAGGTGTGGGGGCACATGAGCACGTTGCAGGGGTGCAGGCAGCCCTCCAGGAAGCGCTGCTTGGTCTCCGAGATGTGGATGCCCCCCAGTGGGGCCTTGGGCAGCGTGTTGGCGGGGACCAGCGCCAGACAGTACACCCCCACCTGGTGGATGCTGTCGATGGCCTGCAGTGACATCACACAACTACGTTGCACAATCAGGACTTACAGGTTTTTGTACACATGTATATACACTTCCGTTCAAAAGGGGTCAAACAGACGATTTCATGTTTTCCATGAAAACTCACACGGGTTTTCTAATCATCAATTAGCCTTTTAACACGATGAGCTCAACAATGTACCATTAGAACATAGGAGTGATGGTTGTAAAAATGGGCCTCGGTACACATATGGAGATATTCCATGAAAAAAATCTGATGTTTCCAGCGAGAATAGCAATTTACCACCTTAACAATGTCTAGTTTGTATTTCTGATTAATTTAATATTCACTCTTAAAAAATAAGGACATTTCTAAGTGACCCCAAACTTTTGAACGGTAGTTTATATTGTTATCATTTAATTATCGCATTTTAAATGATGTAATATGTATGTTGTATATAGCATTTAAGACAATATATAATGTAAAACTATACCATGTTGAATAGTGCACGAATATGACGTGCCATGTCGTCTTGAGACTGACATTTATCAAGCAGAGTTGTGTGGGGTGAGGCTGTGAATTTTGTGTGTATTAAAGATCAGTATGCAGCGATGAACTTGATGTGTGTATTAAAGAGCATGTTGTGTGTATTAAAAAGCATGTTGTGTATATTAAAGAGCATGTGTGCATTAAAGAGCATGTTGTATGTATTAAAGAGCATGTTATGGTATTAATGTGTATTGAGGTCCATGTTGTGTGTATTCAAGTGTATTAAGGACCATGTTGTGTGTATTAAAGTGTATTAAGGACCATGTTGTGTGTATTAAAGAGCTAGTTGTGTGTATTAAGGACCATGACGTGTGTATTAAAATATAAGGACAATGTTGTGTGTATTTAATTGTATTAAGGACTGTGTTGTGTGTATTAAAGTGTATTGAGGACCATGTTGTGTGCATTAAAGTGTACCAAAGACCGTGTTGTGTGTATTAAAGCATATTAAGGACCATGTTGTGTGTACTACTAAAGTGTATTAAAGACCATGTTGTGCGTGGTATAGATAAAGAGGGGTATGGCCACCTGCAGCACGCGGCTCATCCACTGGAAGCTGTCCTCCTCGGAGGCGTCAGGCCGCTGCTCCGCCACCACCACGATCCTCTCATCGTGGAGCACGGCCACGGAAAACACCGCTATCCTGGGGACAGGACAGCGTGAGGACCATGGTCCCCAAGGTGCTGCTCATTAAGTTATTGAATTATTTCTCTCTTACTTCTGCATACATTAAAATCTGTTTGTCGGTTTTAGCTTCTATGTTTTATTGTTTTCCATTTCCTTATTCTAGTTTCTATCTAGTTTCGGTTGAGGCATCAAACCAACTAAGGTTCAGGGGTCAGAAGGCAGGGACACCATGGTCAGGCTAGAGATCAGAGGCAGAGAGGGTTGGACTTTGGCCCCTCTACATCTTTTGAGTAAAGAGGTAAAGGGTGTTGATGTTTCCTCACCTCCCCCTGTAGACAAACTTCATGGGCTCCACGGCCAGCGCCGTGGCAACCACGTCATCTGCATTGTGTCTCCGCCCGCTGACCACCATGAGGCCGTCCATCTTCCCCACCACGAACACCAGGCTGTCCTGTAACCAGGGCACAATGTTCACCCTCCAGAGCCCAGGCAGGAGGCCCATGTGATGTCATGAGTCACGTTTAGTGGCTGGATGTTTCAGTCCATCTTAAGAAAATCAAATTCATATTCAGTGACATGATCCTGGTTACTTAATCCTCCCCATGGACACCGCCACCACCATAATAATGACATGTTAACCTTCGTCCTCCTCATCATCACAATACTCTCCATCATCATCATAAAGAAACAGTACTGACCGGACCCACGAAGCCCAGTAGCGATGTGCGTGTGAACAGCCGGTCGCTCACTGGGATCCCAGACAGCTTTACTGGGATGGTCTGGAACCACAACACACACCATGAGAAGCACACACACACACACACACGCACACACACACACACACACACACACACACACACACACACACACACACACACACACACACACACACACACACACACACACACAGACACACACACACACACACACACACACACACACACACACACACACACACAAACGCACCATGAGCGCACACACAGACACACGCACACACACACACACCTCACACACACACACCTCAAAGACGTTCTTGGTCCTGCCCGGCAGGCCGTAGTAGGCGGTGCCGGTGCTGGCCGAGCTCACGCAGATCTCCCCCACCTCGTCCGTATGGCACAGGTACGGCGTGCCCTCAACCCGCACCACACACACCAGGGCTGGGGGCGCACGGGGAGGACATCAGCAGCACTCAGACAAATGGGAGATTTACAACATGGAGCCACATCTTCCTCAACTAAATACATGTTTATTGGTAGGGCTCAGCCCGCAAGCACAAGTAGTGGCACTAACAGGGGAAAGGGGCAAAATTTTTTTTATAATTTAGCACTTAATTTAAATTTTTAATTTTATGTATTTGCACGATTATATCAAACGATTAATTTACCTGCGGGCATCACCTGACCCACGTCCTGGACGGTCAGCACCGACAGCTTCTCCTCCGTGTCGACGCGGATCACGCTGTGGCTCAGCCCACCCATGGAGAGCACCGCCTTCCCCGGGGGGGGCACCCCCGACTCTGGGGGTCTGGGGCCGACAAGAACCAGGAATGAGAAGATGTCTAGATTCACGATTTAACTTGGGACGGATCGATGCAGGTTTCAAATGAAAGACACATAGTTGTTGTCATAATAATAATAATATAATAATTCATTGAATTTATGTCGCGCTTTTTTTTCTTGAAACTCAAAGCGCTTACAGTGAAGGGGGGGGACCTCACTAACCACCACCAGTGTGTAGCACCCACTTGGGTGATGCACGGCGGCCAATCAGTGCCAGAACGCTCACCACACACCAGCTTGAGGTGGAGACTGAGGGAATTAATGAATCAGCCAATTATACAGGAGGATGATTAGGGGGCCAGATTGAATGAGCCTTGTTGCGCAGTTTTGTCCAGGACACCGGGGAATCCCCTAATCTTTGCGATAAGTGCCCTGGGATCTTTTATGATCTCAGTGAATCAGGACCTCAGTTTTACGTCTCCTCCGAAGGACGGCACCTTACCAAAGCACAGTGTAACCGTCAATGCACTGGGGAATCGGGGATTGATGTTTTTGGCCAGAGGCAACTGTGCCACCTACTGGCCACCACCCGACACCACTTCCAGCAGTAACTCAGTGTTCCCAGAGTTGGTCTCCCATCCAGTACTAACCAAGCCCACACCTACTTAGCTTCAGATATTCAGCTAAGGCAGGGTCTCCATTGGTCTGGCTGCTGGTTGTTTTGTGTGTGTGTGTGCCTGTGTGTGCATATGAGTGTGTGCATCCCATGTCATATATAGCTCCTCCATTTGAGACTGCGGTTTTCACAGACGCGGTTTACCATTTATTACCAAGAACCAACAACATATTTCTCATATTCAACAGGTTTTGAGATGGCCCAGATTAAGGCCGGTCGGGGTGCAGTAAGAGCGGCCCACCTGCGGAGGGCGACAGTCATGGCTTCTGAAGAGCTGGCACACGGACAGATGACCTCAGGACGCAGACCGCGAGCCTGGAACACGTTGAGGAAGGCATCGCAGGAGGAGATCGACCCTGGTTACACACACACACAGGCACAAGCACACACACACACACGCACAACCCACACACACACACACACACACACACACACACACACACACACACACACACACACACAGGATAAGTGAGTCACACCCAACGAAGGTATTGAAATCCGTTCCAAACCCAGTGGATGGGTCGTTAGGCGATGAATTGTGGATGTAGATCTGTTTCAAGTGTTCCTGTGGAGACACCCAGCGTGTCTGCCTGGTACTCATGAGAGCCTGGCGTCCCAGCCCAGCATGAAATGGAAGGAATAGCGTGGGAGAGGGGGGACTCACAGGGGTTGGCTCCGTCCGCTACGATCAGCATGCGCAGGGAGCTCAGGCTGAGGTCCCTCTGGTCCCTCTGGGCCAGCAGGGACCAGTGCATGTCCCGGGACTTCACCACCGCCACCCGGGCTGCACACACACACACACACACACACACACACACACACACACACACACACACACACACACACACACACACACACACACACACACACACACACACACACACACACACACACACATTTCCATAAATGACAAATATATATATTCTTTAAAGTTTAGATGTAGACTAATTTGAATATTAAAAATAATTAACCCAAGCATAATTTGGTTGCAACAGACTTTAGCCAAACTCTAAACACTCACTTTTTTCCGCGCATGCTGACATGTTGACATTTTAATCGTTACATTTTTATTTTATTTATTTATTTTATAATCCCATACACTCCAGTTATAAGATTGTAGTCCAGTCAAAACGACTTAAGTCACCAGAGCACATTAAGACTCAAAAAGCCAAGGAAGTGTAAAACACAACAGCTTAATAAAAAACTAATGCCTCCTAGATCAAGCAAGACAATGATCAAGAGAAAAAAGTGAGTCTGTAAAGACTCCGGCTCTAATCCGTGCTTCATGGAAAAAACCAGAGCAACACGGTTTCCATTAGGTCCGCTACCACCGGGGGCGGAGCTACGGAATCCGGCTCTCCAATAAGGGGACTCTCTCGGCCGTTTCTTATTTGAAGAAAACGGCGGGAATGCCACACTGGCAAACAAAACCACCTGACAATTGGCAAGCCAATAGAAAACCCCCCTAGCCTGTTTTTCATTTGAAAAAAGGTGGGAGAGTAAGACTGGTAATCAAGTCCAACTCGCTAGCCGGCGAGAGGAAATCCAACCACGCCGCTTTAAAGAACATGTCTATATTCTTAAGCCGTAAAAGGGTTCCCGGACTCCAGCACAGAGTTGCCGAGTGAGCCCCTGGACATGTCTAACATGTAAAAACTGACAAAGGGGCCGGGGAAGACCAAGACGCAGCCGCGCAGATGTCTTCCACCGAAACGCCCTTCAGTAGAGCCGTTGAAGCGGCCACGCTCCGTGTGGAGTGAGCTTTAACGCCCAACGGTGGCGCAAAGCCCTGCCGAGAGTAGGCTAAGCAAACACCCTCACATACCCAGCGAGAAAACCACTGCTTAGAGAGAGCGCAGCCCCTGCTAGCGTCGCTATAACACAAAAAACAACTGTTGTGTGGAGCGGAACGCAGCCGAGCGATTCACGTACATAGCCAACGCCTGAACCGGGCACAGGAGATGCAACTCCGCCTCCGCCTCACTAGAATGAGGCGGGGGGTGAAAAGCCTTAAGCACAATATCCCTCGACCGAAAATAACTATTAATGTTCTTCGGGAGGAACGCAGGATTAGGTCTGAGCAACGCGAAAGAGCTGTCCTCGTTTAGCAACAAGCAACTCGGGCTGACAGACAGAGCGGTTAGCTCACCGGCCCGCTTGGCAGAAACCAAGGCCAACAAGAGCGCCGTCTTAAATGACAGGGCATCCAAAGGGGCCTGAGAAAGAGGCTCGAAAGGATCACTGGACAATCCGCGCAACACGGTGGGGAGATCCCAGCGTGGTGTAAGCACGCGTGAAACAGGCCTAACCCGTCTAGCCCCACGCAAGAATCTCTTGACCAGTGGATGGCTGAAGATCGGTCCACTATCACAGCCTGCATGGCCAGCCGAAACGGCTGCCGCATAGACCTTGATAGTGGAGAAGGCCAAACCTTTTTCCAATAAGTTTTGCAGAAACGAAAGCACGCTTCCCACCTCGCATTGAGATGGGACAGCGTGGTTCCTCTCACACCAATTAGAGAAGGCGCACCACTTTGCCGCATAGAGGGAAGAAGTAGAAGGCGCACGAGCACTCTGAATAGTGTTGATAACCGTCTCAGGCAAACATTTGCCCTGGAGGATCAACCTCTCAGGAGCCAAACCAACAGCCGTCCCAAGACATCGGGCGGGTGGTGCACCGTCCCGTGGGCCTGTGAAAGCGCATCCGGCCTGAACGGTACTGGCCACGGCGCCGACCGCGAGAGCGCGGCCAGCTCTGGAAACCACAGAGCTGAACGGTTCTCCGGGGCCACTAATATCAGGGACAGTCTCTCCTGTCTGACCCGTTCCAGAAGAGGAAGGATCAGCTGGAGCGGAGGAAACGCATACAAGAGAGCCCGCGGCCAAGGTGTGTGTGCCAACGCATCTACCCCCAACGGGGGAAGATCCCGAGGGCTGAGGGAGAACCACCACCTGCAGTGCGTGTTCTCCCTGGACGCGAAGAGGTCCACCTGCGCTGTCCCGAACCTCTGCCAGATCAGTCTGACAATGTCGGGATGTAACCGCCACTCGTCTCGGCGGGGACCGCCTCGAGACATGAGGTCCGCCCCAAAGTTCTGGGCGCCCGCGATATGCAGGGCTCTCAGACTGAGGAGATACTGATGAGCCCAAAGCCAGAGCTCGACCGCCTTTCGGTGGAGAGCAGGGGAGCGGACTCCCCCCTGTCTGTTGATGTACGCCGCCGCCGACACGCTGTCTGTCCTGATCAGAACGTGGCGGCCGCGCACCAGGTGAAAGAAATGCAACAGCACTTTCCTCACAGCGTCGGGCTCCAACACATTTATGTGTGCTATAGGGGGCGTGCACCACTCGTCTCCGACCGAGTGAGAGTGGCACGTTCCTCCCCAACCCGTCAACGAGGCGTCCGTGAAGACCACTACGTAGGACGCCACCCTGCCCAGGGGAACACCCCTGAGAAGGAAGGAGGGTCTTTTCCAATATTCCAGGTCTGGCGACACCGAACGGGGAACGAGGAGCACCCTGAGCTTGTGTCGCCTGGGGTCCAACCGTTGGCGAGCAAACCACCGCTGGAGTCTGCGCATAAAAAGCAGACCCAGGGGGACAACGGGGTGGGCAGCTGCCATCAGCCCTAACAGGCGCATGGTGGACAGCGCGGTCACGTTTCTGCGAACGCGAAAACGGGAGAGCGCCGACAGGATGGCGTCGCGCCGAGGAGGCAAAAGCATCGCAGTCATGGTGGCTGAGTCTAGGCAAAGCCCCAAGTAGACTGTCTCCCGGCTGGGGAGCGGGGAGCTCTTCTCCCAGTTGATGGCAAAACCCAGGAAGGAGAGATGGTTTATCACCAACATGGTGTCCCTTCTCGCGGTCTCTTCTGAGTTGCTCAGAATAAGCAGGTCGTCTAGGTAGAAGAGAATCCTCTTTCCCTGACGCCTGAGCGGTTCCAACGCCGTCTCCACACACTTCGAGAAGGTGCGCGGAGCCAGGGAATAGCCAAACGGCAGACACTGGTACTCGTACGCCATCCCCATAAAGGCAAAGCGGAGAAACTTCCTGTGCGCCTGCCGAACAGGGACGTGGAAGTAAGCATCCTTGAGATCCAGGGATGTGAACCAATCGCCCTCTCTCACACACCGGAACGCTCCGACAGTGAGCATTCTGAACTTCCTCGAGGCAACGAATCTGTTGAACACGCGAAGATCCACAATAGGTCTCTTTTCCCCTGACTTCTTGGAAACCAGGAAGTAGCGGGAATAAAACCCTAGGTGAGACTCGTGGGGGGGAACGACAGTGATGGCCCCCTTTACCAAGAGACGTGCCACCTCTGCTGCCAGAGCCGTGCTCGCAGGCGGGTCCCGTAGCGTGGTCTCCACCAACCCCATAGGGTGGGGGACGACGCTTGGACTGTATGGGATGGCCCCATCTCAACGTGGTGTCCATCCACGATGGCAGAATGCACCGCTCTTGCCAACACGCATAGCGGTCGGAGAGAGGGCGAGCCGACAGCTGAGGAAGACCGTCCAGGAATAACCCGTATTCCTCTGCCCCTACCGCCTCCACACTGCGTGTGAACCAAGGGGGGCTTCCCATGAAAGGGAGGAGGCTCAGCGAGCGTAGGAGACGTACCAGAACCAGCCGCTGTAAAAACAACGAGCTGTCTAGACGTCGCGCTCATGCCCGCTGAACAGGGAGCGAGCCGTCCGGCCGCCGCACCTGTGCGCATGCGCTGTCCGCAGGCTGTAGCCACAGCTTCCAGCAAACTGTTGAAGGGAGGTAGAGGGGATAATGTGGGGAACCAGGAGACCGGTACAAGCGGCCGTATCCACGGGCTCATGCAACGAGTCTCTGGTCCGTCCACGAGGCTCCAAGGGACGCCGCCTCTTAGAAGCAGGTGAACCAGAGGCCATGTGAACACGCCGTCCGACCTCCACCCTACAGCCACCGGGCTGAGAGGGGGAAAGAGGCAACATGGAGGAACGCACCACAAGCGTAGGACGCAGGTGGCCTGAGGAATATCGCTCTTTAGGTACCATGTACTGCCGTTCGGCCGAACGGTCTTTACTTTTTTCTTTAATAGGGAAAGAAAAAGTAGGAGCAAGCTTCCAGAACTTCCCGGTCCGTGGCGCTGCTCTCCCCGTCTGCGGCGGCTGCTGCTGCTGCTGCAACGGGGCTGGAGTCGGAGGCGGCCCCCTGGAACGCTGAGACCGGCCTGGACCCCGCTTCCTCACAGCCTGCTGGCGGGAGGTGCCCGTGAGAATCGCCCCGAACCGGGAACGATTCTCACGGACTGACTGCTGGTGCGCGAGAACCGGGAACCAAATAGGCCATCCGCCGCTAGTGGACCCTGGACGAGGCTGGCTCGCTCTTGTTCCGCAGTGTGGGAGAGCCATATGACCCTTTGAATCATGGTAGCCCACGCCATATGCCGGCCGGCCGAAACGGCTATCGGCTGGCATAGCTGGAGGATGGTGTTGGAAAAGCGGGAAACCGCCAGCCATCTCGCGGCTTCCTCCGGGCCGTAGGCCTCCCTGTCAGCCGACAAGGAGACCATGGCAGAGGAGAGCAGGGCGATGTTGTTGACCGCTGCCGCGGATTGAGAGGCACAAACGAACACCCTGTCCGTTAGGCTGACAATCTGCTTCTGGAGGCGGTCGGGGGGCAGCGGCTTTTCGGACAGAGAAGCGCTTCCAGGGGAGGCTCCAGGCGAGGGATCCCCCTCGCCTGAGTATCGGCCCACCCCTCCATGTTGGTGAATCCATGTAGGATCTTACCGGAGCCTTCAGGGTCGAAGGGTCCCCACCTGCAGCAGTAAACAAGTGCTGCACAGGCGGGAACAAGGGGCACTGGGTAACCCGCCGGGAAGAAGATGGGGTGCGAAAGCACTCGCCCTGCATATCGTCAGATACGAGGGCGAGAGGCGGGGCCGGCATGGGAATCCCTTTGATGGCCGCCGCCTCACCCATGATCTCCCGGAAGAGATCGGTCATCCGGCGCGGGCCCTCGTGTTGTACGACGGTGGCGGTTGTAACCCGAGAGCGGGAAAAACCGGACGCCGAGTCGCCGAAGACGTCGTCCAGGGAGGCGTCGATGATGCCATCGTCGTCGTCAGGGCCGGCCCTGAACAGGTCGATGGCGTCGGCCAGTTCCACCGCAGGGGAAAAGAAGAGATGCCTGGAGAGGATCCCCTCTTCAGGCAGCTCCCGGCAGGCGACAAAGGAGACGGGGGCCGCCATAGCAGCCGCGGCGTGGTCGGCGCCAAGTCACCGAAAGCACGCCAAGTGCCCGTCACCCGGTGCCAGGGAGGCGGGACAGGAGGCGCATAGGAGTCCTGAAAAGGACCTAGCTCCAGGAGCGCTCTCAGGTGGCCCTGAAAAGGGCCGTTTGTCCACGGCCTCGCCCGAGCCGCTTGGGAGATCCGTGTTGATGTTCTCATCTTCTTAATAGTAGTTCTCAATTTCTCGCTGATAAGCACAAGTGCTGAAAGAAAAGGGAGGATGAGCGACGGTATACACCGCGTTATATAGACACGATACAGTGGGGAAATGTGGGCGGTGCCCACGCTGATAGGTGCATAGTTTGAATTTTCAGCGCGCGAATGCTCGCACGGGACAAGCCCATAAGGCGAAGCCTAGACGGCGTAGCCTATATGAAATAGAACCGGCGACGAGTTTTTGTCGTGATGACAGCCAATCAGCGTTCAACAGCGTGACAACTGAGTGACATGTGTAACGTAACAGCCAATTAGCGTTCAACCGTCAAACTCAGTGCAGTGCAGTCCGGGGTGAACTGCACCATGGAGGAGAAAGTGATTGTTGCAGTTTGCGACTCCCGGAGCTCTATATATAATAGTATATAATATAATGTAATTGTATACATAATATCACGGCCAACAGCTCTGTGCGCTTCCGGATGGCCGTAGCGTGGGGAGCTCTCATAGGGAATGGGCTTCTCGGGGTTTGTTTACCGGCGTTGCTATGGTTTCCGGTCTTGTGTGTTCCAACGGTTTAATAGGTAGGCCCATCTAATAAATCTCTGTCTAATCAACACACTTTGTTTATGTCAGTTGAATTTTGTTAAAAGTTGAATGCAAATGATCACTGTTAGCATTCCAAAAGGCACAAGCTCTTACTTGACTCTTTTCAGTCTGTGTTTTTAGTTTTATGGCACATAATGATGGCATTTGGGCTTAAAAAGCCAAACGTATATTATTTTGTCTTGACCAATTGATTTGAAAATATACAATTTCCTAATACTTGACGCACTTCTGATCAGATATTCAAGAGATTTAATACAAACAAACACATTTGTACTTATTTTTTCACCCAATGAGAATCGATAAGAGAACCGATAAGGAATCGGATATATACGCAGAATCGGAATCGGAATTGTGAAATTCTTATAAATTCCCATCCCTATAAAACACCCCACCAGAACCCACCAGACCCCAGCCAACCCCACCCCAACAGAACCCACCCGACCCCGGCAGACAGGCCTTACCCTTGTAGGTGTGCACCTTCTGGATCCAGGAGAGTGGATTGACCTTCATCAAGGAGTAGGGGATGCTGATCACGTGCATTCGGTTCATAACACTCTGCCAATCCACAACAAACAAACAAAGGTAAACCAACACACATAAACAAACAAACGTAAACCAACGCACGTAAACAAAACAAACAAACGTAAACCAACACACATAAACCAACGCACGTAAACAAACAAACAAACGTAAACCATCGCACGTAAACAAACACATAAACAAACACATAAACAGACTGGAGGATGTGTTCCCCGATCGCAACACGCCTCACATATTCACTCCCACATGATCACAGCCTCTGGAATACGCTCCCCTCTGGATTAATGAGCCAACTGTCAGCATTCACACTCATGAGCTCCCTCATCTACAGACAGCCTGGGATTTTACACCTTTTATTGTTGATATTTTATGTATTTATACATATATAGCCTATATATTTTCTTTCTGTATTTTTTGCTACTGGGATATGGGCAGCTTATTTATTTCTCGATTCCATTTCATGAGTATGGGGTTGACACTAAGGTTTCAAAAGCACTTGCCCATCGGGCAAGTACAGGTCAGGTTCAACTTGCCCGAATGTAATGTTCACTTGCCCAAATTATAATCAGAATCGTGAACGGGCCTCTTTTTGCCAGGCACCCGGCCTGGTTTTGGGGGGGCTCAGAAAATCATCCTAGCTCAGACTGAAGCTGAATGTTAGCTTCCACACATGTTTAAAAAATAACAAACTTCTTTGTTTACTTATTTATCGAGCGGTCACATCGTGCCATGAAGTGATTTCATGTGTACATTTTATGCAAATGTACATAACTAAATGTCAGAGGTAGTAGCAAAGATATGTCTTTTTTAACTTTCAAGTTTCTTGTAGCTCTAACTGAATAATCACAATCGCGTTTCTAGTAGTGTTGTCAGTCACGATACTGGATTTTCTAACTTTGACACTATACCTGGAAAAATATCGATATTCTATACCATTTTCGATATCAGGGGAAAAGTTTTTTTCAGGAAAGAACATACCCAAAGTAAATAGAGTATATCTCCACAACTGCAAAGGCGATAATGTCATCTTTGTGCCAAAAGAAAGATTGTTGTACAAGTGAAATATTCAATGAGGATAATACTTGGTCAAAGTGAATAAAGCCATGGAACACAGCATAAGTGGAAGATAACATTTCCACCTGAAATAATTATCAGTTGGTCGTAAAAAATAAATATATGGCCACTAGATTGCGCTGAAGAATATGTTTTCTGATTGAAGGCAATTAACCTATTTCCTAAGAAACCTTCTCTTATTCATTGATTGAAAACACCATGTTTAGCTGCAAAATTTGGCCCAGGCACTGGATAATCTGTTTATGGTGGTTTTATTCGATCAGAATCAACTTTGTGGACAAAAATCACACAGGTAATACCTGTGTGACTTGCTCCTAAAATAAATGGGGACGTTTCTTCTTAAGTTGTTGTGTGCGAGTTTTAGTCACAGAATGATATGGTTTGGCCTGTTGGAATAAGTGGAGGCTCAGCTTTCATGTAATATATACGTAGTTTGTGAGGGTCCAATTTCGTGGAAAAGATTGCTATTGCTGCTGTGCATGTGCACAGTTATGAAACCCAAAACCGTGTTCTTGCATATGACTTTCCTTGATAATTTGCCTCAATCCAAAGTACTTCCAAATTGCACTCCTCCATCACTACTCCATTTTCCTTCTACCTAAACCGTTTGCGGAGGTGCTGCACTTGAGATGCTAGCTGTGTTGGCTAACCTTTAGCTAACACCTTCAAATCACTGCCAGAGACCGCACTGCGATTGAGTGACAGAGGGCGGGGATATATTCGCATTGAAGCGATGCGTGTCTGTGTTAACTCGCTTTCCGAGAGAAGAGAAGACAGCGCACTGATCAATTGCAAATACTTCTATTTTGTGTGATTTTGCGGAACAAAAGGTTGTTCTATTTCATGTAGGCTACGCCATCTAGGCTTTGCCTTATGGGCTTGTCCCGTCCCTGAAAATTCAAACTATGCACCTATCAGCGTGGGCACCGCCCACATTTCCCCACGGTATCGTGTCTATATAACGCAGTGTATACCTTCGCTCATCCTCCCTTTTCTTTCAGCACTTGTGCTTATCAATCAGGCTGGTGATCGGGCAGCATTAAGTGACGTCAATCAACGGCAAGTTGTGGAATCCCAATGTAATAGAATCCAATTTGCTGTACACCTACGTTTCTCTCTCTGCTTCCTTCCCTCCATGTAGTGGGTCAGTTCCGACGTGACGGGTCGCGTGGGTTTATGTTTTTGTCCGACTGCATCGCCGCACAACACTTAAGCTCAGTAACATCCTCTTTTTTTGGAAGTCGCTAATTTCAATTATGTTTTGTGTAGCGTTGCATGGAAGTCATCTGGCGGTTACTTACCGTCTACTGTGCCTGGAACGTTTCCTCGTAGCCAACTCTGTGCTATCTCAGTGGGAAATGTTCCCACCGGCATGGTACCGCCGGTGGGAACCTGTCTGCCTGAACTGAGCGCCACACCGTGTGTTTTATGTCCCGTCTTGTCGGCAGCACAAATAACACAAAATGCCCCAAAAAACTCCTTACCTTTCTGGAGGGGGAAAGATTCTGTTGTTGACCGCGGCGGCGGTCAACAACATCGCCCTGCTCTCCTCTGCCATGGTCTCCTTGTCGGCTGGCAGGGAGGCCTACGGCCCGGAGGAAGCCGCGAGATGGCTAGCGGTTTCCCGCTATTCCAGCGCCATCCTCCAGCTATGCCAGCCGATAGCCGTTTCGGCCGGCCGGCATATGCCGTGGGCCACTATGATCCAGAGGGCCATATGGCTCTCCCACACTGCGGTGCCGGAACGAGAGCGGGCCAGCCTCGTCCAGGGTCCATTAGCGCCGGATGGCCTATTTGGTTCCCGGTTCTCCGAGGTGCTCGCGCACCAGCAGTCTGTCCGTGAGAATCGTCCCCGGTTCGGGGCGATTCTCACAGGCTCCTCCCACCAGCAGGCCGGGAGGAAGCGGGGTCCAGGCCGGTCCCAGCGTTCTAAGGGGCCGCCTCCAACTCCAGCCCCGGTGCCGCAGCAGCAGAAGCAGCCGCAGCCGCCGCCGCCGCAGACGGGAAGAGCAGCGCCACGGACCGTGAAGTTCCGGAAGCTTGCTCCCACTTTTTCTCCCAAGTAAAGACTGTTCGGCCGAACGGCAGTACATGGTATCTAAGAGCGATATTCCTTAGGCCACCTGCGTCCTACGCTTGTGGTGCGTTCCTCCATGTTGCCTCTTTCCCCCCCTCAGCCCGGTGGCTGTAGGGTGGCGGTCGGACGGCGTGTTCACATGGCCTCTGGTTCACCTGCTTCTAAGAAGCGGCGTCCCTTGGAGCCTCGTGGACGGACCAGAGCCCGTGGATAAGGCCGCTTGTACCGGTCTCCTGGTTCCCCACATTATCCCCTCTACCTCCCTTCAACAGTTTGTGGAAGGTGAGGAGACGGGTCCGCGCGCTGTGGCTACAGCCTGCGGACAGCGCCTGCGCACAGGTGCAGCGGCCGAACGGCTCGCTCCCTGTTCAGCGGGCACGAGCGCGACGTCTAGACAGCTCGTTGTTTTTACAGCGGCTGGTTCTGGTACGTCTCCTACGCTCGCTGAGCCTCCTCCCTTTCATGGGAAGCCCCCCTTGGTTCACACGCAGTGTGGAGGCGGTAGGGGCAGAGGAATACGGGTTATTCCTGGGCGGTCTTCCTCAGCTGTCGGCTCGCCCTCTCTCCGACCGCTATGTGTGTTGGCAAGAGCGGTGCGTTCTGCCATCGTGGTTGGACACCACGTTGAGATGGGGCCATCCCATACAGTTCAAGCGTCGTCCCTCACCCTTTAT
This sequence comes from Gadus macrocephalus, assembly GCF_031168955.1. NCBI lineage: Eukaryota > Metazoa > Chordata > Actinopteri > Gadiformes > Gadidae > Gadus > Gadus macrocephalus. The sequence goes on from NC_082401.1 coordinate 1,297,877, forward strand.
GGGGTTGGTGGAGACCACACTACGGGACCCGGCTGCGAGCACGGCTCTGGCAGCAGAGGTGGCACGTCTCTTGGTAAAGGGGGCCATCACTGTCGTTCCCCCACACGAGTCTCACCTAGGGTTTTTATTCCCGCTATTTCCTGGTTTCCAAGAAGTCAGGGGAAAAGAGACCTATTCTGGATCTTCGCGTGTTCAACAGATTCGTTGCCACGAGGAAGTTCAGAATGCTCACTGTCGGAGCGTTGTTCCGGTGTGTGAGAGAGGGCGATTGGTTCACATCCCTGGATCTCAAGGATGCTTACTTCCACGTCCCTGTTCGGCAGGCGCACAGGAAGTTTCTCCGCTTTGCCTTTATGGGGATGGCGTACGAGTACCAGTGTCTGCCGTTCGGCTATTCCCTGGCTCCACGCACCTTCGCGAAGTGTGTGGAGACGGCGTTGGAACCGCTCAGGCGTCAGGGAAAGAGGATTCTCTTCTACCTAGACGACCTGCTTATTCTGAGCAACTCAGAAGAGACCGCGAGAAGGGACACCATGTTGGTGATAAACCATCTCTCCTTCCTGAGTTTTGCCATCAACTGGGAGAAGAGCTCCCCGCTCCCCAGACGGCAGTCTACTTGGGGCTTTGCCTAGACTCAGCCACCATGAGTGCGATGCTTTCGCCTCCTCGGCGAGACGCCATCCTGTCGGCGCTCTCCCGCTTTCGCGTTCGCAGAAACGTGACCGCGCTGTCCACCATGCGCCTGTTAGGGCTGATGGCTGCTGCCCACCCCGTGGTCCCCCTGGGTCTGCTTTTTATGAGCAGACTCCAGCGTTGGTTTGCTCGCCAACGGTTGGACCCCAGGCGACACAAGCTCAGGGTGCTGCTCGTTCCCCGTTCGGTGTCCCCAGACCTGGAATATTGTAAAAGACCCTCCGCCCTTCTCAGGGGTGTTCCCCTGGGCAGGGTGGCGTCCTACGTAGTGGTCTTCACGGACGCCTCGTTGACGGGTTGGGGAGGAACGTGCCTCTCTCACTCGGTCAGCCCTCGGGATCTTCCCCCGTTGGGGGTAGATGCGTTGGCACACACACCTTGGCCGCGGGCTCTCTTGTATGCGTTTCCCCCGCTCCAGCTGATCCTTCCTCTTCTGGAACGTGTCAGACAGGAGAGACTGTCCCTGATATTAGTGGCCCCGGAGAACCGTTCAGCTCTGTGGTTTCCAGAGCTGACCGCGCTCTTGTGGTCGGCGCCGTGGCCAGTACCGTTCAGGCCGGATGCGCTTTCACAGGCCCACGGGACGGTGCACCACCCGCCCGATGTCTCGGGACGGCTGTTGGTTTGGCTCCTGAGAGGTTGATCCTGCAGGGCAAAGGTTTGCCTGAGACGGTTATCAACACTATTCAGATTGCTCGTGCGCCTTCTACTTCTTCCCTCTATGCGGCGAAGTGGTGCGCCTTCTCTAATTGGTGTGAGAGGAACCACGTTGTCCCATCTCAATGCGAGGTGGGAAGCGTGCTTTCGTTTCTGCAAAACTTATTGGAAAAAGGTTTGGCCTTCTCCACTATCAAGGTCTATGCGGCAGCCGTTTCGGCTGGCCATGCAGGCTGTGATGGTGGACCGATCTTCAGCCATCCACTGGTCAAGAGATTCTTGCGTGGGGCTAGACGGGTTAGGCCTGTTTCACGCGTGCTTACACCACGCTGGGATCTCCCCACCGTGTTGCGCGGATTGTCCAGGGATCCTTTCGAGCCTCTTTCTCAGGCCCCTTTGGATGCCCTGTCATTTAAGACGGCGCTCTTGTTGGCCTTGGTTTCTGCCAAGCGGGCCGGTGAGCTAACCACTCTGTCTGTCAGCCCGAGTTGCTTGTTGCTGAACGAGGACAGCTCCTTCGCATTGCTCAGACCTAATCCTGCGTTCCTCCCGAAGAACATTAATAGTTATTTTTGGTCGAGGGATATTGTGCTTAAGGCTTTTCACCCCCCGCCTCATTCTAGTGAGGCGGAGGCGGAGTTGCATCTCCTGTGCCCGGTTCGGGCGTTGGCTATGTACGTGAATCGCTCGGCCGCGTTCCGCTCCACACAACAGTTGTTTGTGTGGAGCTAGCGACGCTAGCAGGGGCCGCGCTCTCTCTAAGCAGCGGTTTTCTCGCTGGGTATGTGAGGGTGTTTGCTTAGCCTACTCTCGGCAGGGCTTGGCGCCACCGTTGGGCGTTAAAGCTCACTCCACACGGAGCCTGGCCGCTTCAACGGCTCTACTCAAGGGCGTTTCGGTGGAAGACATCTGCGCGGCTGCGTCTTGCTGGTCTTCCCCCGGCCCCTTTGTCCGTTTTTACATGTTAGACATGTCCAGGGGCTCACTCGGCAACTCTGTGCTGGAGTCCGGGACCCTTTTTACGGCTTAAGAATATAGACATGTTCTTTAAAGCGGCGTGGTTGGATTTCCTCTCGCCGGCTGGCGAGTTGGACTTGATTACCAGTCTTACTCTCCCACCTTTTTTCAAATGAAAAACAGGCTAGGGGGGTTTTCTATTGGCTCGCCAATTGTCAGGTGGTTTTGTTTGCCAGTGTGGTACTCCCACCGTTTTCTTCAAATAAGAAACGGCCGAGAGAGTCCCATTATTGGAGAGCCGGATTCCGTAGCTCCGCCCCCGGTGGTAGCGGACCTAATGGAAACCGTGTTGCTCTGGTTTTTCTTTTCCTTTTCATGGGTTCCATGAAGCACGGATTAGAGCCGGAGTCTTTACAGACTCACTTTTTTCTCCCTTGATCATTGCCTTGCTTGATCTAGGAGGAATTCGTTTTTTATTACGCTGTTGTGTTTTACAATTCCTTGGCTTTTTTGAGTCTCAATGTGCTCTGGTGACTTAGGTCGTTTTGACTGGGGTCCAGCAGGAGTACATTGATCAGGCTCCGCTCGCAGCTTCACCTTAGCCGATAAGGCGAAGCCTAGACGGCGTAGCCTACATGAAATAGAACGATAGTTATGTTATTATAACTCTAGTTCTATGATTGTAGGCGTAGCCATCTAGTTTCCCACCTGCTGTACCCTCCAAATGCTGAAAGAAAAGCGTGGAGGATGAGCGACGGTGTACACCGCGTTATATGGACACGATACCGTGGGAAATGTGGGCGGTGCCCACGCTGATAGGTGCATTGTTTGAATTTTCACGGGACAAGCCCATAAGGCGAAGCCTAGACGGCTACGCCTACAATCATAGAACTTGAGTTATAATAACATAACTATCGTTCTGCAGTTTCTAAAAACATTTAAATAAATAGCCTTTATATTAACATCCACCCAAAATCCACTTGCCCGTCCGGGCAACCAGAAAAAACCTCAACTTGCCCAAACATTTTTTTTACTTGCCCCGGGCAAGCGGGCAACCGTTAGTGTCATTGTATTTCAAGTCACATATTTTTCTCTTAACTGTTTTTTATCTTGTGAAGCACTTTCTATGATAAGTGCTATATTAATATGGCTTATTATTAGGGGTCCAAGCCAACAGGTTGGATCCCTATTGTTTTTGTAGCGATTATTATTTTTATTCTAACCCCCGTAAACGTGCGACCACAGCCCATACCGTAAATGCTGCACACACGCCAATTGCATGACCAATCAGATCCAGATCTGTTCGGACTAAGCAGACGACAAAATCCAGACCTGCCGGTCCCTAGGTGGCGCTATACCAAGGAATACGCGTTTGGGGCTATAACTCCCACACCGAACCTCCCACAGTCCAAAACGTTATACACACAGATTCACTGGAGTCTGATGCATCTTTTGGCATAGGCCACGCCCATTTGCGTCTATAATTTTGTTTTTCGCAAAATCTTGAAAACCGCTAAACTGCTTTTTCCCTACTCCTCCCACATTTCTTGACCAATCAACACCAAACTTTGCACACGACATCTTCAGACGCACACGCAAAGAAATTATTGAACTTTTTTTTTATCCGACCTTCGAAAACGAAACGGTAGCGTTTTGAATATTTGTTTATTAGCTATGTTACACTTGGAAAATCAAAAATCCCCAAAAACCCAAAATTACACATCGGATCGAGTCCAAATTTAACATGCATGTTGGTGCTACCCTTAATGTCGTTCGATAAAAATTTCGGACAATTTCGCAATTAGGGGTCGCAATAAACGAGGAAATTGTATATCTTCTACAAAATTTTGCCATTAGGGGCCGCCATAAACGAGGAAATTGTTTATCTCCTAATTGGCCAAAGGAATGTTCTGAAAATGCGTTTGGGGATATAACTCCCACACCGAACCTCCCACAATCAAAACCTTTATATCCACAGGTTCACGGTAGCGTTTTGGACACATGCTTCGCGTTGTGTCGGCGAAATGCACATTTCTTGGACCCCTGCATAACTGCTTGCAGTTCTAGTCATTATTATTATTATTATTAACTAGCTTGTGACTGACGCTGCTCCGCCTCACGACTGTTCACAGCATCAGATCAAACCAGGAAGTCCAGTAAGGCACATAATAGCTGTAGTCATTTACAACAGTTACTTCTGTAAGTAGATGTGTATGTATATATTTGATGTACATATATAATTATACGTGCATATTTTCTTTGCGTTTATACTTCCACAGATCAACGCGTTAACATTAGTTTCTCCCCAGTTGCCAAGAATTACAGTTTCATCACTCATAAGTCTCCCAGGTAAACTACAGTCCCTGAAGGGAGAGCTTCCATCTCCCGTCTAACAGTAGTATCAGCTCCAGCTCCCTGCCGCTGAGAGGCCCAGACGGCTGTCAGGACAGGGGGCAGAGGACCACTCACCGTGAGGACCCCGTGCCACAGCCCCGCCTCCCTCTTGAAGTCCAGCACGTTGGTGATGGTCTCCGCTGAAACACAATGGGGAAACCGCCCGTTAGAAACAACATTAAACAACTTCACCAGAACTGGAATGCTTCATGCGGTAGCTTATACGGCCTTATGTACGCATTACTGTGAAGGTATGTTGTACACTCATCCTTTTAGCCTCCGTTTCCCCTGCTATGCTGATTTCACTCCTCTTTACTGCCTTACAGACATGGATGCAACAGAATATTATAAAACTCAACTGCAATCAATCTGAAATCTGTATCATCGGCCCAACGCCCTCAGTCGCTCCACCCAGACCCCCTCACTCAACATCGATGGCTCCATGGTCACCCCCCATTCCCGCACCCGCTGAAACATCACTATGATCCCTATATGCATACAGGAATATATCTATCTATATATATATATATATATATATATATATATATATATATATATCTATAGGAATGTATCTATAGGAATATATATATCTCTATATTGGAATATATATACATATTGTTGTATCTAGATATTAGGGATGCACCGAAATGAAAATTCTTGGCCGAAACCGAATATACTGAAACAGTTGGCCAAAAGCCAAAACCGAATACCGAATGTGGCTTTTGCTGTTTTTCATTCATTTTGTTTTCATTTTTCACCATTGCATAAATCAAACAATTAAATGTGTAAGGGATAATGCCCGACGAGGTGTCCATTATCAGGAATTAATGGACGACTGTCCGCGAAGTCCATTCCGTTTATACCACGGTCACTTGCCAAAGAAAATTAATTAAGACCATTCATTAATATTTTCATGCGTTTTACAATCCAAATATAACGTTTTTCACAAGCCATAACTTTGTTTCCCTGGTAACACCTGAGGGTTTGACTAATACCTGGAACAACCATTACCCTCCTGTAAGGTTCTTATGCAACGGAAACGTTGTTCACTCTTCAGTAATTAGGATGGACCTTAGCTACAACTTGGCAACGGGAGGTATTCTAGTGTGCTCAGCTATGAGCCCGAGAGCTAACGTTATGCATTGTACATATTTATAATTCGAAATTCGTTCACCGCGCCATAAGTTTCAATGGGAATCGCGACGGTCTATACTTTCAACGTAAAGTGTACATATTTATAATTTGAAATTCGTCCCAGCCTTTATACCACAGATACTCTAGGGTCTATAGCATATAACCGCGTTGTCTGATTACAGTTTAATGCATTTTTCACAATTTACCAGATCTCGTTTTGAAGGCTGAACAGACAATTTGACTGGAACTACTTAGCAAGTGTCCGTTGGCCTGCAAGTAAGGTGAAGTAGTTCACCCTGCAGCCAATCAGAATCGAGTATTCCCCCAGACCGTGGTATAAATACATATATCTATAGGAATAAATCTATGTATCAATCTATATATATATGAATATATATATATATTTCGATATCTATATCGATACAGATATATATCGATATAGATAAGTTGCAACATGAATACACTGACTGTATGTGTATGTGATCTGAGTTACAGAGAGGAGCTGACCTTCAGCGTAGCCGCAGGCCTGGGTCAGGCTTTCGCAGTGGGCCAGCATGGCCGCGTGGGTCACGGTGATGCCCATGGTGCTGCCCTCCTTGCTGGTCTTGTACTGGAGAGAGACGACCAGAGCAGGCAGAAGACATGAGCCCTCAGAGAGAGGTCATGATCAACACATGAGCTTCATCCACGCTCCAGGAGGGGGCGAGTTTGTGGAGTCTTAAAGAACTTCATTTAGGGAGATAAACCGACAACAAAACTAGACTGGACAGCTCCAGAAAATGACTATATTAATGGTAACGTTTTTGTTCAGATCTGAAGTAATCCCCTTTCACATATCACAGATATTGTAACACGGCTGCTTAGCTGGACTCTTTCTGTCCCCAGTTATATTTTTCTGACACTCCTTCCTACACCCTCCAGAGCGCACCCACCTCGATGTAGGCAATGTAGTTGCTGGCCTCCTGGATGGGGGGGTACCAGTCCTTGGGGGGCTTCACAACGTGCTTGCTGTCTGTCACAAACCACAGCAACCGGGGCCAACCTGTAACCATGACAACACCGCACCCCTCAGTACCTCCACAGCACCCCTGCCCCAAGACACACACTGCATCCAACCACCAGGCCATGTCCCTGTTAGGGCCTTTGGCCACCCACTCTGCCCGGAGCCCCGCCCTGAGGTGCGGAGAAAGGAGGGGTCGGAGAATTACTCCGCGACAGGACAGACTCCCACCAGGAAATAGAGGGGACAGACTCATCGTAAACAGTGTACTTGCGGTGCACTACGAATGAATTACATATTCCTTTTCCTTTGTGAACCTAATAAGGAACAGGAAGAAGTGCATTCTGGGATACTTAGGTCAAAAGAGCATAACCACCCAGTGGTGAGTTGGAACCACTACACTGCAGGGAGCAACTCAGTGTGGGGCGGCAGGGAGGACGGAGGGCACGGAAACAGTGCTATACATAAAACACCTATTTCCCATAGTTCTTTCTAAAGTGCACTGTATTCAATCACATTGTATTTGTACAGTCCTAAATCCCAGTAAGTCTCAAAGGGCTTCACAGGCAATGTTTAATGACTCCCCCTAACCCTAGCCCCCCAAAGGATAGAACCAACATCCCTTCATGGAGAGACATAATGGTAGCAAAACAAGCAAGTCTGTGTGTGGTGCAGAGGGCCTCCAGTCAGTCGTGTGCTGGAGGGGCCTCCAGTCAGTCTGTGGGGCAGAGGGCCTCCAGTCAGTCTGTGGGGCAGAGGGCCTCCAGTCAGTCTGTGGGGCAGAGGGCCTCCAGTCAGTCTGTGGAGCAGAGGGCCTCCAGTCAGTCTGTGGGGCAGAGGGCCTCCAGTCAGTCTGTGGGGCAGAGGGCCTCCAGTCAGTCTGTGGGGCAGAGGGCCTCCAGTCAGTCTGTGGGGCAGAGGGCCTCCAGTCAGTCTGTGGGGCAGAGGGCCTCCAGTCAGTCGTGTGCTAGAGGGGCCTCCAGTCAGTCTGTGGGGCAGAGGGCCTCCAGTCAGTCTGTGGGGCAGAGGGCCTCCAGTCAGTCGTGTGCTAGAGGGGCCTCCAGTCAGTCTGTGGGGCAGAGGGCCTCCAGTCAGTCTGTGGGGCAGAGGGCCTCCAGTCAGTCTGTGGGGCAGAGGGCCTCCAGTCAGTCTGTGGGGCAGAGGGCCTCCAGTCAGTCTGTGGGGCAGAGGGCCTCCAGTCAGTCGTGTGCTGGAGGGGCCTCCAGTCAGTCGTGTGCTGGAGGGGCTGGGTACCTTTGAAGGCAGCCACCTCCCCGGTCTGGGATTTGGGCAGGCCCTTCTGGCAGGCGTCCGTGGTCAGCGCCAGCGTCACACCACAGCTTCCCAGCAGGAAGCCCACCTGCTGGCTGCCCGCGTCCTGGAGGGGAGGACGAGACGGAGAGCATTAGGCCGGTTGTGGGCAGAGCTGCACCCTGGGACCAACGTCCCCCATGGTCATGAGGACACACAATACAGGGAGGAGGTGGGAGAGACCCAAGGTTTGGAGATAGTGAGAGACGTGACGAGGTAGGTCTAGAGCAGGGGTTGGCAACCCGCGGCCCGCATGCAGCCCTTTGGCAAAAAAAAAATTAATAACAATAACAAAAAAATGCATTTCCTGCAGAAAATGCGGTGAGTGCTGTAGTGCAAAGTGAGGTTGAAAATATGCTTTAATAAAGACACATAGTTTAAGAAGTAAAGAAATGTTAAATGGCTTAAATCAAGTGATGGGATTTGAACAAAATGTCAATAGTCTAAATGGAGTAAACAATGTAAACATGCACACCATTTAAGAAAAAGTAAATGGTTGGATACAAATAAAGTGACAGCTGAATGAAAAAAATGTAAAATAAATTGAACTCAAGAATCTGAAAGGTCAAATGTATTGCCCTGCACTGCTGAAAAATTGAAAGGTCAAATGTATTGCAGTGCACAGTGCACCTGGAAGCTGAAAGCTGAAGCTGAAATTTACTGACGCTGAATTACATTACCTGAAGAAGCAAAGTGCTGAAATACATTGCTACAAAAGCTGGAAGCTAAATTGTAATGCTGTCAAAGTTGGAAGATAGTAGTAGTAGTGGTACTAGCTGTAGTATTAGTAGTAGTCGCTGAACTAGTAGTAGTAGCTGAAGTAAAAGTGGCAATAACTGCACAAACGATATGCCTCATGAAAGGTATGGTATTGATTGATGTTTATAGAAACAATTATAATAATCAAACCAGTTTTTTTGCTAAACCAGCCGAAATTGCATGTACTCGCCTAATGCTCATATAAAGTTGCACTCGCCTAATGCTCAAGTAATGCAATTGGGCGGGAAAAACCGCCCATTCTGGCAATGCTACCTGAACGGCGTAAAAAGTCGTCCAATTGAGCAAGAAAAACTGCCCAATCTGGCAACACTGCCTGCACTCGTGCTCTAAACTCCGTATAAATCAATATGACCAACTGAAAACAAGCCGACATGGAACTTAAAACTGTGATTTGGAAGAAGTATAAAGGTAATCGAAGTTTTGTTTTCAGAGTATTGAAGACAAGTGTGTTGATTTGTTAAACCTTTGAACCAGGCACGGCTCCAATTGTGGGGGGTACTTAAAGGTCCCATGACATGCTATTTTATGTATTCTTTAATATAGGTATTAGTGGGCAACTAACACAGTATTCAAAGACGTTCCCGAAATTCAGCCGTGGTGCAGAGCTACAGCCACTCCGAGCCAGTCGCACATTGAGCTTCCCCCAAATGCGCTGTTTTGGTGTCTGTAGCTATAATGCAAATGAGGAGGAGCCAGGCGGGTCAAGGAGGAGGGTGGGGGTGTGGCCCTGAGCAGCTTGCAGACACGGTACCATGCGCTCTGTTTACAGTGGATGTATCGCAATGGCGAGGCGCACACAGCCATTAGGAGTGTTCTGTAAATATTCTAGAACACACGGGAGCCCTGGAGCTCTATATCTAAATATTATCATATAGCCTACATAGATATCTATATCATATAATATATATTATCACGGCCAAAAGCTGTGTGAGCCGATATTATGAATCTCAAACGACTGCGTTGGGTTCTCCGACGTTCCTGGTTCTTCCACGTCCACATCAATGTGAAGTAGACTGAACCGCGACAAGGAGGAGAAAGGGATTGTTGCCGGGCAGCGCCTAGGCACCTCCGCCTCCGGCGGTGGTCCCTCGGCAGCGGGAAGCGGGGCTCAAGCGGGAGACATTCGCCGCCAACAATCCCTTTCTCCTCCATGTCGTGGTTCATGTTCTTGAGGGAGTCAAAGCCAAAGTTCCTTCCTCCCAATTCATTCTCAACAAAGGCTGAGATAACCCCCACTACGAGTCTCGTTGTAGAAATACCAGAGACGAGAGTCCGACGTGTTATGCGCCATAACACCAAAAGCACGGTTATCCAAATAACAAGGAAGTGTACAACACTTGTGTTACAGTCCTGGAGCTCTATATCTCAGTAATATCATATAATACATAGATATCTATATCATATATAATACATATTATCACGGCCAAAAGCTGTTTGCGCCTCCAGACGATATTATGAATCACAAACGACTTTGTCGGTTTCTGCGACGTCTCTGGTTCTTCCACTTACACATCAATCTGAAGTAGACTGCCGGGCGGTGGTGCTTCGCGGCGATGGTGCCTCGCGGCAACCGGCGGCATGTCGCAGTTCATGTACTTCCGCGAGTCAAAGCCAAAGTTCCTTTCCCCCCAATTCCTTCTCAACCATGGCTCAGATAACCCCCACTACAGTCTCGTTGTGGAAATACAAGAGACGTCAAGAACCGACAAGAAACACTTGCGTTACAGTGTGTGTATTCACACACACACACATGTGGCGCTCGCACGGTCGTGTCTCATTGGCGGGCCAACGTCTCTGGGCGGGCCAGGCAGAGACGTTGGGAGGAGCTTAGATGCTTTGTGACGACATACCTAAAGACATTCCAAATCAGTGGCTTGAGCCTCTGTTTTTTACCTTACCAGGGTTATTGGGCTGGGTGCGATTTATATAGAAATCGGGACAGCGAGAATGCCTAGTGGACTCGATGTGTTTCACCACAGCATTGCGTTTCAGATTAGGGTTCCCCGTTATAAACAGAGAGGAGCTTGCCATTGCCGATGGGGCTTCCTAACAAAATGTACAGAACATTTTCATGTTCTTAGCATCATAAACTAGCCACCCGAAATCCTTCAACCAGTCGGGGGTTGAATTTGGAGACTTTATCGACTACAGTAACAGCATTAACTTTCTCCACGCAGTCTATTCATAATATTGTAATGACCACGGAAGAGGCAGTGAATGAAGTATTGATTAGACAGCGATTTAGATACCTAATAAACCGTGGAACACACAAGACTGGTAACCATAGCAACGTAGGTAAACAAACCCCGCTAAACCCTCCCGTAGCGCCTCCCGTGCTACGGCCAGCCGGAGGCGCACAGAGCTTTTGGCCATGAAATTATGTATACAATACAATTATATTATATCAGGGTTTCCCCAGGTTTGATCAACCCAAATTTAAGACTTTTTTTAGACTTTTTTAAGACCACTTCAATTAAAATTAAGACCTACATCGCACCCATTAAGCAGTCGTAAAACGCGGTCGTGCATATGTTATTCATGTTTTTTTGGAACATATGAAACATTCATGTCAATACATTAATGAATGTGCCAAAGGATAAGTGTGCACTCACCAATCAAAGAGCCAAACTGAGGGCCTAACTCAAAGTCTAGAGGCCTGATGTCTCTTAAGACCATATACCCAGAAATGATAATAAAAGATTAAAAAAACAATACACAAAGTGATGGTGTGAAAGTGTAGCTGTATTTTTGGTTTAAATATCAAACTTTCAGTCCAATGCTTAAAATATATCTGTGGCATTCAGTAGGCCAATGCTGTGGTAAAGTGTGTAAAGTATGACCAAGTGTTTCTTTCTGTTCAATAGATAGAACTTTATCAATCCCCTCCCTGTAGGAGAAATTTGTTAATGTTTGTCCCTATAAAACAATAATGGCAACAAAAAAAAAAATACAAAACATGACGGTAACTCTAAAGTCAAACCGTCCAATCTGAAGGCTCTACTTAACCACTCCCCCTACTCACTTCCAGCAATGCAAAGCGAACAGAACTGAGGTGGGGAGGGCGTAGCTTAAGTAGTTTGTGACCGACCCAGAGGAACGCAACGCAAATTCAATGTGAACATGTATGAGGCTTTAATAAAATCCCGGACGATTTTGAAATTCCGCCCGGACACATTTATTTTTTAAGTGTCTCAAAAAGAGGGCATGTCTGGGCAAAAGAGGACGTCTGGTCACCCTTCGTAAGGGGAACCCATTTGATTCCTACCTGTTCCACTGTTAAATAGTGGCACAAGTTGGTGGGCGCTATCCTGGTAATTTCTCTGCGTGAGAAATACGAAGTGTGGCGTGTGAGCGTGTGCATGGGTCGAATTGCGTGTCTCACGCCGAATGCGTGAGACTTGAGAGCCCTGCTTCCCCATGATGTGGCGTCTCCTCTCGACTGATTATGTTTGTTGAGATTGCCGGCGCGAAAACCCAAAGTATTGTTCGCGCATACTCCAATAAATGAGACGTTCTCTGACGTTACGCAAAACCCCGATACGCAAAACGCCCCCTATTTTCCCCTTGTGTTACAGTCCGGTTGACTACGAAAACATATCCTAGTAGGAAATTTAAGACCATCTTTAAAAAATTAAGACTTGGGTACCGCAATTTAAGACTTTTTAAGGCCTTAATTTAGGAACATGAAATTTAAGACATTTTTTAGACTTTTAAGACCCCGCGGCTACCCTGTATATACTATTCTATATAGAGCTCGGGGAGTCGCAAACGGCAACAATCACTTTCTCCTCCATTCTGCGGTTCACCCCGGACTGCACTGCAGGGAACGGTTGGCCGGTTGAAAACTGATTGGCTGTTACGTTACGCACGTAACTCAGTGGCCACGCTGTTGAACGCTGATTGGCTGTCATCACACGAATGTCGCGGCAAAGTTTAAATATTTCAAATCGAGCAAAAGTGGCTTGCTGCAAATCCACCTGAAATCCACGTGAACGCGCTCGCCCGTGCCGGGCAAAAGTGTCGCGCTGCAAATGGAATCGTTGCTTTGTATGGAATCGTTTCGTCCCTTCGCGTTTGGTGTGAACGCACAGTATAGTGCGCTGTGGAGAAGTAACTCGCACGCGTGCTCCCGTTTTGTTTTTCTCGTTCGCACGCCGAAATATTCGCTCGCAAATGCGAGTGAAATGGGCGCACTGTAGAGCCCTGCATGGGACCTTTAAATCAAAAATGTTATAAAATCCCTGTTTAACCTAATACAAATGACTGACTAATATACTGTTATATTATCTGTGCATATAGAGATCTCCAGTCTCTCCAGTAAGAACTGCTCATATTGCTGCGTTATTGCCTCTGTTGTAGAGACAACACAGGAACACCTCTACCTAAGCCCCCCCCCCCCCCTGAACATTGCTGTTTTGTTGTTTTCTTAATGAGTAGTATCTTATTTTCCCAACCGCAGAGCGTCCAATCAAATTTACATCAATAAGAAACCGCCAGTGTGTGTAGTATGGAAAGCCAAGAAGGCCACTAGCCGGCCCTAGAATGGCGCGGTAAAGGTGCTAAACCGCACGGAAACCGTACGGAATCCGTGCGGTTTGGCAGGAATTCTGTACGGATTCCGTACGGGTCCGTACGGTTTTTGATTCACTCCGGATATTAGGTATGCAGAACGAGCCCCTCCCTCTATTTCCCTAACTTTGAAGGCTGTCTAACCAATCAGTGAAGAGAAATACCAAACTAAAGTAACGCATTGTCGAGAGCTGCAGTGCCTCCATGTTTCGCCGTAACATAAAGCTGTGTTGTCTTTACTAGTTTCACTACAATGTAATGACCACCACTAGCTAGTGGAAAATACATTTGTGTCTAGTACAGTGATATATTTGTATATGTTAGGCTATATATTGTTGCGTTTTTTCTTGAAGAAATAGTCCAATCCTTGGTCGCATTTAACTCACTTTATTTGTTAAAGTAGGCATATTTCGGTATGGTAACTATGAAGCATAAGGGAGGGAATTGTATCTAACGCGTGAGAGAGAAATACCGTGAGCTACTTCAAGCCCTGTGCTTAAAACACGTAACAATATTGAGATGGCAGTGTGCGAAATACCCGTCAATATTCGGGGATGTCCTCATCCCCAGATTGTTCTCGATATGCAGTAGCCAGCTAGGCCATAACATACCAATATTTCATGGATGCAAGCAAGCCAAGACAATCAATCTATATCTATAGCCTTCATGACAACACACACACACACACACATGCACACACTTTAAACACACTGGTGGTGCAACACTGACATAGGAGCCTGCATTGGCTAAAGTTGTTGGGATGCACGTCATTTTATAACAGGGAGAGGTTGTGCGTTACAATGCAAACACGACAATAATTGGCACCATTCTTGCGCACTCAGAAGAACATGAACTGAATTAAATGCCAGGTATATAGCATATCGGAGACGGGCACACAATCAGTGCACTTGCAAATGAGAGCCTGCAGTATGACCGATCTTGTGACGTTATTTAACCATCCATCTACAGCTAATACGATCAGACAGATACATCATTGATCACATATAAGCCCACAAAAATAAATCAGGAAAAAAAATATATCGCCCGTCATTAGTTTTCCGAGAGAGTCCTATGTCCGAGTCAACGTCAGGGTCAGTGAATACAGCATGTGATGTACGTACCACTGCATTGGGTCGGAGTGACTGACACATGACAAGTACCGACACAGACAAGTGATGCATCATGGCGACTGTCAAGAAAAGGAAGGTGGACGCAGAATGCCGCGTATTTCAGGAAAAATGGACAAATGACTTTTTCTTTGTTGAAGTGAAAGGCAAGCCAGTGTGCCTAGTTTGTGGCGAGGCGCTTGCGGTGATGAAAAAGGCCAATGTCGAGCGCCATTACAGCTCGAAACATGCTAAACTCGACGAGTTGAAAGGACAAATGCGTTTGGATAAAATTAACGCTCTTCGTCGGAGTTTGGGTGCTCAACAAGCAGCTTTCACACGGCCACAGACTGACAGAGAGAATTTTACGCGTGCAAGTTTTGTGGTGAGTGAACTGATAGCCACGAAGCTGAAACCTCACGCTGAAGGAGAGTTCGTGAAGGAGTGCCTCGTAGCCGCCGCGGAGCTGCTCGCGCCCGACAAAGTGAAATTATTTCAAAGCGTCAGTTTGTCCCGGAGAACCGTTTCAGAAAGGATTACTGATATGGCGCAAGATATTGAAAAAACACTCAAAAACACTGCAAGAGACTTTGAGTATTTTTCTCTGGCCTGTGACGAGACAACAGACATCACACACACAGCGCAGCTTGCCATTTTTCTGCATGGGATTACGTCTGAGTTTGAAACAAAGGAGGAGTTGCTGTCTTTGCAAGCCATGCATGGCACTACTAAAGGTGAGGATTTGTTCAATCAAGTTATTGTGGCCATGAACAATTTTGAACTGCCATTTGAGAAGTTGAGCGGCATCGCCACTGACGGAGCTCCCGCAATGGTTGGCACGCAAAAAGGATTGACTGCTTTAGTCAAAAAAGAAATGAGCCGACTGAGTCTGGATCCAAGTGATTTAGTTGTATGCCACTGTATCATACATCAAGAGAGTTTGTGTGCACATTCCCTGAAGCTTAACAATGTGATGAAAACAGTTGTGTCCACCATAAACTTCATTAAAAGCAGAGGGCTGAACAACCGCCAGTTCAAGGAGTTACTCAGCGAGCTTGAGTCAGAGTATGGTGATAATAATAATAATAATACATTTTATTTAAAGCGCCTTTCATGACACCCAAGGTCGCTTCACAAACAATCATCTCATTACAATTACAATAATCTCATCGAAATAAATAAAAATAAGAAAAATAAAAGTCAGTCAGTCAGTCCATAAGCTATCTTGAAGAAATTAGTTTTAAGTCTGCTTTTAAAGTCAGTAATTGAGTCACAGTGTCTGATGTAGTCTGGCAGTGAATTCCACAACTTGGGGGCGATGTAGCTGAAAGCCCTCTCTCCCAGGGTGCTGAGGTTCGCCATAGGGACATGCAGTAGGCCTGCTGTGGAGGATCTCAGTGAGCGGGCAGGAGTGTAGGATTCCAGGAGTTCAGAGAGGTAGGTGGGGGTATTGTTGTGTAGGGACTTGTAGGTCAGGAGCAGGACTTTAAATTGAATTCGGTAGGCTACTGGAAGCCAGTGCAGTTGGATAAGCAATGGTGTTACATGGCTGGTGGATTTAGAGCGTGTTACAATCCTTGCTGCAGAATTCTGCATGAGTTGGAGCCGGTGGAGTAGCTTATTTGGGATTCCAGACAAGATGGAATTACAGTAGTCGAGGCGGGATCTGGTTTATCATTGTGAAGTGCGATGGCTGAGTCGTGCAAATATGCTCGTACGGTTTTATACACTGCGGGAAGAAGTCAGACGCTTCATGGAGATGAAGGGTAAATCTGTCATGGAGCTCAGTGATGGCAAGTTCCTCCGTGATCTGGCCTTCATGGTGGACATCAGCAAGCACCTGTCAGAGCTAAACATCAAGCTGCAAGGTCCCAACCAGCTCATCAGCTCTCTGCTTTCAAATGTGAAATCATTTGAAGTGAAGTTAAGGCTTTGGCAAGGACAGCTGGAAAGGGGAAACACTGTGCACTTTCCCACCCTACAAGAACAAAAGCCTGATGTTACGACTGAATATGCTGGTGAGTGTGCAAAACTCATCCAGGCATTTGATGAGAGGTTTCATGATGTGAAAAATATACAAAAGGAACTCGACGTGTTTGCGACACCATTTAATGTGCAACCGTCTGATGTGCCAGACAACCTCCAAATGGAAATAATTGATCTGCAAAACAACAACGAGCTCAAAGCCAAGTACCACAACCTTTCTCTGCTGGACTTTTACAAACTGTATGTTCGTGCTGAGGATTTTCCCATCCTGAGGAGACATGCCCTGAAGTTTGCATCTCTGTTTGGGACAACGTATCGCTGTGAACAGTTCTTTTCAAAACTGACTCTTGCAAAGACTCGCTTCCGCTCAAGACTGACTGACTCAAACTTGGAAAACCAGCTTTGAGTAGCATCATCATCACTGCCAGCTGACATCAGACGCCTTGCTAGAGAAAAACAGCCATCACATTAGGTGAGTCTAGAAATGCAGCAAACATGAGGCTTAGTAACACAGCAGTTTTCATCTTTAGTTATGTGTTCATAATGGTATGGCCCTCTGAGGACTTTGGAAAAATTTAAATGGCCCTTGATGTGAAAAAGGTTCCCCACCCCTGCACTACCTGGACATTTGTGATGGACAGAGCTGCCTTCAGTTTTGGGCCATGAGCAGGCGCACCCTCCCCTCTTTGTTCAAGGTGGAGGTAAGAGTTATGGCAGTCCCTGCATCAAGTGCACCTGTTGAACGTGTGTTCAGCCATGGTGGGGTGATAATGTCACCCCATCATTCAGAACTCAGTGACAAAGTACTGTCAAATTAATTATTGTGCAAATGCAATGCATTGTAAGTCGATGTACGTTGCGAGGAGGCGAGGAGCAAGATTGCTACCAGCTTTCAGGCTTGTGTATTACTAGTTCCCCTTCCTACAGTATGTGTAATGTATGTGATATTACTTTTGAAATATTCTTTTTTTTCATGTCTGATGCCATGTGTTGCAAATAATATTCTACAACATGTAGGGAGATTGAGTGATTGACTTGAACTGTTCTCGTATACAGCCACCTAGAGGTTCTATTTGATTACGTTCATAGGTTGGAGGTAATGATCATAAAAACATTTTCAAACTATTCACATAATGGTTTTGGAATGTTTCGAATAGTTTGAGTTATTGTTATTGTTAAGAAATTGTCTTTGTTAATGTTGAAATAAAACTCAACTTATGAACCACTCTCTTTACCGATTTTTAAATGTGGAAACTGGGTTAGATCATCAGATTTTTGTATGACTTGACTTGTGACTTGCTTGACCTGAGCAATGACTTGACTTGTGACTTGCTTGATTCTCACCACAGTGACTTGGGACTTGCTTGAGACTTGAAGGTTATGACTTGAGACTTGCTTGTGACTTGCACATGAGTGACTTACTCCCACCTCTGACATCAACACACAAACAACCAGCCAAGAAGCAAATTACTTTGGCTGCGTCCTTTTCCAAAGCAGTCCCGTATGAAAAAAAAAGTCAGAAATGGAAAGAAATTACTGCTGCTGTCACACACTACATAGCCAAAGATATGGCCCCAATAAGTGTTGTTGAAAAGCCTGGTTTCAAAAACCTCGTTAAGACGCTTGACCCTAAATATGAGTTGCCTGGTCGCAAGTTTTATGCCGAAAAAGCTCTACCAGAGCTATACATATCAGAGAGAGAGAAGCTGGCCCACACGCTCACAGACGTGACTTTTTACGCGTCGACCACCGATTTGTGGTCGAGCAGGACGTGTGATCCTTATTTAAGTTTCACAGTACACTACATTGCCAACTGGGAGTTGAAGATCGCGTGCCTTCAAACAAGCTTTTTCCCGGAAGATCATACCGGCGAGATATTGGCACACGGCTTGGAGGAAGTACAGGCAGCATGGAATTTGCAACAAGCCCGTCAAGTCAGCATCACCACAGATAACGGGGCCAACATCGTTAAAGCTTGTAACCTGATTGGTTGGACAAGACTGCAGTGTTTTGGCCACCGGCTGCACCTGTCAATTGGTGAGTACTGGTATCCACCTAGTGGTAGTAAAGTCATCATTTATTTTAGATTTTTTTTTATCAGCAATGTTAAAATTGACTAGCCTACTGTTAATTAAAACTTTAAGAGAGCTTCAAATAGTTTTATGGATCAAAAAATGAATAAAAAAATGTATGTGATTTATGCATATTCATGTGTATATTGAAAGAAAACTATTTGAAGTTAGAGTTCATTTTAAAATCTAAATGATTTCTGTATAAAATGTACAAAAGATGAAAAGATAATTATAAATTATGTTTGAAAAAATTAATTTGGTGTTGCTGAAGAATTATGGATTTCTTTACAAATATTATAACATTAAAATGTTTGTTTGTTTTTAATCTCAGAGAGAAGTATGAAAGACCCCCGGATCGACCGTGCTGTCAGCCTATGCAAAAAGGTGGTGAGCAGCTTCTCTTTTAGCTGGAAGAGAAGGAGAGACCAGGCCAAAGCTCAGCAAGAGCTGAACATTCCTGAACACCAGCTGATCAGCGAGTCTCCTACCAGGTGGGGATCCAGACAAAAAATGATAGAGAGGGTGCTGGAGCAGGAGCGTGCCGTTTCCAAAATCTTGGGCTCAGACAAAAAAACAAGGCATCTTGTTCTTCATTGGCAAGACCTGGAAGTCCTTGAATCCATTAATAGGGCTCTAAAACCCCTAGTCGAATTCACCGATGCCTTATCAGGTGAAGACTATGTCACAGTGTCCCACGTCAAGCCTGTGCTCCATCTCTTTGAGTCCAGCATCTTGGCTGTTCAGGAGGATGACACTCCACTGACAAAGTCAATCAAAGTCTCCATCCTGGACTATCTTAAGGAGAAATTTGCTGACCCTGAAACAAACAAGTTGCTGGACATGGCTTCTCTCATGGATCCCAGGTTCAAAACGACATACATTGCAGAGGAAAAGACCGAGGACATCAAGCTCAGAGCCATGGCTGAGATGGAGAAAATGCTGTCTGACCAGGGTGCAGCTGAGGCCACTGTTTCACAGCCTCAAGAAGAGCCACCAAAGAAGAAAACTGAAGTTTTTTAAAAAAAGCTACGCCGTGCTCTGCCTCTGCCACACCATCACAGAGAGGCCAGATACACACAGAGATGTCCACCTACCTGCAGTCTGCCGCTGCTGACAGTGAGTCTGATCCCCTGCAGTGGTGGAAGAAACATGAAGACATGTTCCCAAACCTTAAAAATCTGGCCATTAAGTATCTATGTGTGCCTGCCACCAGTTCCCCTTCGGAAAGGGTATTCAGTACCAGTGGGAACATTGTCACATGCCAGCAGGCATCTCTCAAGTCTGAAACTGTGGATAGGCTTGTGTTTTTGGCACAGAACCTGTAGCTCATTTCATATGTTGCCACACACCTGTGACATGATTGTTCTTGTCCTGTAAGTGTTTGTTTTACAGTGACATTTCTGACCTTAGCTTCTTTTCTTCACATATTATTTGACAATTTTTTGGATTTAATGTTGTAATGAACAATGCAAACAAGATGCACTTTAATTTAGTTAATTATTATTACTATTTATTTGTCAGGGGTTGCTCAATGCATTTTTTTGTTGGCTTTGAGCTCTCTTTTGGTTAACCAGTCATAAAAAACATGATGGAAAAAAGGTGCACTTTGATTTAATTTTGTATTATGATCATTATTTCTTGTCAGTGTTTTGAATGCACATTTGTTTGGCTTTGAGCTCTGTTTTTGCTCGAAAATAATTAACGGTTTGAATAAATGCTGTGTTGGAAAATCTAACTTGCTGTGATTTTCCTTTTCTTATGTGCAAGTTCTAAATTCTTCCAATAGAAAGCACTAATGAGTTTAAACAATATGTTGTTTCATGCAATCTACATGCAGACTTATGTTTCAGGAATACTCGAATTATTATAACATGTAGTAACATTATGCCAGACATGGTTGAATCGAGCATTTATGATGTGCTCTAGAGGAGATTCAAAATATATCGAGATATATATCGTGTATGCATGCATCCCTCACCTATTAATAATAATACTTCTACATATATTTATTTTTTTTGAACTCGAAATTATTATTTATGGGATTAATTTACTATGATTGTTGTAGCCTTTGAGCTGGTAGCTTAATAACATCGCCTAGCTATGGATCCAAAGAAGAGTAAGATATAAAAGCTGAAAACAACATCATACAGCCCTGATATTCAGAAGCTCTGCACCGAAATTCAGAAACAAAAATCCCATTAAACTGGATGAGTGTGTTTGATTTCTCATTATAGCAAGTTGTAATTTTTCGTAGAAAACACCCTGAGCATATATTCTCTTTTGCTCATGCAGGTCCCAAGCGTTGCTTGGAATCAATGCAACAGGACTACTTCACACTGAACTGGAGAGTCAAAATCCAATTGTTTTCTATGATGCAATGATATTAATTTAATTTGCACAAACATGGACTGAAACTGCAGAGCTAGGCCTACTCAGTTTCAACTAAAAAAACTGTTAGTGGATTTTTCCTGCTTTCCTCCTTCATGTCTTGCTAGATATAACGTCCAAAAAAAAGGTTGCTTGTTATGTAGCCTATGTTTTATTAAAAATGCATAAACTCTAATTGCCTATACAGGCTATTTAATTGCTAAAGTAGCTAAATAGCCTATTAAAAAAATATATATGCGGTCCCAGACAGCTATCCACACCACATTTCTAAACAAAAATGGCCCTTTACAAAGAAAAGGTTGCCGTCCCCTGATCTAGAGAGACAGACAGGGAGACAGACAGACAGAACATCTGACAGACCGACTCGCCAACAGAGAGACAGCTGTTATATATATAACTAGATCTGCTTTGCCCTCACACACACACACAACACGCATGTGATTAAGTGTGTAAATCAGCCTCGTCGTGATATTCCAAACTGAAACATTAAAACTAAAGGCTCAAAAGTGAGAGAAAGAGGAGGAAGAGAGGGATGGAGAAAAATATCTCTATAATATAGACCTTAAAATATAGACCCAAGCTTTTCGAAAGCATCAGGCCTCTGATAAGAATAATTGCCGGACATCATACAACTCTGTACAGCTATGAATCTCATTAAGGACAGAATAACACATTAATATCCCCAGGCCGTGCTAGTGAGGAGGACCAAGGCACGTCAGGTTGTTTGGACAAAAGAAGAGTTTTTTTCTTGTGTTTTTTTTTCTGAAGGGAACTTTGTCTCCTCTTTAGTGCAGGAACATGAAGAGGAAAAAGTAAGATAGATAATAAGAGTATCATTAAGTATTTGTTTTAGTATGACTGAATTATGAGTAATACTAAGTATTAGTATAACTAATTTGTTAGTATTACTAGGTGTAAGCCTTGCCAAAGTGAAAAGCAATTGAGAGCCCTGTTCTGATCTGAATCCATCATGCAGTGACTTCATACTCCACTAGGGTTCACTGTTTCTCTGCTCAAGTTCAGTTCATCAGATCCAGATGAATTTCCCAAACATTCCTAGTACTGTATATGAGACTTGAGCAGATGCTGAAGAACAGAGAGCAATGGGGGATGAGATGCATTACCTTCCGAGTGAGAGGCACCTCGATGGGCACAGGCACCAGCTGGGCCAGCAGACAGCCGTAGAACGCCACCATGAACATCACCGGGTCGCTGTTCGGGAACACCAGCGCCACCTGCAGAGAGCATGCTGTTAGCCCAGCTAGCCACAACGTCCACACACAAACACACACACACACACACACACACACACACACACACACACACACACACACACACACACACACGCACACACACACACACACACACACACACACACACACACACACACACACACACACACACACACACCTACTCGGCCAAACACACACACTCACACACACACACCCACCCACCCACCCACCCACACACACACAACAAAACACACACATAGACACACCCCAATGTCTACAATCATTGAGTTGATTATTACGGTCTGTTAGTCAGACATTCTGCAGGTCAAATTCCCTCAGCGGTCAGTGTTCTTCCACTATCGCCTAATTTCCCATTAATGTCTCATTGGTGTGTCGCAATTTGTCGAGCCCCCGACTCATTTATTTAGCTTCTTTATCATCCTTATTTCCAAACGTGTCTGAGTGTGTGAGTGTCCTAGAGTGTGTGTGTGAGTTCGAGTTCCAGTGCGAGAGTGTGAGTGTGTGTGTGTGGGCCTGTGTGTAACAGCATTGACTCAATGCCAAGGTGGAGCTGACGAGTGGGGTCTCATTGGGATCTAGGAGGGGGGGGTTCTCCACCGGGGGGTCAGGGGGTTCTCTAGGAGGGGAGGTTTCTCTAGAAGGGGGTCTCAGTGGGCTCTCTGGAGGGGGGTCAGGGGGTTCTCTGTATTTAAAAATGTATTTCAGGGGAAACAGATGTTATTTGGTGATTTTCCATCATTCGAATACCTTAGTGCTGTATTGAAATGCTCCCCCAGAGTTCTCCTCTTAATTATTTACAGGCCACCCACATATTCTCTAATTTTTTCGATGACTTCGAAGAATTATTGTCTAACATCTCCACAGAATTTGACTGTCTAGTTATAACTGGTGACTTCAATTTTCATACTGATGATTTGAATGACAAGTGTGCAAAAAAACCTTTTACCATTTTGGACACATTTGAACTGTCTCAACATGTGAAAGAGGCTACTCATTGTAAGGGGCACACTCTAGACCTGGTTATCACAAAGGGCCTCAATGTTTCTGATCTCTCTGTGACTGATCCTTCCTTATATGACCACTTTTGTGTTTTCTTTAACATATCTTTTATTCCCGACATACAGACAAAATCAAATACTGTCAAAAAACGGTATATCAATGAAGATTCTAATGTACTTTTTAAAAAGGCCATCTCCTTGCTACCACCTCTCAACCCATGTTCTGCTGATGATCTTGTAGAAAACTTTAATTAGAAAATTCTGAAAGTCATAGATGTCATTGCACCTTATAAGGTTAAAACGATTTCTGGAAAGCAAAAGGCACCCTGCAGAAAAGCTGCTTCTGTAACAGCACAGAAAAAAGAATGCAGGAAGGTTGAACGCATCTGGCGTAAAACAAAACTTCATATTCACCATGATATCTATAATGGTGAATATGAAGTTGCCTACAATTGAGACAAAAAAAATGCTAGAGAAACATTTTTCTCCAATATCATTAAAACCAACACTAATAATGCAAAAACCCTATTTGCATCTGTTGACAGACTGACCAACCCCCCAACACAAATTCCACCTGATCTCCATTCCACGCAGAAATGCAATGAGTTTGCAGCTTTTTATACTGATAAAATTGAAGGACGCGCCATCAATATCTCCACTTCAAACAATAATGTTGGACTACCACCCTGTTCAGGTAAAAGTAACGTGGCAAGGATGGCATGCTTTAATGTTATATAGACTCTCAAAATCTTGTGGAAACTGTGACACAACTAAAGCCATCCACCTGTTGCCTTGATACTTTACCTACCAACCTCTTTAAGAATGTTTTCGACTGCCTAGCAGTAGACATATTGCAGATAGTTAACAACTCTCTCCAGTCAGGCAATTTCCCAAAAGCTTTGAAAACTGCAGTTATTAAACACCTTTTAAAAAAGCGGAGCCTAGATGCCTCTATTATTAACAACTACAGACCAATATCAAATCTACCCTTCATAAGTAAAATCATTGAGAAAGTTGTCCTCCAGCAACTTAATCACTTCCTGCCATACATAAGCCTACATAAGCTTTCTAGACCACTAAGATCCTCTGAGACCAATCTGTTAATTATCCCCAGAGTAAACACGAAACATGGGAAAGCAGGATTTAGTTACTATGCAACAAATAGCTTGAATAAACTCCTAGAGGATTTAAGACTTGCCCCAGCTCTGAGCACCTTTAAAACAAGACTGAAGACTTTTATGTTTGCTTTAGCTTTCTGCTAAATCTTAAATACATTGCACTTTCTAAAAAGCTTTTTTAACTTGGCCTTTATTTTCTATTTTAATACTAAAATGCCTTTTTAACTTTATATTTTACCCATTTCTTTGCATATGTTTCCTTTTACTTATCTATTATTTTATTTTATTGTATGACAATGTTTATAAGTGAAGCACTTGGAGTCTGCCTTGTGTATGAAAAGTGCTATATAAATAAAGTTGCTTTGCCTTGCCTTCTCTAGGAGGGGGGGGGGTCGCGGGGGGTTCTCTAGGAGGGGGTCAGAGGGTTCTCTAGGAGGGGGGGGGTCGTGGGGGGTTCTCTAGGAGGGGGTCAGAGGGTTCTCTAGGAGGGGGGGGGGGGGGGGGGGGGTTCTCTAGGGGGGCGGTCTCCGGGGGCTCTCTACGGGGGGGACTCACTCTGTCCCCAGGCAGCAGCAGCGGCTCATTCCTGCTGCTCAGCTTGTTCAGCAGGCTGTAGGCCAGCTTCTGACTGCGGCTCCACAGTTTACCTGCAGGAGAAACAGACGTTACCACTCCTCTGGGGTCCGGCGTCCTGCCAGGCTGCGCCAGAGCCTTGTAACCAGGAACTCAAAGAGGCAGACTTCACCTTGTTTCCTGTTTGTTATGGCCGTGTTCTACGAGAGGCTCGTTTGTGTGGCAAGACGCAGCTCTCAGAAGAGCATCTTTTCTCCAGTGCCTACAGTGCCCAGTTCTAGACAGTGTGTAAACCTTTACCGACACCCTGTCTGAGAGCCCTGGTTTCAGGACAGCATGAGGAGCTGGTTCGCCTACGAATCTGACCCCTATGAATACAGGGTCAGATTGAGCACAACAAAGTAAAAAGCCCTGTTCACTTCGATTACGCTTGTCTCATTATTAACCTATAGTCAACACTTTGAAACACCCAAACAACACTTATCTGTAATCCAATTCCCTCTACCTCAATTAATGAAGTGAGTTGAAGTTTCAACCAGGCAAGGCTAGGGAGTTGTGTTGATACAGCCCCTCAAACAGGCCCCTCAGCCCATTCGAGCAAAAGGCAATTATTGAAAAAAGGGATGTGAAAAAGAAATGACCACAAAAGGTCAAACAATAAATCTGCCAGTGTGGAAGAAGATATTGATGACGTGTTTTGAGGCATTTGGATAAAAACAGACAAACTCCGATCCACCATTGAGGTTTAAAATGAGCAGAACACAAGGAAAGTACTGAGACCTTAGACTGGTCGGCCTACAGAAGGGCCAGCTCCTACCGTAGGCCTGTAGGCCCAGCCCCTACCGCAGGGCCAGGTCCTACCATAGGCCCAGCTCCTACCATAGGGCCGAGCTCCTACCGTAGGGCCGAGCTCCTACCGTAGGGCCCAGCTCCTACCGTAGGGCCCAGCTCCTACCGTAGGGCCCAGCTCCTACCGTAGGGCCCAGCTCCTACCGTAGGGCCCAGCTCCTACCGTAAGCCTGTAGGCCCAGCTCCTACCTTAAGCCCAGCTCCTACCTTAGGCCCAGCTCCTACCGTAGGGCCCAGCTCCTACCGTAGGGCCCAGCTCCTACCGTAGGGCCCAGCTCCTACCGTAGGGCCCAGCTCCTACCGTAAGCCTGTAGGCCCAGCTCCTACCTTAGGCCCAGCTCCTACCGTAGGGCCCAGCTCCTACCGTAGGGCCCAGCTCCTACCGTAGGGCCCAGCTCCTACCTTAGGCCCAGCTCCTACTGAAGGGCCATTTCCTAGCGTAGAGCCAGCTCCGATGTGTGGGCCCAGCTCCTACCATAAGGAGTGAGTTGGGTCCAGGCCTACTATAGGGTCCAGTGAGGTCCACTAGGGTCCAGGTCTTACTATAGGTGAGTTTGTATGGTCCAGTAGGGTCCACGTCTTACCGTAGGTGAGTTTGTATGGTCCAGTAGGGTCCAGTAGAGTCCAGGTCTTACCGTAGGTGAGATTGTATGGTCCAGTAGGGTCCAGTAGAGTCCAGGTCTTACCGTAGGTGAGTTTGTATGGTCCAGTAGGGTCCAGTAGAGTCCAGGTCTTACCGTAGGTGAGTTTGTATGGTCCAGTAGGGTCCAGTAGAGTCCAGGTCTTACCGTAGGTGAGTTTGTATGGTCCAATAGGGTCCAGTAGGGTCCAGTAGGGTCCAGGTCTTACCGTAGGTGAGTGTGTAGACGGCCTTGCCCGAGTTGTCCAGTGCGGTCAGACAGGGGCTCTTGGGCTGGGTGGACCCCCAGCGCTGGAGGGCTGCCAGCAGGGAGGGAGGCCGGTGGCCCCCCCCCCCCTCCAGAGGCTCACCCTCCAGGGGCCCCATCTGCTGGCCCTCGGGCTTGGGCTGGTGAGGGTCAGGCTGTTGGACTGGGAGGACCAGAGTTTAGATATTTTGTATTGTGGTTAGCAGGAGATAATAATAATACAGTTACTTTAGTACCTTTTAAAACGTGTGTTTACAAAGTCAACCATAAATAGACACAGGCCCTTACAGAATAAGCAGTGGGCTCAGACAGTTCTAAGGGGTTGTGTTCAGCAGAGGTCTGTTAAACTGCCTGTTTGTTCTAGATGAGGTCGCCGCTGTGTGTGTGTGTTCTGATTTGACGTCTCCTTGTGTTGAAACAGAAACAGGTGAGACAGTGATTTTGCGGTATAGGTTTATAAAGAACTCCCTTCCCTTCCCTCTTCTTCCATCTTGTCCTGAGCCATTCTGACTCAGGGGAACCAGAAGTTCGCTTCCACTTCTACTCTGTAACCTTCTACTGATCGATCTCGATCTCAACCTCTATCTTCCTCTTTCCCTCTCTCTCTATATATTTCTCTTTATCCCTTTCCAATCCCTAACTATCTCCAGCCCCCCCCCCCCCCCACCCCCTCTGTGTGGGCCAGACCCAGTCACACACACACGCTTCACAGAGAAGCTCATCTCCAGATCCACCTCCAGATGCATACACACACAAACACACACCTTTGGATCCGCACACAAGCACACACACACTCCTTCAGATCCACACACACACACACACACACACACACACACACACACACACACACACACACACACACACACACACACACACACACACACACACACACACACACACACACACACACACACACACACACACACACACACCTCCCTGCTACTGCAGGACAAAATGGCTTAATGGAGCGCGAATGTGCCCGCTGTTCCTGTGTGTTCTAGTGTGTAAGTGTGTTTGTGTGTGTTGGTGTGTCCTGTCGCCCCCTCCACCACACCACACCGAATGGTTCTAGCACTGCCAAGGCCAACAAAAGCCACAAAAAGAAAACTCCATGAACACGTTGATCCGAAACCACAAGCAAGGCCCGCCTCTTCAAGCTCATCAACCAATAAAAAGTCTATGTTCCTTACGAACAAACACTCAGATACCCAACCAAAGCCTGGACGGACAATAATTGAGATAAAAAGTGATGTAGTGGGTTACATTCTACGGCTATGGATGGATCCAGGTCCCAAGCTCAAACTGAATGCACACTGTTTGATAAACGTGGGATAAGATATAAACATGGACTCATGCCCTCAAAGGGATGAATGATCTCCACAAACTGTCTAGTAGGAGTGGCTAGGTAACAGGTTAGACTCTGAGGATCATACGATCCACGCTGTGAAAGGCAGTGAAGTTCCAGGAAGGGTTTTCTCCCATGTTGAATTCATGCTGCATGTATTGGTAACTGACCAATGAGGGGAGATGATGCAGATGGGGAGGAGCCTCTTACCATCCAGAAGCTCTTCGAAGTCGTCCAGGAAGAACTCCCTGAGGGGGGGTCGCTTGGGCCGCTTCAGGGTGTTGAGGAGCTGCTGGATCTTAGAGGAGACGCGGCTGTTGACCGGGACCCCTGCAGGAGGGGGGGGGGGGGGGGGGGGGGGGAGAGGGGGAAGAGGTGGAGAGAGGGAGGGAGGGGACATGCAGGAGGACCAGAAGACAAAAGGAGATAAAGATAAAGACATTAGATAGCAGCAGGGAGAGGGTGGAGGGGAGAGCATCAGGGAGAGGGTGGGGGAGATAGCAGCAGGGGGGAGGGTGGGGGAGATAGCAGCAAGAGGAGGGTGGGGGAGACAGGGAGGATGGATGGCGAGACAGAGTGAAGGATAGGGAGCAGGCAGGAGCAGAGGAAGGAGGGTATACAGAGGACAGACACACAGACGAAAAGGTCAGCACGGTACCAGCTCAGCTGTCCGTCACAAAGCAGCACAATGACTCATACGGTCGTGTGGAGGTCAGAGGTCAAGGCCTGTCGCTGAGCAGCACTCTCCCTTCTAGTCACCAGGCGGGACCTGGGCAGCAGGAGCGCTCAGGGACAGAGGAGAGCAGGCTGCTGCCTAGCAACAGCACTGCTCCCTCCCTCTGGACCGCCCTGCAAGGGATGCACCTGTTTCTCAGCAGGAGTGGGGGGCTGCTGCTGTACTTTCTGCAGCGAGCCCCCCAGGCCAGACAGGGACCGGGGGACGGGGGGAACGCAGCCGACACCCAAACCAGCAGTAAGGAGCTGGCAGACGCATCTTGGTTCAAACCCAGAACCTCTTCACGTGGATATTCAAATCAAATCAAAACACATGATGCGAGATGCAGACAGGTTTCATGTCAACGTTTCTCCCTGAAGGCACACGCCTTCTGTCCGGCCTAATGCTCCCCAAGACCCATCCTGACAGGACACATCCTCGCCCCGAACCGGACATGACACAAGAAACCCCAAGGATCGCCAGAACAGATGACATGACGAGTCCGAATGGGCTGCCTCAGCAGGGGACGGGGACAGAGACAGTTACAACACAAGACTGAGAGAGAGAGAGAGAGAGAGAGAGAGAGAGAGAGAGAGAGAGAGAGAGAGAGAGAGAGAGAGAGAGAGAGAGAGAGGGGGAGAGAGAGAGAGAGAGAGAGAGAGAGAGAGAGAGAGAGAGAGAGAGAGAGAGAGACAGACAGAGCGAGACAAAGAGAGCGAGACAGAGAGAGAGAGACAGAGAGACAGAGAGACGGAGAGAGAGAGAGAGGGTGAGAGTCACATTGACAGCGAGAGAGTCAGAACGTAAGAGATTGAAGGAGCGAGGAAAGGGGAGGGAGATATGGAGAGGGGAGATGAGAGAAACAGAAGAGCCATTAAGTCGCACTTTCCCTCCATGTGGGACTGTCTATTTGTGGACTGAAGCTCTCCATCCTTTGGACATTTGTTTCCACTAAATGAGCTCATGGCTAATTTAATGTGTGCGTGTGTGTCCTTGTGTGTGCGTGTATGTGCTTGTGTCTGTGCTTGCCCATGTGTTTGTGTGTGTGCGTGCACGTGTGTGTGGTGTCTCAGACGTTCCAGACAGCCAGAACCAGACTATGGCCCCAGCTGCAGGCTGCTGTGTTGTGGTGTTCGGACTAAGAACCCCTCCCTATCCTCCAGTCGCCGCTGAGAAGGGGCGTCTGGAGGCCAGGTCAGCCCCTCTGGATCTGTTACAAAGCCCCAGACACAGGGGACCTACACTGCGGCACTCTGGGCCATCGACACGCAGAGGGGTACCGCGGGAGAGATTTAACTCCCATCTCTGCTCCACAATGTGGCTCAACAGCCCCACCTAGGGCCCCACACTAGATGACACGCAGAACCACACAAATCTAACTCTTGACATGTGGTCCACTTTGTGAACAGGCTACAGGACGGCTCCACTGATGTGTGGGCATCTATAGACAGATCAGCGGCCTGCGTGGGTGCTGCTAACACAATATTCATATTATGTCCACTGAATTTACTCAAAAAAAGATTTCCTTGTATACCTTCGACTAAGACTATTGATGCAGTTCCCATCTCAGACTGAATGGTGCCTACAGGACCTCTGGTATTTCTCACGGAGAATTTCATACATCTCCTTTAGTTCAGTGCTCCGTGCTCTCAGGGAAATGCTTCACACAGAGAGTCGCTACAGGGCGCTAGAAAAGGATTCCATCAGGAAGGAGTCGCAGCATCAATACACAACGGCCAAACCCTGTCCAACAGCTGGGGCGCACTAGACAACATTCTGGTCGCTTTGGACACAAACACGCAGACAGAAGCATGCACAAACGCGACACACACACACCAACGAGCAAACACGCGCTAAGGAATCAGAGATGGTAGAAACACAGAATTACACAAACGCGCACACACACACACACCGAACACACATACAAACCGAACACACACACACACACGCACACCAAACACACAAACACCACTCACACACACACACACACACACACACACACACACACACACACACACACACACACACACACACACATGCTTGGACAGGTCCTCCTCCTCTGTGTTGTGTGTTTATGATGGGATGTATTTGGAGGAATACAATCAAATCAATTGCATAACGTTTGTTTGTTCAAATAGCTCCTGGAATGTTATTCAGAGGCAAGGGGATAAGACATGACTAAGAGTCGAAGCTGGGTGATATAAAGTGTCTTTCCAAATCCCACGGTGTTGAAGTGCTTCAGGGCTGAGGTGAAGCCACCCCTCTGATTGGTCAGGATACAGCCAGTGGATACGTGACCACACCGAAATGGATCCAGCCACAGCTCTGATATAGTTTTAAGAGACTGGCAGCATAAGAACACATCAGGAACGGCCAAACTAACGGCTTTGATTGGACCCAAGAGGCTTTCTAAATAGAAGGAGCCTTTGTAGCATGCTGAGCTCTGTGCTGTGGCCTAGATAACTTCTGTTGGAGGATGGCTGGTTGATACCGGACACAGAAAATGGAATGCAACCAGGTAGAACCTCACAGCACCAGAGGAGGGTGAATTTAAACTAAAAATAAAACACCAGTACAAACTCACTGTTGTTAAGGACATCAACATTCGGTGAGAGACAGATCTCCACGGAGTCATCACCATTCAGATGTTAAAAAAAAAAAACTTTTCACAGAGCTATCATCCCAGTGTAGAAACAGTGTCACTCATAATATTAGATTTGGGTCTGCTGCTGTTGTGTACCGGGGGAGGACAGCAGACCTATTCCCACTAGTCTACTGCCAGCCCCAGGGCACACGGAGAAGACCCTTGATGAATGCTATAAGCCACACCTGTGTTCATTCTACAATCAGGGTAATGTCGACAAGGGCTCCATAAATCTAGGCCCGTAGGAGCAGCCCTCACACTCTAACACAATGTCTACCATAACCAAACAGGAGGAGGAACACAGTGTTTGTGTGAGGAGATAAACTCACCATCTGCCGTTTCCATGACACCAGCGTGGTGGTGATGTCCCTGGGGAGCGGCCCTCGTGGAGCCCCCCTGGGAGCGCTCCGACAGCCCTGTCACGTCGGGGGGGACCCAGTGGTTATCTGGGGGTTTGGTGGCGGTGTCGGGGGAAGGTTGGGGGAACAAAGGTCAAACGCCTGATGTTGTCGGTCGGTTCAGTCATATCAGGTCTGTGAGCAGAAGAGAGCTCAGATCGCCCTTTTCTCTCCACCTGTGTGGTATGGTCGTGTTGCAGCTCACAGCAAACACAAACTCGGCCGGCACTAGCAAACGTTTCCTGGGGGGTAGACAAACTAAAACAGCCGAGTCTCCCCCAGTCCGCTGTGTGTACTCGAGGGCGGCCTGGGAGTCAGTGGGCCTGGGAGTCAGTGGGCCTGGGAGTCAGTGGGCCTGGGAGTCAGTGGGCCTGGGAGTCAGTGGGCCTGGGAGTTCCTTGCATTGAGTGCATGAGTGTGTGTTGGTATGGAATCCAGCCGTCCCTTCTGGACCGCTCGCCCTCCAGAAGGGACGGCACGGGGCCTCCTGATAGGTCAACACTCAAGAGACCGCCTGCTAGAGTACACACACACACACACACGCACACATAAACACACACACACACACACACAGGAGCTCATACATGCACGGCCAGAGATGACGATACACACACACACACACACACACACACACACAGAGAGCAATGATGGAACAACAACACACACACACACACACACACACACACACACACACACACACACGCACGCTACTGAAGGCAGTTGAATCCAGTGAAACCCTTCAGGCTGTCTGGGACATGTTGAGCGAGGAGCATCGGTGACGAGACCTCACTAAACGCGGCTAAACACAGCCATCAGACATGCAATTGTCTGATTAGAATTGAAACGCTGAAGCACTCTTTTCCTTTGTCTGGCCGAGTGTGGCAGCCTCCGCCAGGCCCAGAGAGAGATAAGACGCTGATTGGCAGACACAGGCACACACACTCTCTCACACAGAGACACACACACACACACAAAGACACACACATTTTCTCACACAGACACACACATTCTTACAAACTCACACAGACACAAACTCTCAAAAAGAAACACACACACACACAAACACACACACGCACACAAACACACGCTGCAGATACATTGCTCTAAAAAGTGCTTAAGTCTGCACTCTAAACCTTAGAAAAACTAGCAGAGCGAAAGCTCCTATCTGGCTGCTTCTGCTGCACTCATCCCAGACAGTAGAGTCTGGATTTGTCAGGTCTTGCCCAGAGCTCTGAGGGAGTCTATTAGGTCTCCAGTCCCACACGGCAAACCACAGAGGGACTGGTCCGGTCTCAGCGGGAGGTCAAAGGTCAGAGGGTGCCTGGCTCCGCCCACCAACGTACTTCCGCTCAATTTTCATTTCACTTCAGTACTACGTCTGGGTTTGAGGTATACTTGCAGGTTTTCTCCGGCAAAATTCTGCCGGTCCAATCACCGAACAGAGGGAGTGGCTGAGAACAATGACGTTGAGGGCGTGCGCTAGTTTGTGTTGTAGTCAAACATTAGCGATTGGTTATGGCAGATCCAGAGTGGCACAGATCCAATAGTTTGAAACTCCAACAGACACCCGCCTTCAATGGAGTTAACGTTTGTCAATGGAGAGAGGCCAGACTCTCTGTGCAAATTAAATGAAGTACGAGAGTCTGGTAGGACCAGAATACCAGAATGCCACATTTAAGTTAAATACGGCGGTTTCATCAGTTGCACCTCATCTTGATTTAGCAGCTGGTAATTATTATGAACCTCCTTCACCCAATCAACGAGGCCCAAAGTCAGACCACAGCAGTCCAGTAACGATATTCCACTTGCTCGCCGCTGCCCATTCACCGAGGCTATATCAGTGTTTAATCCATGATCTATTCAGTAGCACACCGTCTCCCTTTAATTCTCACACAGTAGCATATGGATCCTGCCTTTTATGATGTGTTCAATGTGAATGTGATGCACGTCATCTTGGCCTTTATCTGTTCTTCTTGATGTTCATTGTGGCTGTTTCACGAATAGGCGAAATTCCTTTAGCTAATAAATCAATTCCCACGATTAATGAAGAACGTTTTGTTCAAATGAATGCCATCTTGTTTTACTAGGCTACGGGCAAATACTTTAGACAGATAATTTGGTAATAAGCTTGATCTGTATGAGACTGGGGTGTATTTAACGGTCTGTGGATGAGAATAGTACTGGGGTGTATGTAACAGTCACTGGATGAGACTAGTACTGGCGTGTGTGTAACGGTCTCTGGATGAGACTAGTACTGGGGTGTGTGTAACGGACTCTGGATGAGACTATTACTGGGGTGTATGAGACTAGTACTGGGGTGTATGTAACGGTCTAAGGGGTCTGGATCAGACGAGTACTGGGTTGTATGTAACAGTCTCTGTATGAAACAAGTACTGGGGTGTATTTAACGGTCTAAGGGTCTGGATGCCAGTAGCCTAGTGGAACAAATTAAATCAATACAGACGATTGTGGAAGAGAAGAGAGCATTTTGTTCCCATGAATGCAGTCTCTGCATTCATGGGAACAAAATCCACAATCGTCTGTATTGATTTAAATTGTTGAATGAATAAATATTGTCGATTGGCTAAAGCCATACTGAACATCAAGGAGAATAGATGTTGGCCGACAATATCAAACATTTGATTCAGATTGAACACGGCCGTAAAAGATGGAGAAATGGATCTCACTTTCTGACAACTGAAGGGAGACAGAACATGGTGAAGGTGTAGTAAATGCTTCGCCTATCGTGGTGATCAGAGTATAGTGAAGGCTTAACCTATCATGGTGAAGGTGTAGTAAATGCTTAGCCTACTGCTTGTCTCTGATAGAACACGGGTTAACTATCCCATAAATGATGGTAATGGTGAATTGATCGCGAAGAAGTTAACAATCCTGAATGGACTGCTTTGGTCTCACGTTGGATATCAGTGATAAGGTGAAAAGGTGCAGAACTACTGGTTGTAAGATCAAGGGGAGGAGCTCATTTGACCAACGAAGACACTGTATTTCACCCTCTTATAAAAAAAGAGTTAAATAGTGCGTAAAAAAACGTTACAAAGCTGGCTCTTTCAAAGACGGCATTGTATGGCTTAGTATAATTCAACAGCGAAAAATGTGGCATTTTGAGATCCCAAATGCTAAACTTTACGTCACTTTGAATCAACACACGTCCACAATGAGGTGTAGATGTGTCCCTTTTGGCCTTCTATCACACTAACAGAAACCACGTTAAGAAATGAACACACTGATCGCCTCCCTTTGTCACAGATCAAATCAAACACACTAAAGAGTTGGCAGTCTGTATGGGACAACCCGGGACAATTGGTCTGTGTGTTCGTACGCATTCGTTACCATGGAGACTCATGTACTGTGCTGCATGTGTGTCTGGATCCTGGGTGCGTGTGTCCTGTGGGGTCACTGACCTAGCTGGGTGTGGGCCATGAGGTCGGCCAGGGCGTTGGCGTTGAGCACGTGCCCGCCGCCACTGCTGTGGTTGGCGGTGACGGAGGTGTTGTTGGAGGTGACGGCGGTGTTGTTGGTGGTGTTGTTGGCGGTGAGGGCGGTGTTGTTGGCGGGGATGGTGGAGGTGTTGCCGGTGGTGTTGCTGTTGGCCCCCCGTCCCCCGGGGTGGGATGAGGTGGAGGAGGCGGAGGATGAGGTGGTGGAGGAGGAGCCCTGGATGACGCGGTTGAACCAGTGCTCCGCCCCGGGGTGGGCGAGGCCCGGGAACGGGGCGGTGGCCGTGGTCAGGCGGCCCTGTCGCCGTAGCGACCCCTCGTCCTCCGAAGCCGACGATGTGTCTGTGTTAAGGTGGAGAGAGAGGGGGGACCGTGTCACTAACAGCACACACACACACACACACACACACACACACACACACACACACACACACACACACACACACACACACACACACACACACACACACACACACACGCATGCAGTTTACAGGCAATGCTGTCCCATACCATGGCTATGTGGTTGAACATTAAAGGACAGGTCTGGGGATCAAACCATCATAACCATCTCTCCCAGCTGCACTGGGACATCCATCACCAGTATGACTTGTCTAAATCATTGGTTCTGCTCAGAGCATTTTGCCTTAACAAGCCTCGGATGTAAATAACAAGAGTAAAGCACTTGGGTCTTTGAGGTGAGGCCTTTAAGAACTTGGTGGTGAAGTCATATTGTCCACACAGTCAGAAGTGACAGGTTCACATTGACTCCTAAAGACCAGAGTGCTGTATCGCTCTTGTTGGTGTTTGTATTCTTGGCAGCTCACCCTAAATGCTCTTCAGCAGAATCAGAACCAGGAAGTCATGTTGACTGGGGGTTCTGGTAACGGATGTTTGAGTGAAGCCAGGAGGGAGGGGTACGACGGTTTGATCATTCAGACCTGGAGGGTCTTTAAGATAAGACAGCACTTTAAACATTGCAGATGGGAGATCGGGGATGCATGACAAGCATGTAAGCCAGCGGTCTTACATGTTTGGGATGGAAACCACAGCAATGCTTTGTTGTGATTTCTTTATGGAGCTTATATACACACAGGAGCGTTACATATAAGTAGGAAGCAGAGGGGGAGGATGGAGGCGTGGTGTTGGTTTGAAAGGAGGGTGGTCTGATGTCCCCAGCATGGCTCGGTTGGTCTGGTGTATTCACACCAGGGAAAGGGAAGGTGTGTACTGATGAAAGTACTGGACTGAACGTGTGAGTGGCGAGTCAGGGATCAGTCAGGCCTTACTGTCAGCCCTAGGCTCTGGATCCCAGAAACATGTCTACACCGAGGATAAGACATAAGGTTCATGTGATTGTGTATCTAGTTCATCTTCACTGCCTCCTGTATGGGACAATAGTAAAAAAAAAGCTATTATGGAATGCGATTGAATTCCCAGTGACAGGTCATTAAGCAGCAGGTTGAGGTCAGACACCTAGGCACGCCTACAGGTAGACTGCGTAGACATTGGGAATGGAACCAGGAACAACACCCGCGCCACAGCACCATTAGCTTCAATAATGAGCGAGCACAAGTAAACAGACTAGACATCAGTGGTCTGTATCAATAATGAGCCAGCACAGGTAAATAGACTCTAAACATCAGTGGTCTGACTCTGTATCAATAATGACCCAGCACAGGTAAATAGACTCTAGACATCAGTGGTCTGTATCAATAATGAAGCAGCACAGGTAAATAGACTCTAGACATCAGTGGTCTGTATCAATAATGAAGCAGCACAGGTAAATAGACTCTAGACATCAGTGGTCTGTATCAATAATGACCCAGCACAGGTAAATAGACTCTAGACATCAGTGGTCTGTATCAATAATGAGCCAGCACAGGTAAATAGACTCTAGACATCAGTGGTCTGTATCAATAATGAGCCAGCACAGGTAAATAGACTCTAGACATCAGTGGTCTGTATCAATAATGAGCCAGCACAGGTAAATAGACTCTAGACATCAGTGGTCTGTATCAATAATGAGCCAGCACAGGTAAATAGACTCTAGAACAGGGATGGGCAAATGGCCCCTGTCGCTCAGTGCGGCCCGCAGATAACTTAAAATGTAATTGAAAGTTTATTCAAAACTTGTTGTTTTTACAGAAACCTCGATCAAGAAAACCATACCTTTCCGTCAAGATGGGAACCAGAATATCTGTTTATAGAATTCAAAGGCAAACCTTGAAAGGCGCCTCTAAATTAAATGTATTATTATTATTATTAAACCCATGTGTCTAGTTTGCTTAAAAAACTATATCAGAAAGATTTAAACTTGGGTCACCACAACAACTACTATAACTGCAATGAATATGATGCAGTTATAAGTTGTTGCACTTAAAGTTGGGCAACTGTTTTTCAGTTTTGTGCCATCCTTGAATGATGACGTATGTGAGCCCTTTGCACTGAAAAAAATACAAATCACTCATGTGGCATGTTTGGCACTTTTTGTATTTGTCGTTTAACAAGAGTAAAGACATTTAAAAAAAATGCATTTGAGCATGGAAAATATGAATTTAATGCATGTTGGTTCAATTAACAAAGAGACATATATATACACAAATATCTTGTTCTTATTTAGAATTATTTTGTAGCTTGTCTCATATCCGATTATTTGAAGTGCGCGGTCATATGGCCAGCACAGGTGAATAGTTGTCTGACATTGTTGGTTTACATCAATCTTTTCCATTATGGATTGTGATTGTTAAACACACCCTGGATATTCAATCTCCCGCAGCAGCAGAAACTAACTTTCAGTCTGTTTTCACCTTAGATTCTAGGCAGGGGCATCAATTCAAAAACGAATGCATTCAACCTTATCTGCAAGGTGCCAACAATCGGCTGTGGCTCCTCACAGAATGATTGATTTTGTAAATGCCTTATCTGAGGAGAGCCCAAATCAAGGGATGAGGTGAGAAAGAAAACACTGCAGGAAAGAATAGAGGTGAACATCACCACTCATCAACCACATCCCACTGAATAAACCAGCTCTCAGTGTTCATTCTGCTAAACCACACTGACCAGAGTAAACACCCTTTCATGGAGTCAGATGTGAGGGACCCGATGGCCAGGGGGCTGCTCTGCCTCTCTGAAGGGGCCATAGCCTTCATTTAGATAGATGAGCCACGGGT
Source organism: Gadus macrocephalus (assembly GCF_031168955.1). Lineage (NCBI taxonomy): Eukaryota > Metazoa > Chordata > Actinopteri > Gadiformes > Gadidae > Gadus > Gadus macrocephalus. Next base: position 1,336,332 of record NC_082401.1, read on the forward strand.
TGGTGAAACGCCTAAACTCTGAATTAAACCATCTTGTTGTGGTTTTTGGTGGACTATGAAGGACAAATTCATTAGAAATAAGGTTGTGGGAAAGCATCAATGTGTTGACAGCTGACCTCTGTGAATGTGTGTGTGTGTGTGTGTGTGTGTGTGTGTGTGTGTGTGTGTGTGTGTGTGTGTGTGTGTGTGTGTGTGTGTGTGTGTGTGTGTGTGTGTGTGTCTCTGTGTTTGTGATGAACCTGTACATTCTAATTCCATTTGCCTTTTAAATCGGATACATGACACAGAATCAATACGTTTATTCAAAAGCTCGAGACGGCAATCCAAAGGAGATTAGACTCCAGTTCCACACAAAATGCACCTCCATGCTTAGCATACACTATTAGTTTGTGGTCACTTGTTTACTGCTTCTTTTGCACATTGCAACCACTTTGGATCGGAAAAAAGAAGGGAAGAAACAATATAGAAACAGGATCAAATAACAGACCAACCACAGGCAGAACTGCGCTGTTTTGCTGAATATGAGATAAACTAGATACAAGAGTTCTTACAAAGAATTGATATAACCTTGAAACCAACAAGCAAAGCAACCACAACATACATGTCCTCCATATCAGGGCGACGTGTCAGCCCTAGCTCTCTGCCCTGCCCTAGCTCTCTGCCGTGCTAGCTCTCTGCCCCCGCGCTCGCTCTCTGCCGTGCTATGTCTCTGCCCCCGCGCTAGCTCTCTGCCCCCGCGCTAGCTCTGCCCCCGTGCTGGCACTCTGCCCCGTGAGGCTATCGGCCACCACGCTAGCTCCCAGTGCTAGCTCTCTGCCCCCGCAAGGCTTTTCACCCCGGCGCTAGCTCTCTGTCCCGGCGCTAGCTCTCTGCCCCAGCGCTAGCTCCCAGTGTTAGTTGTCTACCCCGGCATTAGCTCTCTGCCCCTGCTCACCACGTAGCAACGAGGGATCGTTCTGACACAATGCTTGCCCTCAGGCCGCCTTGGAAACACACGTAGGTAGCAGCACCCACTAGAAAATGGCCCAAAAGGCTGACGTCTTTGATATGACAGGTCAGGAATGTGATGAGGCCTCCCACAGGGCATTGGGGAGTAGGCTGGGAACCCGGTGGGAGATCCCCAGACAGACAGACAAACACATTGATCTACTGGAATGCCATATCCTGGACAGACACAAAGGGCTCCAGACTTCCTCCTACCACACGCTGGGACGCATGGAAGAGCACACGGCCTGCGTGTGCATTTTTACCTGTGTGTGTGTGTGCCATGTGCATGGCATGCACATGCGTTCGCATGTGTGTTTGTGCGTGGTCACTCTTCGTGTGAAAGCACGTGACACAATGGAACCAGCCCACAGTCATTTTACTCACTTAACATTTGCTGTCACTTTCTATAAGGTGTTTTAATCAACATGTTTTGGAAGCCAGACAGAATAAATATAATTGAATGGGCCTTCGGTTGGTCTTGTTCCACCACAGAGGGGAGGGCTCTCACCTGGGGGGGTGCATGCCTCGACGGAGGACTGAACTAGCACCGAGCGTCTCTTGGAGGGCATGGGCATCTTCCTCTCTTTGTACTTGGCCAAGGCTGCTTGGACGGCTTCTGTGTGCAGGTCTACCAGGAGGAGCAGGAGGAGAGAAAGGAAGAAGGAAACGTTAGAGAAGACATCTGGTGCTTATCACACAGAATAATCACAGTGAAACAGTAGAGCCGATGTCAAAACATAAAACCCTTTTGATGATCAGGCGGTCTTTCAGTTATCACTCACCGCACATCGAAGGTTTCATTTGAAATGATTGCTGGTGATGAAATGATTATTAGTTATAGTTGTACGAGGACTGATCGTGTTGTAGAGCCAGACTCATCCTATATCGAAGCACTCAGATCAGGACAGCGTTGCGTGTGTAGTGCTGTTCCCTTATAAACTACTCAGATCAGGACAACATTGTTGTGGACTGTAGTGCTGTTCCTTCTGTTCCCTTATAAACTACTCAGATCAGGACTACGTTGTGCTGTGTAGTGCTGTTTCCTGATAAACTACTCAGATCAGGACCACGTTGCGTTGTGTAGTCCTGTTCCTTGATAAACTACTCAGATCAGGACAACGTTGTGGTGTGTAGTAATGTTCCTTCTGTTCCCTGATAAACTACTCAGATCAGGACAACGTTGTGGTGTGTAGTGCTGTTCCTTCTGTTTCCTTATAAACTACTCAGACGAGGACTACGTTGTGGTATGTATTGCTGTTCCAAGATAAACTACTCAGATCAGGACAACGTTTTGGTGTGTAGTGCCCTTCCCTGATAAACTACTCAGATCAGGACCACGTAGTGATGTGTAGTCCTGTTCCTTGATAAACTACTCAGATTAGGACCAAGTTGTGGTGTGTAGTGCTGTTCCCTGATAACCTACTCAGATCAGGACAACGCTGTGGTGTGTATTGCTGTTCCATGATAAACTACTCAGATCAGGACAACGTTGTGGTGTGTTGTGCTGTTCCTACCTGACCTGAAGCGCTCATCCCTGGTATTGGTGGCCCGGGACTTGGGGTTTTTGTTTCCAGGGAGGGGGGCCTGCGCAGAGACCTGGATCCGGTGGTCCCGCTGCAGGGAAGGGTCTACACCTGCACACAAACCAGGGCCACAAACCAGGAAGACAGCAGGACCGTCAGCATTGGGCCTGGATAGACTAGTTAGTCATTTATCAGATTATTTAGCCATTTATCTGCTTAGTAATTATCAGACTATTGAGTCGTTTATCAAACATTTTAGCCATGAATCGGATTATTTAGTATCCCACGATCTAACCATTAATCAGATCATTATGTAATTTTTCTGACTGCTAGCCATTCATCAACTATTTGATCATGTATCAGACTATTATTTAGTCATAAATCAGACGATTCAACCCCTATCAGATGATTCAGCAATCATCAGACGATTCAGCCATTATCAGACGATTCAGACATCATCAAACGATTCAGACATTATCAGACAATTCAGCCCCTTTTCAGAGGAGTCAGACATTTTCAGATGATTCGGCCCTTTATCAGACACTATTGTCCAAAGGGAAACCCCCAAACTGAGGTTGAAACCCAGAACCTTCGGGCTTGGGGCCCAACACCCTCCCCACTGCTGGACCATCCTGCCCTGAGCCAGGGGAATAAGAATAGGAAGATTTCTTGCTGCTATAGCTAACCATGGCTCAAAAATATCTTCATCACAAACACAAACAAATTACAATCCGTACATATTCAGCCAAGTAATAACAGTATTCAGGGAAAATAGAAATCCATATAAAGCAGCAGGAGCTCTGTAACAAGGTAATCTGTAACAAGATGTAGAGTAGTAGGAGCTCTGTAACGAGATGTAGAGTAGCAGGAGCTCTGTAACGAGATGTAGAGCAGTAGCTCTGTAATGAGATGTAGAGTAGCAGGAGCTCTGTAACGAGATGTAGAGTAGCAGGAGCTCTGTAACGATATGTAGAGCAGTAGGAGCTCTGTAACAAGATGTAGAGTAGCAGGAGCTCTGTAACGAGATGTAGAGCAGTAGCTCTGTAACGAGATGTAGAGCAGTAGCTCTGTAACGAGATGTAGAGCAGTAGGAGCTCTGTAACGAGATGTAGAGCAGTAGGAGCTCTGTAACGAGATGTAGAGCAGTAGGAGCTCTGTAACGAGATGTAGAGTAGCAGGAGCTCTGTAACAAGATGTAGAGTAGCAGGAGCTCTGTAACGAGATGTAGAGCAGTAGGAGCTCTGTAACGAGATGTAGAGTAGCAGGAGCTCTGTAACGAGATGTAGAGCAGTAGGAGCTCTGTAACAAGGAGCTCTGTAACGAGATGTAGAGCAGAAGGAGCTCTGTAACAAGGAGCTCTGTAACGAGATGTAGAGCAGTAGGAGCTCTGTAACGAGATGTAGAGCAGTAGGAGCTCTGTAACGAGATGTAGAGCAGTAGGAGCTCTGTAACTAGATGTAGAGTAGCAGGAGCTCTGTAACGAGATGTAGAGTAGCAGGAGCTCTGTAACGAGATGTAGAGCAGTAGCTCTGTAACGAGATGTAGAGCAGTAGGAACTCTGTAACGAGATGTAGAGCAGTAGGAGCTCTGTAACGAGATGTAGAGTAGCAGGAGCTCTGTAACGAGATGTAGAGTAGCAGGAGCTCTGTAACGAGATGTAGAGTAGCAGGAGCTCTGTAACGAGATGTAGAGCAGTAGGAGCTCTGTAACAAGATGTAGAGCAGTATGAGCTCTGTAACGAGATGTAGAGCAGTAGCAGCTCTGTAACGAGATGTAGAGCAGTAGGAGCTCTGTAACGAGATGTAGAGTAGCAGGAGCTCTGTAACGAGATGTAGAGCAGTAGCTCTGTAACGAGATGTAGAGTAGCATGAGCTCTGTAACGAGATGTAGAGCAGTAGGAGCTCTGTAACGAGATGTAGAGCAGTAGGAGCTCTGAAACGAGATGTAGAGTAGAAGGAGCTCTGTAACGAGATGTAGAGCAGTAGCTCTGTAACGAGATGTAGAGCAGTAGGAGCTCTGTAACAAGATGTAGAGCAGTTGCTCTGTAACGAGATGTAGAGCAGTAGGAGCTCTGTAACGAGATGTAGAGCAGTAGGAGCTCTGTAACGAGATGTAGAGCAGTATGAGCTCTGTAACGAGATGTAGAGCAGTAGGAGCTCTGTAACAAGGAGCTCTGTAACGAGATGTAGAGCAGTAGGAGCTCTGTAACGAGATGTAGAGCAGTAGGAGCTCTGTAACAAGGAGCTCTGTAACGAGATGTAGAGCAGTAGCTCTGTAACGAGATGTAGAGTAGCAGGAGCTCTGTTACGAGATGTAGAGCAGTAGGAGCTCTTTAACAAGGAGCTCTGTAATGAGATGTGGAGCAGTCAGAGCTCTGTAGCGAGATGTGGAGCAGTCGGAGCTCTGTAACGAGATGAAGAGCAATTGGAGCCCTGCAAGCACGCCGAGTCTGTCAGCAAGCCGCTGAATATTTAAATGTTCTGCAACACTCCTTGTCAGTCTGTCTGTGATATAAAGTCTCTAGCCTCGTCCGACGTGTGTACCCGTAATATCAGGGAATCCGTTGAACTGGCTCCCCAGATGGAACACCAGGAGCAACAGACCCGGGGAACGAGGCCTCGCTCACCCGCAGTGCAGAAGGAGTTCCTAGCCATTAAGTTGCTGGTCGACACCCTACTAGTGCTACAATGGTGTCTAGATCTTCATAGCTGTGGACATCCTGAGAACACGGCTGTTACAGGACACACGTATTAAACTAAAGAGAGCAGAGTTAAAAGGTTTGTTCCTGGCATATCAGAGATCTCCTCCATATCATAGATCTCCTCCAGTGTGTGTGGTGATGGGAGGTTCAACCTGGGGGCATCCATTCTCAAAGCACCACCAGTGGGCAGCAGCACCCATCCCAGATTGTCATCAGTCCCTCTCGCCATCGATCACACACACCCCACCACACGGGGCCCTGCGAGGCGTCCTCCTCATCCGTCATTCAACCCTGTTTCGACCACGCCCACTTCAGTGGCCGCCACATGTAGGACACCAACGCGGGCACGGCCCCTCTTTGTCTCACTTTAAAGCCCTTCAAGTTCAAGGGGGGGGCTGGGGGGGACAGAGGCTGAAGGCTCAGAGGCTGCGGGCCCAGAGGCTGGAGGGCCCAGAGGCTGGAGGGCCCAGAGGATGGAGGCTGAAGGCCCAGAGGCTGGAGGCCCAGAGGCTGAGGGCCAAGAGGCTGAGGGCCCAGAGGCTGTGGGCCCTTCGAGTTCAAGGGGATCCAGAGGTCGGGGGCCAAGAGGCTTGGGCCCAGAGGCCGGGGGCCCAGAAGGCCGGGGGCCCAGAGGCTGGGCCCTGGGGGCCAGGAGGCCGGGGGCCCAGAGGTTGGTGATCCTCTCCTGTCAGATCATTGCACTTCCATGGAAGGTTCGACAGGGAAATTAAGTCTCTAGCTGGGTAGCAATGTGTGCGCTCCCTTCCTGACAAGAAACTGGCAGTACCACCGAATCTGCTACAGTCACTTCTAGTGCAATGCTTTAATGTCTATGCTATGTTTATGCGTTCAGATGTCTTTCATATCTTATTTTCAATGTGAGCAGGGCTCTAGGGGCAACGCAAACCATCTTCAAAGCTATGTTGCAGGGCAAGCATTAAAGAAATTGCAATGGACATGAATCAACACAGACACAATGAGAATTCAGGGCCACATTCTACGGCTCTTCATTTAGAAAGAGTCGTTCATAGGTCATCTTGGAGTCGGAGATCGCTTTGCCAACGCATTACTGCTCAGATGGAGCTGGCTGAGAGGCTGCTTTGGGTTGTTCTCTCTGTCCCATCTTCTGAACTTTCACCCCTGAACCAGACAGTGGTTGAGCTCAGCGAACGCGGTCTCAGAGGCTCTGCCAACAGTGTGGGTCATTTGAGGGCACAGGCAGCAACCCAAGGACACGCCAGCCTGCCAGATAGCCTGCCATTAACTATCCAGCCTGCCAGTCAGGCAGCCATACAGTCAGTCATTCAACAAGTCAGCTGGTCAGTCAAAGAGTCAGTCAACAAGCCAGTCTGATCATACAGTAGCAGCTTAGAGAGGATCAGTGAGCTCCACTCCGTCAGCAACTCTCAGACACACCAGCACAATCAGCAATGCTCAGCAGCAGCCAACACTATAGATTACATCTGCTATAAACCAGGACGAAATGCAGATGCATGTGCACACAAGCGCACGCACACACACGCAAACACAGGATTTTTATTACAAATTGATAAACAAACACATACCTAATCCAGATGTGTGCATGTTATCTAATTTAAAAACATGTGTGTTTAATAAGTGCAAACATCCGGAGTACTAGTTATCAAAATCGTAAAAGATCCACGTACATGCAGCCTCCCACACACACACACACACACACACACACACACACACACACACACACACACTTCTAGGCACGGACAGAGCGATAGCTTTTCCCAGCCCCCAGAGAACGCTGGTCTATCAAATCAGCCAGGCTACCGGGTCTGGTTGCCGGGGAGAAGTCACTTCACAGAAAAGTTGAAAGCAAGCCAATCAGAGTCAATACTCTGTCCCAACAAAGACGGCTATTGGCTGGGAGGGAGCCCTCATGAGTCAGCAGCACCTGTCTGACAGAGCCCTGCTCAAAGAACGGCTGACATAATCAGAGCATTTCCGTTAAGAGCCGCTTGACCAATGATGTGTGTTAACAGCTTCAGTTGCATAATCAGAGATTATCCAATTTGAACAATATCGCACAAAGTACTGAAATGGACCAAAAGTCGAGGTCGATAAAAGTAATGGATAAAATGTTGCAATGGATTTTTTTATTATGCATTATACTTAAACAACAACTAGTTAGGGAATACTTTTGCAAAACAAACCAATTCTAAAAATTCAAAAGCAGAGAAAAGCGGATCAAGCAGATAGATCCCATTATTCATGTTCAGTGAACACAGGAATAACTATAAATAAAACATTTTGAAAATGATTTTGATAAGATAGGTCTTCCAGTTTGAGGAGGAGAAGGAACAGATCTGGAGAGACCATCTACTGTCGAAGAACTGGTCCGGAGAGACCATACTCTGTAGAAGAACTGGTCTGGAGAGACCATTCTCTGTTGAAGAACTGGTCTGGAGAGACCATTCTCTTTCGAAGAACTCAGGGATGCAAACACATGTATGACAAAAAAAGAGAGCTACCCGAAGTCGGAAAAATGTGACGGCATGATATCCTATTATCATGAGAAGGCCTATGCTATATGCTATATGCCTAGAAAGATAAAAACTATATTAGTTACTCAGTTAAAGTGACTTTTTAAACAAAGTTAATTTATTTTCACACACACACAAACACACACCTCTGCATTGGGTTTCGGAGAAGCTGTGCAACACTTTGTGTAGTTATTGTTGTTGTCACTTTCCTGCGATGAATGTCTGCCTTACAGTGTGCATTTAGCACATCCTTTTTTCTCAATTTTTTGGAAAAAATCAGACAGTGGAAAGTTATGCTTCACTGAATACTCCTCAGTCGTGACTTCTAATTTTAGCCCGGACCACTTCCAACTGCACTTGCACCCTGCGTCCTGCTGCATAATAAGTGCATCCTTCTCCGATATTTCCCACCACAATCCTCGGGTCGGGCCGGGCCTTTGATCGAGCGTTTTTATTTTTATCATTGGTTTATTGGCCTAATCTGAGGAGAAATCTATGCCATAAACAGAAATATTATAGGCCTTTATTACACAGGTCTTCTCAATGCCGCGGAACGCTCCGTTCATTTTGGTAGTAGTCCGGTGACTTGTTAACCCCAGCGTCTTCCGTTGCTAAGCGACGTCACCGTCTTTGCGGACAATTTATAATTATTGCTCTGCAGTCAGTTGCACCAGCAGAACGTAAAGCCGATCATAAGTTTGGGTGTAAAGTCCGCCTTAACCCTACGCTCGACGTAGCTAGTGTCAAACTAAAGGTGTTCTAAATTTTGGTTGCACCACCATAACTTAAGTTGTAACGTTACTAGTAGTGCATAAATTGTACCAGTGTCGCTTTTAATGACGTTTAGGTAATTTCAAGCCAATCATTGACAGCTAACAATGTAAACAGGAAATACCGGCAAGTTTCCACCTTATCCGAGTGAAGACGCGTTAGCACCCAAATGAGAGGGCAAACAAAACAGTTTCAGTCATTTATTCTCTAAAATATGCTTGGACGGTATAGGCATGAGGTTAAGCTGATGGCGGATTTTATAATAAATAAATAAATATAATATTCCGCCCGGCAAAACCGAAATCGCGCATATAATTCGACATCATCATAATAAAGAAATGGATCGATACGGTCACGGACAATCTGTTCCCGGCGCAAACCGCGTTGAAACTCCTCTTCCCATTGCTCAAAACGAATAGCCATCTTTACCCTGCGTGTTGAAATCTTTATACGTTTTTTTCTTTTAACGGTTCTTTATCGTTAGTATGGAACTTACACCAGCTAGAGGGGAGGTGTAAAAGATAAGTTATAACTTAGTGTTACGTTGAAACTATCTGCTTGGTGCAACTGCTATTTTTTTAGTAGAGTGCAAAGTCGAACGTTTGGGTGATTTACGTTCAACGTAGCCTAAGTGGGACCTTACGTTCTGCTGGTGCAACCAGCTGCAGCTGATCAACACTTCGAATGCTGGTAACGAATAAATTGTAAAAAGGCACACCATGTGAAGTTATTTTTTTAGTTTTGGCAAGTAGCCGTGTAATAAGCGGGATCATGTAGGCCTATAGAACGTCGCCGGTCATTATAGAAATAAACCCCTTCAGGGCGAAGCAAGACGCCTTCGCTGCGCGTCGGTGTACTTTTCGCCCTGTCGGGGCTTATTTTCCCGATAAGGACCGGCGTTCTAACATTATCCCTTACATATATATTTAGCAGAGTAGGCCTAGTAACAAATGTGTACAAAGTAACATATGTGTTAAAATAAATGTCGGGTTGAAATCGGGCCCGGGCTCATAATTACAGTTTAATGTGTTGTGTCGGGCCGGGCTCGGACAGAATGTGCACGGGCTCGGGCCGGGTCGGGCTTGATTTTCTGGGCCCGATCTAAGCTCTAACGTGCGCATGCGCATCCAATATTTAACCTTCCGTCGACGCGACGGCAAGGGCTGTGATTGGTCCCCTAACAAAATCATTTCCGGAATCACTTTTCTTTACTTCGAAGGCTTGAGGGGTCTCAATCAGTCAGATTACGGAATATTGACACCTGCACGCGCGCACCGATGGACGCCCCCCCCCAAAAAAAACCTCTTCGGATCTGCACGAACCACACAGGTCCCCAAAATGTACTATAAAAAAGCGTGCCGTTTGCATGTCTGAGAACTGGTCTGGAGAGACCATCCTCTATAGAATAACTGGTCTGGAGAGACCGTCCTCTATAGCATTGTATGTAGAAGAACTGATCTGGAGAGCTGATCACAAGATGGGGCTGCGGTCTTCTCTTTCTTTAGCTGTACCAATCAGACCTTTTGCTGCTGCATGCGTGTTGGAACTACCATTGGTGTACTAACCATAGGGTGTCACTATACGCAGAGTCGCAGACGATGTGCTTTTGTATTTGTCCGATCTCTTACTGTACCACAAGTGCTTGACATACTCAATGTCTTGGCAAAATATCTGGATTTAAAGTTAACTTACAAAGAACCTAAAGCCTGCGAACCCAGCAGCACTACATATTATATTCACATAATTTCCCTTCAATGTAACTATATAACAATTTAAGTACCCAGGAATCGCTGGACTTACAACGATCTAGAGAACACACCAAACAAAATTGTTCCACAGATCGCCAAGATGGAGGGTAAGCAAAATAAATAAATTTACTTTCATCTTTGTCCCGACCTATTTTTCAAAGCCTACTGCTAAACTCTTTTAGATTCCGTCCTAGAACTCAATCCCTCCATGAAAAATGGTTATTGGCAAAATAAACTTCCTTAACTCACATAACCTAGAACCTTTGACCATACTATATAATGGTAGGAAGATTTGGATATGCAACTTACTAACACAGTCTGACAAAACGCCATAGACAGAATACGTTCATATTGAGTCTCTTTAAGTCTATGGGTGTTAAAGTCAATAAAAATGGCTTTAGTAAGTTCAATAATATTACTAGAAACACCGAGAGAACCTTCTCCTGGCGTCGTATTATTTGGTGGTCTCCATGGAACCTCCACACCGCCTGGCATGATAACAGAATTGGATTTGGAACCCTTTTTGCCAGGTCGCTTAAACTACTAAAGTGGTTCCAGGACATGGCAAACTATGAAATAATGAAATATCAAAGCCTCTTAGTCTATATTTTATATAGGTGCCAGCAAACCTACACTATCCTCTCCTCAGCCTCTGATTCAGGACCACTTAAAACAGACAGCTACATATGAGAGAGAGAGAGAGAGAGAGAGAGAGAGAGAGAGAGAGAGAGAGAGAGAGAGAGAGAGAGAGAGAGAGAGAGAGAGAGAGAGAGAGAGAGAGAGAGAGAGCATCAGACAGACAGACGGACGGTGAGAGAGCAGCAGAGAGATGGTCTACTCAAGCCAAAGACCAGGTCCACTAATAGATCCCAATGGAAACACCAGTGCACTAAGGGTCCTGGTTTCCACTGAGGCTGAGCCCGCCGAGAAACCAAGCCAAACCCCATGTCTCCCATGGGTCCAGGAGGCATCATGGATCAGAGAAGACACACACACTCCTCTCTTTGGACTCACCGCAAACCCACTTCATCTGAGTCTTACACCGAGCGAGGCCAGCCATGGTGAGCCACGGAGCAGAGTTAGAATATCTTAACCAGATGGTGGGATACACCGAGCCTGGAATTCATGGCACACGCAGCACGGCATTCTCATTAATGTTTTCATCTGCAGCATCTACACTCAATACATAACAGGATCAATAACATATCACTACAGCATTGATCAAAGGTCAGTGAGCACACGAGTATGTAATAAACTCCTTCCTTCTAATCAAATGCCACTTATGATGATTCATCAGTTTAACAGCTTGGTTTTATGGGGCTGGAGGGAGACATTCGACTGGGCTCGGCCCATCATCGACTCATTGCCCCACATGTACAATTACGGCCCTGCAGTCTAAACAGCAATGAGCCAGCAAAGCTGTGACACACGGTCCGGTTAAAACAGATGAACTGTTGAGATGAATAACAGAAAGACCCCATCCCAGGCTCACATCTTGCTCTCGCAATGAAGCAATATGTGACATAAAGCATCTAGCATTTCACATGAATCTTCCATTTCAATAGTTTTATTATAGTTATAGTTTGATCTTTTAATCCTAAACCCTTACACAAGCCTGAAATCCTCCATGGGAGTCAGCCTGAGTTTCGCTCCCACAAGGACATGCTAAAGGCAATGCGAGCCGGTTGCTAATGCTAAGCTATACACAGCAGCAGAATGCCCTCCAGAGGCACTGGAGGAGAAGTTTGGCACATGAATGGCCGACACTGGTCTTACCTTGTATCTGTGGGATGTACGGCGCCAGCAGCTTCCCCCTCTTCTTCTCATAGCCTTTCTGAGTTATGTCCCCTGAACACACACACACAGAGAGAGAGAGAGAGAGAAAGAGAGAGAGAGAGAGAGAGAGAGAGAGAGAGAGAGAGAGAGAGAGAGAGAGAGAGAGAGAGACAGAGAGAGAGAGAGAGAGAGAGAGAGAGAGAGAGAGAGAGAGAGAGAGAGAGAGAGAGAGAAGGAGAGAGAGAAGGAGAGAGGGGGGAGAGAGACACAGAAGAGTGACTGAGTGAGAGAGTGGAGGATGACTCATTAGCTGTGCGGCTGTGTCGTTTTGAGTGTGTGTACGTGCGTGTGTACATATGTGTGTGTCTGTGCACGTGCTCCACCTCACACTGCCAATCCATATGCACTGGCACCGCAGGGTACCACTAGAACAGGGTAGTGCATATCACATGACAAGCTACTGACCACCTGGCTTACAATACTGAGCAAGCACACAAACACACTCACACACACACACACACACACACAAACACAGAGACACACACACACACAAACAGACACACACACACACACACACACATAGACACACACACACACACACACACTGCAAAGAAAGAAGATGTGGTGAATCTCCTGCTCCATAGTTTAACGATAAAATCAGCTGGAGGAGGGGAACATTTAAAAGCTTGTTAGTCTCTGGCGAATGGAGGCTTCTCCAGGACACCACAGGCCGAGACAGTGCTGACTGCTCCTTCATAAGGCCAGGCTTCGGACCACAGAGTGAAGAGGCCGTCGGTGGGACCAGGTCTAGAAGTGTCGACACCTCACCTCAAATAACTGCTTTAATTCGGCTTAAGATTGACACATCGTCCTGTATGGGGCATATCTGAAGAATTCAAATAATTGAAGACTCAAACACAAATAGATTATTTGACACTTAACCATCAACTTCGATGTTGACAGACAGACATACAGTCAGGGACACCAACATGCACGTGCGCAAACATACACGCAATTACAGGCATACACACACGTATACACATCACAGACACACACTCCACCCCCACAAGACACACACACAAACACGCACACAAACATGCAAACAAACATACACGCACTTCGGTAAAGGGGTTATTTAAGAAGTGCAATACAATGATCCATGTTGCAGTTAAAGGCAGGTTGAACTTGAAATGCATCCTCTCTGTTGCTGGCGGCTTGCTTGTGTTTGAACAGAGAAGGTGGCCTGTCAGGGGTCGCCTGGGGAAGAGCTGTTTGAGTGGCGGCTCCTCCTTGAAAGCCTCCCTTTGTCTCTTGCTCCTCTCTGCCGGGCTGCTGTTTATCCTGTGTCTTAGAAAGCCTGGGTCTTCAGAAAGTCTCCAAACTTATGGATGTGCCGACCAGGGCTTGTGTGAGTGTGAGGGAGCGGCAGTGTGGTGACTGGTCTGTGGCCAGTCAGCACCGCTGGGTGGATCAACCTCTTGCTTCCTTCCCGACTTGTATTTAACTACATGACGTACTGATGAATGCTATTATGATGAACAGGACCACACTGTGTTGATTTGCAACCTTTACAGACGATTTGCTGAGAATGCTGGTGTCCAGACAGGCAGGATAATAAGCTTGTCTCTCCTACTGAAAGGCTTCCTCGTGCTGTCTGAGTTTTGGTTGGCTGTAAGCCAATCATGCGCTTACAAACCCCGCCTCCAGCAACATGAGCAGTCGTAACTATATGAATGAAAGAGATTGAATGGCGTAAAGTCAAAAGACAAAGTCAGAAGACTTGACTGGACTTAATTACCTGACTGAGAGGATTCTGGATAATTGAGTGTCGGGTTGTTGCACTTCCAGCCAGACGGTTCAACTGGGTTCAATCCCAATGTTTGCAGTTCACCTTGCGGCTACAAGCCTTATCCCCTCCCTGAACTAAACCTACACTTAAGCTTCTGTGGATGAAATACTATGTTCCATGTCCATATTGTTAACAAAGCTAGATAGAACTAGAACTAGAAAAAGAATGCAACCTTTAAACCCCAAGATAGCCACAAAAGAGGAAAGCCACTGGAAGTGGAGGGACTCAAAGGTCACGTTTGACTGTATTTTGGGTTAAGTGTAATTAAAATGTAATGACAACACTCTCCATTTACTGTGGGAGTGGGAAGCTAATTGATGTGCATTACATAAACAGAGCCAATCATGTCTATATGTGTCTGTGTGTGTCTCTGTCTTTTTCTTTGAATGTGTCTGTGTGTCTGTCTGTCTGTGTCTGTCACTGTGTATTTGTGTCTGTACCTAGGGGTGGTCAATAAGTATGTTTGGAACCAACTGGAGCTAATTGATTGGGTAGGATCTCATGGGACCGTGCTCGTCGCCCAGCTTGTGAATGCACCCTAGCATGTAACGCACTAGCATGAGACCTATTCTGCTCCTTTCACTCCTGTTCCTGTCGCTCCACACCTGTAGTGATGCTGGCAGCACAAACATACCATTACACTGTGATTTGTTTTCTCCTGTGTACATTCCATAACCCCAAAAATAAATAAATAAATAAATATATATATATATATATAATATATATATGTATTGTATCCTCTATTGCTAGGAACCACGGATATATAGACAGTGCTCCACCCTGGCAGGATGTTACAACGAGACAGCATTCTAGAAGCCGTTAACCATAGCAAACATCCCACTGGAACACAACGGCTGAACTATCTCACTACAGGACAACAAGGTGTGTGCTGCTGGTCACATCGCTGGTGCACAGCGTGTGTGTGTGTGAGCATGTGCGTGTGTGCGTGGCAGGTGACGCTGTTCACAATCCTGTCTCTGAGTCATGGCTGTGAAATATGCAGCGTTGTCAGGTGTGAGTCGTCCCGACCACGTCCCGCTAACACAATGCAGCACTGTACACACAAGGCTCAGCATGCTGGGGCAACAAACAAAATCAGGAGGGAGGAGGAGGGGGAGAGAGACAGAGACAGAGAGATTGAGAGGGATGGACAGAAAGACTAGTTACCATATCCTGCCAGTATTCTCACGAGATTCTCATCAGACTTCAGCCAAATAATCTGGTAGCAGACAGGCTGAATCAGGGTGAATGGGGTGTTTCACTATTTCACGTTGCCCTAGTAAACAAATCATCACCATGCAGACTGTACTGCAGCAATACATGGATAATCTCCCCTCCTGAATTTTTTTCTCTTACAAATTGCATATCTCCTCCCCCACCCAGAAGTTGCTACTGAATGCTGGACTGCTGGATCTGGCATTAACGTGTCGATAAAACAGCACATCTAGAATTTTTTCAGTGTTTTTAGAGTAAGTAATAATATAAATAGTCTATGCCTGTTCCACGCGTTCACTGTTTGTGGTGTGGTGTTTTGTGTGTGTGTGTGTGTGTGTGTGTGTGTGCCTGCACTCTCGTGTGTGTGCATAGAGCCATTGAGAGAAGGTGTGGCGGTCAAAATAAAAATACAGTTTTTTTCTATTTCTTATAATCAACCAAGTGATGCAAGCGCGTTGCGTGCCAAGAACCGAAGCCAGAGGGCTCATTTCCGGGATGGAACGGTCCTGAACAATCGCTGCTGAATAAATCTCCTTTCAGGGCTTTTATTGTTATTTCACAAGGAAGAGATAGAGAGGGACCGATGGAGCTGAAGAGAGAGAGAGAAACAAACAAACAGAGATTGAGAGAGAAAGAGAGAGAGGGAGAGGGAGAGACAAGCAAACAGAAAGAAAAAGGAAGAGAAAGAGAGAGAGGGAGATATCCAGATTTATGCTTTGAAGCCATATCAGCTAAGGGACAGCCTTCTTCAACCTGAGAACGTTGAAACGCTATGCAGGATGCAGTGACGATTGGTGCATGCTACATTCCAAGCAGGTGTAACTATTGTGACACCCTCTTCACTAGCCTCTCAGAAACGTGGACAAGAAGACTTCAGTTCCATTCTCTCTCAAATTATTCTGAGAGAGAAGAAAGAATAAAGACGAAACACCAAAGTTTTGTTTGATTTATTGAAACAACTCTGATTCCATAAGATTGGCCGAGCCCGTAGAATCCTCATCATGAGCCAAACGTTGCCATATACCGCAATACACGGCCCGTGAGCCGCAGAAACCCTGGGCTGAAAAGTTTGGCAGCGCTGGCTTATGGTTCAAGGATAGCAGATGATGTAGTCAACTGTCATGTTCTCAAAGCTGTACAACAACACAGGAGGTCCACATTGCACCAGATTGGTGCATTTAGTTCCTTCCACTGCAGCTTAAAACCTCAGCCGAGTCCCTAATGTGTGTTTGTGTTCCCCACGCACACACACACAGACACACACACATACACACACACACACACAGTCCGTTGGGCTAACCAGGCTGCTAGGTACAAGGGTAGCTCTAGAACTTCATCTAATTAGCATCTTGCACCAGAGAAATAAGTCTCCCCCCCAGACAAAAGCACACACTGCCTGGATTAGGGTGTCAGAGCTAGCGAAGCTACAGCGCCAAGCCTCCTATCTCCTTCTGCACTCTCTCTCTCTTAATACACGCGCGCACACACACACACACACACACACACACACACAGACACACACACACACACACACACACACACACACACACACACACACACACACACACACACACACACACACACACACACACACACACACATACACACACACACACACACACTCACACACACACTCATCGGCCTAAAGGCAAACCATTTGAATAAAAAGCTGCATAATTAGGCTTCATACAAAGATGCATAGGCAGTACTGATTGTATGTTATGATAATGCTGTTGCTGTGGAACATAGGACCACCCCCAGGGCAGGGGAATTGGGGTAAAGACTTGCTTGCTAGCTGATGAACTACACTGCAAACAAGCTGTACACTTTATGTATTTATAAGGAGCTTTAGGGTGCCCTCACACTAGGCCATCTGGCCGTGGCCGTGGCCGTTTTCACACCTAACCGTGCTCAAATCTGCCAGTGTGAGTGTGGCCAGTCTGGCCAGGCCAGGCCAATTTGGCCACTTGGGAGAGGTGTGCTGCTACGGTACGGGCCGCTACGGTACCGATGCTAATGAGCCGACACGCGCACATGCACGGCTACGCAACCTGAGCTGGATGACGTATAGTCCATGCGACGACCACGGACATAATAAAGGCGACGAGCCTTCTTTCCCATTAAACGGTAAACATATATCCAAATAAGCAACAGACTCAGCAAAGTGCGAACTGTGTTCTCTGTGTTGTTGTCCATTGTTGTTAGAACTCTGACTGGCGGCAGACTTTATTATGGTCTTATGGTCCATGCAACGGACGCTTGGTGATGACGTGTTACTTACGACGTGATGACGTATGTACAAGAGCCTACCATGGCCAGGCCACAGTTGCGACGGCCAACGGCCACGGCCAGATGGCCTAGTGTGAGTGCACCCTTAATTAGGTTAGAGGTGATCCACAACGAGGTGGAGGACCCTTCAGAGTAGATCATTCTGCTAATTCCATAATAGAAATATAAGGCTGTTGATTCATAATTGATTCCATCCAAAACCTGAAAAGACACACAATCCGAAGGGTAAAATATGTGGTCTGACTCCTTCTCTAAAGAGACACCCGCTAACTATTTAGTCCGTTTCCCCCCAGGACGTCACCTAAATACAGTCAACCATGTCAATCAGAGACCAGGGTCTGAATAATGCCTGAATGCCAGTTAACATGAAACGCAGCGACAAAAGTGGGCCCACATCAAAAGAAATTTCAAGGAGAATGACATCGTAGTCATAGTGGACCCAACAGCTCCAAGGAACTCCTGGCCCTTGGGTCGGGTGATGAAGACCCTACCGGGGCATGAAGGTCTTGTTCGCAGTGTCCTGTTGAAGACCAAAACCAACACTCTACAAAGGCCCATCGACAAGCTTTGCTTGGTCCTTGAAGCTGAAAACTCAGCTTAAGTCTGGCAAGGCCAGGCTCAAGTCTTCAATTTGCCACTTTCAAATACTGACAAACATACATACTTGGATTTGCATGCCCATACACCAGTACATACATGTGCATTCATGGACTTCTCATTTACGCACCACAATTACATTCCTTGATCTGCACATACATGGACTATTCATACTTGCACTACATTTGCACCCATGGAGGTTTGCTGTCCATCAGTCTCTGTGCACTGTACAAAACATCCTCCATTGACTTTGGGGGGATTCTTGGGAATACAGATTGTAAAGAAAAAAAAAAAATTGGTATTGTCTATATGTATTGACATCTTTAAATGGATGATTATTGATGACTGACGTTTGAAGTAGCATCAGATAACTTAAGTTTGATTATGCATTATAGCTCCATTGTGTTAATATTATTAGTAATTGTCTTGCTGTAGCATTAACAATTAGGGGCCAGTGTAGAAGCCATAATTAGGTTTTCTGCATTTTGTCTTGACATTATTAGTTAAGATATAATTCTTTATTAAGTTTATGAGAAATGATTTCAGTTAAGATACGCATGAATCAATGTACTTAATAGTACTACATTTTGTTATTCACCTAGGACTCACCTGTTTTACCGTAATCCCCAAGCCACTCCCTCTCAACGTGCTTCTGTGCAGAGCTTAATTGGCCCAATGACGGGGACTGTATCAGGTTAGATGGTGGAAAAGGAACAGTTTTCCGACCGCATACGCATACCCATACGCATATGCATTAGCATACTCAAGTACTTTCATATTGTTTAGCAAACCGTATTTGTAATACTTTATTTTGAACTGCTGGAAAGTCAACCGGACTGTTAGAATAAACTCTCAACAAGAATTCGACTCTCCGTGCGTGCTTCTTCAGAATGTGTGTCGGGAGAACTCCGAATCAGCCTCATGGCCAAAAAAACTGGTAGAATGGCCATAACATATGGATTGCAGATGTTACTTTGTTACTTCAGAAAATTGAGAAGATCTTACTAATGTCATGCCAACACAAACCTTTTCTAGAAGTGAGATTTCCCAATCTGAATAAATATGTCAGATGTATACACATTTCAAATCATATTAATCGTATTATCGTTGAGAGCGATGGTGAAACTATCCGCACAGTTATAATATCAATATGTTACAGCCCTGCGGTGAGCTAAAGTTAATCCACACCCGGTTGTTGTTAAACGATACTCGATCCTCATTGGCTGAATGCCAACGAGTATTCATCCAGGGCCATGAAACCAAAATAATGGACAGAGGAGTCATTCTCAATAAAGAGGAGGCCAAGGACTAAGGGAAAATTACCCCACATCCGGAGTCATTAAACAACCTTAATAGCGTGATTTATTATCAGCATGGTGTTTAATCTGTGTTCAGCCACGCCAGGTGATTAAGGTGACTATAGGATGATGGTGAAAAGTGTCCAGTGTAAAACTGCTATATCGCTGAGCTGCGGTCATGTTGAAGATGTACTGATCCAGGAAGTCTCCTAGTCTAGCCACACATAATGGAAGTACTGATTGAGCAAGTCAATCTGTGTGTGCGTTTGTGTGCGTCTGTGTGTGCATTTGTGTGCGTCTGTGTGCGTGCGTCTGTGTGTGCATGCGGGAGGAGGTGGGGGGCTTGTCTGAGATCCCATTCATCTGTTCTGGCCCACACTGAATGACATTAATCCACATGAAGTAGCATTGAGATGACACACAGTTCCCGCCCTAACCCTAACCCCCCGGAAAGGCGGGAAGGCAGTGAGTGACAGCAGAGAGGGTCTGACTGAGGAAGACTGGGAGGTCGAGAGAGGGACAGCTTGGGCTTGGGAGTGGGCTGGCTCTGAAAAGAGTCCGCCGTTAGGGGGGCATGGAAGATGGGGTCGAGGGGTGGGGTTAGTGCTCAGAGGTGGACACGCAGGAAGGGGCGAGTAAAGTATAGCAAGGCAGGGGAGGACTAAAGGAGGATGTGATGAAAAGGTAATGTAGAGAGACAGAGACACACACACGCACCTGGTATCCTTCCGTCTCCATCCATCAGCAGTTCCAATCAGACGGTGGTATCACTTTTAATTAAGTGGTGGAAACGAATTAGGACTCTGAACCAAACCTCCACACTACTACGCTAATATCTAACCCCACCCTCAAGCGAAACACAGACACACACACACACACACACACACACACACACACACACACACACACACACACACACACACACACACACACACACACACACACACCCCTTGGGCTCAATGAAGCTGGTGAAGGAGGCTATAGAGACAGTATGAATAATCTGAGAGCAGGCGTTGCAGGGGAGTTCCTGCAGCTGTGCACTGATGAATGTGTGTGTGTGTGTGTGTGTGTGTGTGTGTGTGTGTGTGTGTGTGTGTGTGTGTGTGTGTGTGTGTGTGTGTGTGTGTGTGTGTGTGTGTGTGTGTGTGTGTGTGTGTGTGTGTGTGTGTGTGTGTGTTGGACCTTTCACACCGCCGCAAAATCTGAGCCGGTTCCGGGCCAGTTCGGGGCTAGGGCCAGTGTTTTGGTTTCACACCGCCAAAGAACCGGCTCCGGCCTCTAAAAACCGATTCAACTCCAGGCCCACTTTTGAGCTGGGCTAGAACTAGAACCGCTTTTACGCCGGGGGCAGGGGGCGGGGTTATCCGTACCTTCATAAACAGGAAGACCAACGAAGACCGGCATTTTTAAAACACAGAAGTAAACAATGGATTGAATCCGTGTATGGTTCGTTCTTTGAATATTCAGATTTAAAACTGTTTGTTTTTTTCTGATTTGGTTTTGAATCGGAAAAAGGGCAAAAGGAATAAACAAATAATCTGCATTTTATTTGTGTTTGTGTGTTTTGTGTGTTGGTTTTTTAAACCCGAAACAGAAAAACAAAAATAGATACATTTATAGTTATAGGCTACACCAGAAGGCAGAATGCAGCGAAGAAAAAAGAGCCAACCACCTAAACCAGCAATAGACTGTCTAATTATATTTAGCCTTAGTTATGGCCGCACTTGAACCTTATGGTGATTTTATTCGTGAACTATTTGACACTGGAAAGACACACGACGCGATCAGTACCGCTCTAAAGCAATCTGGTGCCCCGAAGTGCTCCGTTATGACGGTGAGACCAAAGATTCACGTTATGACAGTTCAGACCAAAGATTCACCTTGCAACGGCTTGCAACGAGACGGTTTTAGAACGTCGCAGGGGCGGTGTGAACGGGTCGTTGCAAGGAGTCGCAAGGAGTCGCCAGAGATTGAACGTGTCAAATCGCAAGGTCCAGTTTTAGAACGCGTAGATTTAACTATTTCTCTTCAGCTAATCACAGCACAGAACAACTTGTACGTCACGGTACTAGTACTTACTCCGTCCCGGTACCGTACTGTCCACTCCAGTATAGAAATATCCGATTGAAATATCCGATATCCGGAGAATGACAAAACACAGTAACTCTAGCCTACTCTAAAGCAAAATAAAAATAAAACTAATTGCCAACCTAACTAATCGCAAACATAACTAATCTACCTAACCTACGCAAATAATGCTGTTGCGGCTCACAGCTGTGCCAGAGCGTTCACAGTTGCTAGGGAAACCACCTAGCGTCACAGCGCGTTGCAGCCAGTGTGAACGGCCCAGTTTTAGAACGTCGCAGCCCGTCTCGTCGCAAGGAGTTGCGAGTTGCAAGCCGTTGCAAGGCGAATCTTTGGTCTGAACTGGGCTTAAGTCGCCGGCTCCCACGGAAAACTATAAAGCTGGCCATTGTAGAATGCGAGAGACTCGATGGAACGTTTGAAACGTCTTTATATGTATTTTCTTTAAAGGCCCACTATGCAACTTTTTTTGCCAAAAATACATTAATTATGCTGGTTGAGAGTTATTCTGATGGTTCTGCAACCATTTCTGGGTCGTTTGGTGGGTGTGTCATTGCCCCATGTCACCTCTCCAAGGAAAAAGCGCATATGCAACTTGCTCTGTTCGGACCGACACAATCCGGATGTGACGCAGCGGAAGTATCCAATCGTGCCTCGAAAATGTAGTCAGATTGTAGTTTCGAAAATGCTTTACGGCACAGACACACACCCAAACATGGCACCGGCTAGATATAATCAGCCAGTTGCGAGGCAATTGTTGCATTCATCATGGATCAATCGACTGATAAGGGACCCAAGAGGCGACTGTCGGTGGAACAAAAGAAGAATGGACCAGAAAAGAGATCAGACACGAGTGAAAGGGGAACTATGCAACTTTTTTGGCTTGATAAACCTTAATATAACAGGCTAAGAGTCATTGAGATGGTTCTATTATACATTTTTGTTCGATTGTTCGTTGTTTCGACTCCCCCTTGCGTATCTTGGCGGAGAAAAGGAATATGTTTCTGCCGGCGACCCGCCGCCCACTCTCGCGGGAGTCTCGGGTCTCGCAAAGTAACGAATTGCTTTACGGCACAGACCCCCAAACACGGAACCGGCTCGATATAAACACAAGTAACTAAGGGATTGTTACATTCATCATAGATCAGCCGACTAAAAAGAGACAGAGAAGCCCAATGTCGGAGGAACAGAAGAAGAGAAAAGGGAGACTGACCGACACAGAGGCCAGACACGAGTAAACGTTGGGCAAGCTTTTCAGGAAAAGCGTGAACTGAAAGAAAAAGAAGACTGCAAATCAGACGTCGACTTGGCCGTGTTGCTTTTGAAATTGAAAGTACCCTTGGGTGAACTTTGTCTTTGTGGTATTCTTGATATTGATAGTCTCTGTACAAATGTGTTTGCTCAACCATTTTGTTGTGAGCCCTGTAAAAATTGTTTTCTCAACCGTTTTGTTGTGAGCCCTGTATGTTTCTAGCTTGCTTGGTTGCAACCATATAAACACCTTTGTTTCCATGGGTGTTTTGCTGTTCGTCTGTCTCGTCCCGCAGATACAGACTGAATCCCCGAATCCAGGTTCTTGTTTATTTAGATTATTATGTTGGCCAACACTCTTACACTGATTGTTCTGTTCAACCTAAGATAAAACAATTATAATCTAGGATATAAATTCTACCCGTCAACTATAAAAAATGATGGATTTATGTTTATTGCAATACAAATACACCATTTTAAAAATGTATAATCTTGCCTACACTTTATGAACATCTACTTCGGACAAGTGCATGGGTCAACGAGTTGTTATGACAGTGTTGTAAAATATCTACTACGAAGCTGTAGGGGGCGCTGTGTAGATAAATGTGCGTGCCAAAACCAAGAAAACAGCAAAGAAATGCCCGAAGTTGCATAGTGGGCCTTTAAATCCGCGTGCCCTTTTCCCGGCATTCATTGCGGTTTTATCTAAATATCACGCAAACAAAACAAGCAACTGGATTATTCAGTTTTCCCGTTTTGATTAAAAAAACGGAAAAATACGGTTGATTTGTATATTCCTTTTGCCCTTTTCGGCTTCAAAACCAAATCAGAAAAACCCCAAAACTACTCTGTTAATTGTTTTTTCTGATTTTGTTTTAAATCGGAATATTCAAAGAACGAACCATACACGGATTGAATCGAAGACGAAATTGTTGTTGTGTTTGAAACTGGCGCGAGGGTTCTTCTTCTTATTGTACAGTTCCGGCAGGGCGGGAGGGTTGCTGGGAAAGCGGAGACGTTTGCAGTGACGTCATGACGTTGCTCACGCCGGCTCCATGGCTGGCTCTGGCCGGTGTGAAACCAACTGGTTCTTAACTGGGATAAGGTTGGAACCTGTTTGGAACTGGCCCTAGCACCAGCCCGGAACTGGCTCTTGGTTATTTTTGGTGTGAAAGCCCCGTGTGTGTGTGTGTGTGTGTGTGTGTGTGTGTGTGTGTGTGTGTGTGTGTGTGAGTGTGAGAGAATTATTTTCTAACATATTTAGTAATTACATTTCCTTTAGACGCACACACACACACACACACACACACACACACACACACACACATGCAAGTGTATTGGTTATGATGTAAAACATGTTCAGTGTGAGTATTTCCCTAGCATTTGCCCCTAAAAATAGATATGGGCTAACAATTAAAATTATTTATGAGCACAGTGTGCAAGTAAAATTTCCCCCCAGACTTAATCATTCAAAAAACACAACTCACAAATCCCACAAGCGGTATGCACCAATCACAGTGAGTTTTCTCTGATGGATTTCTGCTAGCAGAGAGTTTAGGCAGTGAGATTTCCTGGGTGTTGAATGTAGATTTAGATCAATTAATTGCAGAGTTGCAAACATTCTCTCTCTCTTATGTAATAAATAGTTTGTTAATGAACTCTGTTCCGCTAACACGTTTCTCTCTGCTCTCTGTACTGTATTGAAGACAGCATGTGGCCCTGATAATCAAACAGGACGCGGGTCGCCCGTCTGTCTGTCTGTCTGTCTGTCTGTCTGTCTGTCTGTCTGTCTGTCTGTCTGTCTGTCTGTCTGTCTGTCTGTCTGTGTGTGCGTGGCTGTGTAAGTCAGAGAGACAGGCTTGACCAATGAGGAGGTCTGGGCATGAAGCACCCATGAGACACATGTGATCTGTTCACAACCAACAGCTTCAGCACTGTGCTAGCTTTTTATTTTACATAAAACAACAGACTTTACATGTCTAGATGACAGCAGTTCAACAATAAACAGCATAGCTATAAGGGTGTTCTAGACCCTCTGTGATGGCTAGACCCTCGGTGATGACTAGACCCTCCGTGATGAGGCCTCTGGCCCCTTGGGCAGCCTGAAGACACTGGTAACTAGGCCAGACTGAATGGACTCTTTACTCAACTCTTGTTCAAGGGCATGAAAACAGGTCTTTGCACATGGTTAAGACACAAACCCAAGGACCGCTGGATCGATGGTTCAGCTGATCCTCACCAAACTCCGCCGTGCAGAAAATTAGAAAACAATTTGAAAAACTAACGATTTGACCACCTGTGAGTCGGGATAGACCTGTTCATATTATTATTTTTACAAAAAAACAACTCCATTGCATTTGATAAGAGGCATTTGAAAAGCAGGCTGTCTCTCTACGGCCCCATACAATCAAATTGGGTTTACAATGGCGACATTTCCAGTATTCCAGTATTATTCATGTACGCATTTAACAAGCACAACGTCTGTCGGAAGGAAGCTGAAAGTGCTGCAACCTCCCATCAGTCCTCCTCATGAAGGAGACAGCAGAGGTCCTCCTCATGCAGGAGACAGCAGAGGTCCTCCTCATGCAGGAGACAGCAGAGGTCCTCCTCATGCAGGAGACAGCAGAGGTCCTACTCATGAAGGAGACAGCAGAGGTCCTCCTCATGAAGGAGTCGAGAGAGAACCTGCGTTAGGTCTGGTCCGGTCTTCAGGAGCTCTCCTGAAATGCCATCCTCTTCCTCCAATCAGGCTTCCTCTTCCTCCTCTCTCTGCACTTCCACTAATTCCCCGCTCACCCAAGACCTACCCGTCAAAACACACAACCTTCCCCTGGGATTTGACCCTCCTGGATGTGTGTGTGATTCAGTGGAGGCTTCTCCATTGAAGAGAGGGAGGAAGATCCTCACTAACATTTTTGAGAATAAAACATGTAGATTGCCCAGACTACTGTAATGAATTAATGCCCTTAAATATGACTACTTTAATGCCTTTGAATATATAATGTTCGTTTCCCTGGGTAAAGGGACATTAGCACTCCCTATCGCCTTTTGACAACTACTTCAGGGAGGAAGGTCCTCCCTCAGCCTCCGTTGACTCCCATTAATTTCCCCAAAAGTACTGGCGGCCGGTGAATAACATGGGTTTCAATGGGAGAGAGGAGGAAAGTCCTCCTCTGAGTGGGTGTGACCTTACAGGCGTCTGATTCGCGCAAAAATCTAGTTGCGTTGCGCTATGAACCAATCAGCAGGATCCCTGGCTGGTGAGCAGCGTTGCCAGATTGGGCAGATATCCCACCCAATTGGGATACTTTTAACCTCTTTAGGCTGGGCGGGATATTTAACCAATCTGGCAACGCTGTCGATAACAAACAAACCCGCTCTGCCTGCATTGCCGCTCAGTTAGGCCCCGTCCACACGAAGCCGAAACGGGCGAAACCGTTACGGTTTCGATCTATCCGGTTTCGAAGTATCTCCGTAAAGACGAAGCCAAGCGAAACCGGATAGATCTGTAGAAACGCTGTAGTAAACATTCCAGGCCCATAAGGGGCGCTGCTTCTGGTACAGAAATCCAGAAGAAGAAGAGGCGAGCATGCGCATAAAGGCTGCCCCCCGAACCACTAACAACACAAACAAACAGCTCTTCTACGATGGCGAACCTGATTCTCAATACATAATGGCTGAGCAACCCAACAAGGGACATGATATGCTGCAGAACGATTACAAGCTTGTAGTCCGCCATCATCTTTTTTGTTGTGATTTCTGAGACTCCGCGGGCTTAAGAGCCATTGGCTAGGAGGTCGAGGGGTGGGGCGATGACGTCATGGTTTGCGGTTTCAGTCGGTTTCAGGCGTCCACACGAAACCAAAACGAAACCGGAAAGATTTGAAACCACCTCCGAGGGTGCTTTCAGAAGTTTGCGGTTTCGGTCAGCGGATTCGCCGGCTTCGTGTGGACGGAAGGCCGAACCGTACAAGACCTTTGCGGTTTCGCCATGAAATCGGCTTCGTGTGGACGGGGCTTTGAGACGCAAAGCAGGTGAAATCATCTGAAGGATAACGAGGTTCTAACATTTGCGAATAAAGTGTACAATGGAAACATTGGAAACAGAGGACATTGTTCATGTTTAATTACACAAAGCATTCCATTCATTGAGTTACAGTGCTAAGTTAGCGACCAAAGAAAAAGGTAGACCACTTCGCAAAATCGAGATCACCAAAAGTAATGGCAACGTCAGTGTTGTGGGTGCTACATGGTTTGCTAGGTACTCATGGCTTACTGGTAGCATTACTAGCAATCGACTGTAATCCTGGCTCTGTTTGCTAATGAATAATGGCAAATCTCCAACGTGGGCTGTTCATGGTTTCCCTGATGTGAAACATCTTGACGGGGCAACCAAACGCCACCACTAGTGTCAAGTTCACGTTGGTGCTGCTATGCAACTTTCCTTGCTAGGCACCATGCCTATAGATCAGGTTGAATCTAGAATAATGTTCTCGTTCTTTTACTAGTTTGTTACTCTGACCGTTCTGTTTGATATTGTGGAAATGGTGTGGAACGGGTGAATAATTCAGCGCATGATGCATTTTAAATGGCATCACTTTTGGTCAGTCTTTTCTTAAAACAATTGTGACTGAAAATAAACATAGCTAAATTACAACCAATAACTTCAATCATTGAGGGCAAAAATAGGCCCAGATTTTTTTATTTACTTTTACAAATCAATAGTAGGCCTGATTTGACTAATGGGCTTTGCATCCTTTCCTTCTGCGCTTGTGGTCCATTTCAAAGACATGCTGCCCACCAGCTTTCAAATTACAGTGATGCCACTGGTGGCTTTGTATCAAATTTATTCACATAACTATCCCGCCCTACTATTTTGTAGTTCACCAAAACACCCTGAAACAACTTGAGTCTCACATTCTCATGCCACCATACACCAACAGTGCAAGCAGGACAATGGCAACCAAGCGCGCAGTCCTTCCTCTCTCACTTTAAAAACTACCAGCCGCCACTGGTGTGATTGTATGTGTTGCGCCTGTGTGTGTATGTGTTGCGCCTGTGTGTGTGTGTGTGTGCGCGTGTGTGTGTAAAAAGCAGGTGCACATGCAAAACAAAATACAAAGAGCAGCTGAGCATTGTGTCTCCAATTAGTTTTCATGTTGGAGGTTTGTGTCAAATAGACTATTATGTCCAAATGCGCGCACACGCACACACACACACACACACACACACACACACACACACACACACACACACACACACACACACACACACACACACACACACACACACACACACACACACACACACACACACACACCCCTCGCCAGGTGCTGGTGCTGATTCTCTGGACCTACTCCCTCTTCCACCATCTGTTACACTTTCTATGTCCCAGTCTGGATCATCTATCTCTCACAGCCAGTCTCTCCCCTAACAAGTCATCAGCACATGGCACGGCTCCTCCTACTGCTAACATGCTCCCTTCATATTTCACTCGGTTTCCATTACTGTTACATTATGTGCGTGTACATGTGTGGGCGCCTGTATTTGCGTGTGTGTGTGTGCACGTGTGTATGTGTGTGTGTGTACCTATATGTGTGTGTATGTGCGTGAGTATTGTGCATGCATGTGTATGGCCTGCATGTGCACGTGGGCGTATGTGGCCTGTATGTGCGTGTGTATGTGCACATGAGTCCGTGCACATGTGTGTGCAGGTGCGTGTGTGTGCATGTGCGTGCATATGTGCACTTGTTCATGCATAACTGGGTAGCATGTTGTTGATCTTGTCCTCCAGGTGACTGCGGCAGCACAGAGGCAGTTAACCACACAAAGTGATCAGACACTGAGCTCTGCCTGAAGCCTTTCATCTTTAACAGAACTGAGGGGCCCACAGCACCCTGCCATCAGCTCACTGAGGGGCCCACAGCACCCTGCCATCAGCTCACTGAGGGGCCCACAGCACCCTGCCATCAGCTCACTGAGGGGCCCACAGCACCCTGCCATCAGCTCACTGAGGGGCCAACACCATAGAACTGTAGATGAGAGTTAAACCAACAGCATGATAGGACTGTAGATAAGATTTAAACCAACACCATAGGACTGTAGATGAGTTAAACCAACACCATTCGACTGTAGATTAGATTTAAACCAACACCATAGGACTGTAGATGAGTTAAACCAACACCATTCGACTGTAGATTAGATTTAAACCAACACCATTCGACTGTAGATTAGATTTAAACCAACACCATAGGACTGTATTCTAGATGAGTTAAAACAACACCATAGGACTGTATGCGAGATGAGAGTTAAGTCAACACCATAGGACTGTATGCGAGATGAGAGTTAAGTCAACACCATAGGACTGTATGCTAGATGAGAGTTAAACCGTGATAATTCTCAGGCGCTATTCACTGTAGGTACAATCACAGCGCTGTTCAGATGTGGCCTGTAATTGTCAGCTGTATCACACAAGAAATAGAGGGAAGAGTGTGTGTGTGTGTGTGTGTGTGTGTATGTGTGTGTGTGTGTGTGTGTGTGTGTGTGTGTGTGTGTGTGTGTGTGTGTGTGTGTGTGTGTGTGTGTGTGTGTGTGTGTGTGTGTGTGTGTGTGTGTGTGTGTCACCAATAGACAGCAGCTCATGTGTTCTACATGTTAGTGATGACTTCATTGGTCAGTGGCAAAGGAGCCACTACTCGTTACGGCAGTTAAGGCACTTAACACGCACACACATCCTGAGGTATCTCCAGACCAGCTCTCTCTTCAGTCCGGCAGGATCCATCAGTCTGTCAGCTTTATCTCAGCAGGCGATAGCCATCAGGCCCTGCTCTCATGGGCCTCACTGAGACCGTCCCTCTCTATACTCCAGCATCTGTCCATTAGAGGGCACCAGAGCTGCAGGCTTCCCTCTGCACCATACCCCCTCTCTGCCTCCCGCCCCTACTCCCTCCTCCCCCTTCCTCCCGCCCACCCTCCCTCACTACCTTCCTCTACGCATGCCTTGGGTTGATACGAGCTCTCTCTTAATGAGCCATTAGAGGAACGGAAACGTATTTCCGAATGAAGGTCACCCTTTTTTGAACCGTGTTCTGGTTGAGAAAAAAAATCAGATCCAGTGAAAGGTGTAATCCACCTGTTCAAACATTCAATGGAGCAGTATTTTTAGAACATGTAGCAGCGATCCACAATGCAGAGTCATTTCAAATGAAATCTATACTATTAATAGTCCCCGTGACTCCCGCCAGTTTACGGGCGCTAGCACCAGCTTACACACTGCAGCTAGCATGGCGCTATCATACAGACTGCAGCTAGCACGGTACTGGCTAACCCAGTTCAGCTAGCTTACCCGGTGCGGCAGGCCTACCCGGTGCGGCAGGCCTACCCGGTGCGGCAGGCCTACCCGGTGCGGCAGGCCTACCCGGTGCGGCAGGCCTACCCGGTACGGCAGGCCTACCCGGTACGGCAGGCTTACCCGGTGCGGCAGGCTTACCCGGTGCGGCAGGCTTACCCGGTGCGGGAGGCTTACCCGGTGCGGCTAGCTTACACGGTGCGGCTAGCTTACACGGTGCGGCTAGCTTACACGGTGCGGCTAGCTTACATGATGCGGTAAATCTATGCAGGTGGGCCTTGTTCTTGGCACTAGTTGGCATGTTCAGTTGTTAAACAGCTTGCCTGCCAGCTGTGTGGTGGAGGAACCGAATGTATTTGTAACCGAGTTGTGTATGATTATCTGGATAAGCTGACAATGCTGAGTAGTAGTGGTAGCCAGTAACCAGACCTAACTATTTCACTAGTGTACAGGGAACTAGGTTTACTGTAGCCACAAGCAACACTTCCACATTTATACTGCTGAGAACGCAGATTGAGGCCAATGCAGGAATAAGGAGGACAGGAGGGAGGTGGAGTGGTGTGCTAGGTAGAAAATAGGACAGAGACAGAGAGGAACATGAAAGACCGGACAGAAAGATAGAGGGTGAGAGAGAGATGGAGAGAGAAGGAGTGAGAGAGAGAGAGAAGTAGAAAGAGGGAAATAGGAAAGAGGGAGATGAGGAGAAAGAGCGAGATATGAGAGTAAGAGAGATATGGAGAGAGAGAGAGTGAGGTAGGAGAGTGAGAGAGAGATGAGAGGTTAAAGTGTTTTTAGTCTAAGCTGTGACCTCTCATGAGGGTAAAGGTCATTCCTCTGCAGGCCATGCTGGTAGATTCAGTACAGCTGTGAGGCTCAAGGGTTACATGTGAATCATGGATTGTATGCATGCGTCACTAAAGAAGAATGTGCGTGTGACATACGTCATTTGTGACATGTGAGAGACGTGAGTGGCTGTGTGTAAGCATGTGAGTGTGTGCGAAAGAGACAACGTAGGTCAAATCTTGAGCTTGGTGATATGGGGGAGGGGGGGTACCATGTTAAATGAATCAGCTGCAGGAAACACGGTCATGACAAGGTGCATGGGTCAATAGCCGATCAATACCCAGCCACTGACTGAACCGGCACTGAGGAAGGCCCTCAAACACACAGACTAGAGGGTCCCCTCTGCTGTGGGGGGTCCCCTCTCTGCTGTTCGGGGTCCCACTGAGCCTGCAGGTCGTCCATGGTGGACAGAGTGCCAGGACTATAATACCGGTCTGTGTCAGTGTGGAGGAGCCCTGGAGCTTGGCCCGGAGAGAGGTGATCCAGCAGGCTTCTCCCCAGTGGAGCCCGACCACATCTCTGGCCTCTAACAACCGGCTTCCACAAATCTTTCACAGAAAGCACAGAGCACTGCTAAATATAGTGTGGGATGGTTAAAAAGTACTAGGAATCTGTCTCTGTGGATACACAGACGCAGACAGACACACAAACACACACACACTCACTCCAAGTATCCAAGTATGATTCAATGACCTTTACTTTTGAATTCCCCATTCATCATCCTCATCATCATCATCATCATCCACTGCCTCCCCCACTGAGATAACCCTAGTGTGTGTGTGGGTGTGCAATATCAGCAACAGGGAAGTTATACTGGTCATAGTATAAGTGCAACTATAGCAGACATTACCGCAGAAAGATAAAGATATGACACACACACACACACACACACACACACACACACACACACACACACACACACAGCTGACCTGGGAGACGGGAAAGGGATAGAGGGAGATGGGGGGAGAGAGGCCTGTACTTTGAAGCGAGGAGGCCTGTTTAGAAAAGCCTCCCAAGGGTCAGAGCGGGGGAGGGGGAGGGAGTGATAGTGGGAGACTGGAGAGGGGCACCCGTGGAACTTTCTCTCCTCTCCCTCACACTCCCATGTGTGGTGCATCCTGTCCAAACTGCTAGAGACAAGAACACAGTGGAAACACAGGGAGAACCCATTACCCCAACAGGAGAGTCCTGGTCTCCTCTGAGGTCTTCAGCGCCCCTCCGTCTCTCTGTCACAGTCTGTCTGCCCGTGTGCCGGGGCAGGGCTCCTGGCAAGAGGGTTGACTTGCTCCTTCTCAGCCACCTCAGAGCCAAGACGTCAACAGCCAGACGGTACCTGACGTAGACTGACGTAGCCGGGCCCATGAAGGGTTTTCCATGGTGACGGTAGTGCTGGCGCTCCCCAGGGGGCATGTGCAGAGATGGACTGGGTGACTTTGTTATTGGCGGAACATTTGAAATGAACACACTCTCACACCCCCTTAAAAAACAGAAAATCATAACAAGGGCGCTATCTCCTGGCCAGAGCTTTATTTACCATGCGCCCGGCTTCTGTCCGACCACGAAACAACAGCTAATAACACAATCACAGAGGGTCTGTCTCCATGTTTAACAGAGGATGTTAGCTGAGCTCTGTGCTGCCAGATAAACGACTTACACTTGCTTGCGGTGTTGGTGGTCAGGGGGGAGCAGTGTTAAAAACAGACAGCCTAATGGTAAAATGACAAGAACAGGAAAACATGTAAAACAAGAGCAGTGGTGGTTGGCCGGGTGGAGTGCTTCGACGCGTGCGCATGCAAGTCAATGTGTGTGTGTGTGTGTGTGTGTGTGTGTGTGTGTGTGTGTGTGTGTGTGTGTGTGTGTGTGTGTGTGTGTGTGTGTGTGTGTGTGTGTGTGTGTGTGTGTGTGTGTGTGCCTGTGGAGTAGGACTGAAAGGCCTGTAGCAGGTCGGTCTGTTACAGTGAAGGAGGGCAGTGCAGAGCGTTATCACTCCTTTTCACTCCCAGTGCCTCTCACAGTTGGCAGTCACTTCCTGCCCCATTGTTATGGACTGGTGGCCCTACGTACAGGAAGTGTGTTCTTTGTTTCCTGTTTCCTTCCGACAGGAACCCAGTGGATCTACCGTACGTGTTTGTGTGTATGTGTAAGAGAGCAACAACAAACACTAGTTTTTGCACACACAGACACACACACAAACACACACACACACTTGTAACATTGAACTGCTGCTTAACCAACAGACATTGATGACATTTAAAAAGTGTGACACTTATTAAATGCAACACCTGTTCAAGCCTGAATTTATCAGCTTTCTGCCCGACCAAGGCGCTGAATAAATCCCAGATGTCCGGAGCCTGTCAGTACATACGTCATGTCACCCCTCTATTCAGAGCAGTATATTGACTCACTCTCTCCCCAGTGCCCTGGGAAGCAGCAGGCAGCCTAATGGAGCGGGCCTCGACGGCTCCATCCAGAGGAGACCCATAAAACACCCGCTCCCCCCTGACAGCCAGCCCAGGGTGTTGTCTTGGTCTGGGGGATGTGGGGCACAGTAGCTACTCTGTTATTTACGGTCCCAACAGTGCACTGAGACCCCACGGTTCTTAGCCTGTCAGGAAGAGGCTCCATCCCTGCACAATGAGGTCCCTCCTAGATTAATAAATAGTAAATGTGGGCCTTTTGGCCGAACATCTACTTTATACATGGTGGTATGTCCATACAAGTACAACAATTTGTGATAAGACATGTAGTAAAGTGAGGTCAGAGCCAACTGGGTTCCTTCAAAATGAGCCGGTTTGAGGGTAAGAGATGGTAGAACGATGGAAAGAAAGAAAAAAGGCAATACCAACGCAAACTAGCTTCACCGGGTGGACAGGTTGGATGAGGGAGTGACGGGAGAGAGAAAAAAAAAAAGAATATATAGAAATTAGAGCTGTCAAGCGATTAAAATATTTAATCGTGATTAATCGCATTAATGTCATAGTTAACTCACGATTAATCGCACATTATTTTTTTATGCTAAATATCCCTTGATTTCTTTGTCCCATTAATTCTTCTCATTTTAATTCTCTTATCAACATGGTGAAGTGCATCGGCTTGCCTTGTGCAAATTATTTTTTATTGATAACAACATTGGCATATACTGATCAAAACAGGAAGATACAAAAAAATAGCCTATGGTGCAATTAAACGACTGCTTTGAACAAATGTCATTCGAACATTTTTTCTTTTTTAATAAAAGAATTGCGTTAATCGCGCGATAAAAAAATCAACGGCGTTAAAATTGGTTTGCGTTAACGCCGTTAATAACGCGTTTAACTGACAGCTCTAATAGAAATATGAAAGAGAGTCAGAGTGAGTGACTGAGTGAGTGAGTGAGTGAGAGAACCAGACAGACAGACAAAGAGACAGAATTAAAGAGAGCAGAGCAACGACCAATCAGACGGACCTTTTGGTGCGTTCGAGTATTCTCTGCGAACCGGCTCGGATCTCGGATCTGACGCCACGCCCACACTTCAAGCGTTTTATTATTTCGCTCGGTCGTTGGAGGAAAACATGGACGCCACCCGGAAAGCTGTTGTCGCGGTAGCATTGGCAGAGGACCAGGCGATCCAATATAAGTAGGCTATAGGCCATAGTCAAGTCAAGTCAAGTTCATTTATATAGCACATTTAAAACAACAGTAGTTGACCGAAGTGCTGTACACAAATACAATATATTTGTGTACATAGGCAGAGATACGGACGCAGTAAGGTATTGCAGTAATACGAGTGATTGAAATTACAATTTAAGCCACCAAAGTGGTCCAAGCACAATGAAAACAGTTCATACTTCAAGTCACAATTGGCGCAGCCATCTTGAATTCTGTCTCGGAATTTCGCTCGGTCACCACTGAGTTCAACCGAGATGGCGAGATCGGCGTCCAAGGAAAAGGGGCGTGTTTGTGCGTGTCGCTAGGCAACGTCCTCGGACCTCCGAGACGGATGGATATTAAAACGCACCATTTGTCTCAATAGGCTTGTAAAGCGAGGCTGAATGTGAGCCTGTTTGTTAGTGTGTGCGAGTGTGCAGAGGGTGAGCGCATGCGTGTCAGTTCGTGTGTTTTTGTGTAGTCAGAGAACTGAAGCATATGACACACACATGGAAGTGGAGAGGGAAGGTGGGGAGTGAGAAAACTGATCCAACGAGGGACTGACTGAAATAGGTGAGTGAGTGAGTGAGTGAGTGAGTGAGTGAGTGAGTGAGTGAGTGAGTGAGTGAGTGAGTGAGTGAGTGAGTGAGTGAGTGAGTGAGTGAGTGAGTGAGTGAGTGAGTGAGTGAGTGAGTGAGTGAGAGATATCAACTGCATGTGTAAGGAATGTTTTGTGATGTTCTGTGCCAGAACTTCCCCATCATTGCTAGATGAAATGCTGCTCCTGGACACCCACACGTCAATCACCCCCTTGCTCCCCAACCCTACCCGTCTTCATTTCTGTAAACTTCCATCTGTGGTACTATAACTGACCAAGCCACCACAAACAACACCACCACCACCAGCAGCAGCAGGGTTATTCTTTTTGTATGCAACGATCAACCCGTCAGCACAAGTGTCTGTATAGGTGTGTGTCTGTGTGTGTATACGTGTGTGTTTGTATACGTGTGTTTGTGAGAAGCAACGCTTGTGGGCAAGTGTTTGTGTATACACTGACAAACGGTCGGTCTGGCTTTGTTTCATAATGTGTTTGTGTGCGGGTGCGTGCATGTGTGTATGTGCATGCATGTGTGTATGTGCATGCATGTGCGTGGATCTGTGTGCGTATATCTGCGTGCGTGCGTGTGTATCTGTATCTGTGTATCTGCGTGTGCTTGCGTAAGGGCGTGTGAGGAAGTGCAGGATGTATGTAGCAGTAGATTAAGCAACAGTGCAGCCAGCTGGAGCTCAGAGCGGCTGATTGGCTGCTCCCTGCCGGCGGCCCCTTCCTGGTTTAATGGAGTGTGATAACGACCGCCACCAATCAGAGGCAGAGGTCATGAGATGCTCGGGGTCAGGACCTGAGCGGGGGACGCGTGTGTGCATCTTTCATCACATTTCTTTGTGCACAAACAAAGGCGCAGCAGGTGCCTAACTCAATGCTTCACAAAAAGACTGAGCCTGTCTGCAGACAGACAGACTGGCCATCACCGTTCCTCTATCTTCATCAGAGTCAAATGAATTGGAACAACTTGATCATTAAAAAGAAAAACAATCAATATCTCACCAACAATACTTGCCACCGGTCGCTACAAAATAAATTGCCCACTGGTTCTCACACACACACACTCACACGATTAGAAAATAACTGGTTGGATATATGTGTCGATGTACAGCGAAGACTGGCTGTATTTACAGTGTACAGCAACACAGAGATAGAGCAATGTAGGAGCAGAGCAGGTCCAGGGCCCTCAAGGCCATGAAGACCAGCTGTTGTGTGCATTTGCTTTACCAGCGGGCAAACTGCCAACCTTGTGTATCAGTTTGTGATAGGCGACCACGGCGAGTCATGTGCAGCAGGCCTGATGAGACGTTCTGCTGATGTCCCAGAAGAATGGTAGAGGACCTGTCTTCAGAATACTGGCAATTCAATCTAGTCAAAATGTGATTAACCATTGGTTATCACATGTGGTAGGACATAGGACTAGAAGGAGTCATGATCCACTGGGTAGACCGGTAGACTGATCCAGATGCATCTGGATGGACAGGCCCACTTGGCAAAAGTCACAGGGCGGGGCAGACTATAAAGGGCTTGTAATGGTTGATCACACAGCACACCTGGTGGTGCACAGGGGCCTTTAAACCAGGCCCCCATAAAGAAACGCTGGTCGGCCCGGCAGGGTCTCTCAACACCGGACCCCCACACAGAGGTCCTCCAGGCAGAGGTCCCCCACGCAGAGGTCCCCCACGCAGAGATCCTCCAGGCAGAGATCCTCCAGACAGAGATCCTCCAGACAGAGGTCCTCCAGACAGAGATCCTCCAGACAGAGATCCTCCAGACAGAGGTCCTCCAAAACACAGACAGACTGAGGTCTAATCCTTCCCTCAATTTTACACTTGAGTCCCCAACCAGTGTGTACACTAATCCCACTGTCTCATCCGCACTGACTCGTTCGTTTGTGCGTGCGTGCGCGCGCGTGCGTTCATTTAGCAGTTAATCCCATCACCAAAACACACACACACACACACACACTGTAGAAAGGTTTGCGCAGATAACTGCAGTGGGTTTGTGCTAGGCCTGCGGGCCTCAATCAGAGCATTTGCATGGAGGGATGGATTCACACACACTCACACACACACACCACCAGCAGTAGAGTCATGCCCAAGCCATCTGCTCTCCAATCAATATCTCGCACTCACACAAACAGTCTCTCTCTCTCTCCCTCTCTCTGACACTAATGGCATTCTGACCCTCCACCTCTGTCCAACACACACACGAGCACACTGACACTGGGTTATATGATTTGAACACCCAATAATAAATTGTGGACACACACACACACACTCTAAATATATACAATGCCTTAATCCCAAATCCTAATCCATAAAGCAGATTTTATGATGATATACAACAGACATATAATAAAGTGAGCTCAAAGAGGATATTCTACAGGCATAACAAACCCTATATTGTGTAGAGCGCCTGACCTCTATGAAGGCCCTGGGTTGTTGTCCCCCAGCCGGTATTAATGGCCGGGCTCAGTAACCCTGGGCCTGCTATTCTGCTAATTGCCCTGGTGAGTACTGTGCCATTATGCATGCAGGCAAGCGGATAGTTACATGACCCACGTGCTCAACGACCCCCTGGAAAGTCACTGGTAGCTCACTGTTAACTCACTGTTATCTCACTGGCAGCTCACTGTTATCTCACTGTCAGCTCACTGGCCGCTCACTGTTAGCTCATTGTTATCTCACTGGCAGCTCACTGTTATCTCACTGTCAGCTCACTGGCCGCTCACTGTTAGCTCATTGTTATCTCACTGGCAGCTCACTGTTATCTCACTGCCAGCCTACTGTTATCTCACTGTAATCTTACTGCCAGCCCAATGTTAGCTCACCGTTAGCTCACTGTTATCTTACTCTTATCTCACTGTTATGTCACTGGCAGATAACTGGCAGCTCACTTCTATCTCACTGGCAGCTCACCTCCAGCTAACATACTTTTCCTCTGACCGTCTTTTTGGGGTCTGTGACTCCAGTCTCCACGTACAGTCGGAGGTCCAAACAGAAAACAATGGCCCTATCACTGGTCAGTGTGTGCCTGCCGGTGGTCATGGCTGGTACAGATATACTTTGTGATGTGTGTGCATATCAAACCTTAGTTATGGTGTTTAACCCTGCAGTCTACCTCCAAGCTCCCTTGAGCAAGGTTTTTCTGTACATCTAAAAATGGTAATCCAGCACAGCAACGGAAGGAGAGGCTGATGGACATCATTTTCCTATCCCCTGGTTACTAAAGACACTGGTATCTGATGAAGAACCTGGCATCTGATG